>NW_020947062.1:5068828-5445951 GCF_900497805.2 Vombatus ursinus | reverse complement strand
CCTTCTCAGGATTTTGAGGATCAAATGTAATAACATATGTAAAGTGCTTTGCAAACTACTTTGCTAACTACTGCTGCTACTATAAGTACTATTACTACTACTAAAATAGCCATAGAAATCTATTACTACCACTACCACTACTAAAATAGCTATAGAAATGCTATCACTACTACTACTACAACTACTACTATACTACTACTACTACTTCTTCTACCACTACCACCACCACCACTACTACTACTACTACTACTACTACTACTACTACTACTACTGTTTTTAAGGCATTATGCTAGGCACTGAGGATACAGAGTTAAAAATGGCAATGATTTGCACATAGGGACTGGGTCTTTGATTTTACTGATTTAGCAACCTCCCAGGTAAGGAAACTCCATCTACCAATGCAGGTACCTTCTCTGCAGTCTGTAGTGTTAGAGAGTTGTCCAGAATACTGAGAGGTCAAGTCACTTCCCCAGCATCACACAGCTGGGATGTCAGAGGCAGGATCTGAAGGCAGGTCTTCCTGACTTTAAGGTCAGCTTTCTATCTTTGATGCTAAACTCTTTCTCTTCAATAAATTCTTGTTGAATTCAATGACACTACTACTACTACTACTACTACTACTACTACTACTACTACTACTACTACTACTACTGCTGCTGCTGCTGCTGCTGCTACTACTGCTACTACTACCACTACTACTACGACAATGCCTTCTAGTCATGGAACACACCTCCCTGGTTTGAAACTCCTACTCTAGTCCCTCCAGCTGCGTCATCTCCTGGTTTCCTGCTCCTATTTTAGTTCCAAAGAGTTGGCGTCGTGAACAGTCTTTGGTTCCTAACCTCTCCCAGACTCTGATTTATGGTGGTGACCTTAAACCTCTTTCCTCAGGATGGGAGTTTCCCTGCAAGGCTAGTGACTAGTGTCCTTAGCCCATGGGTCCAACAGCAACATGTCAGTATTGGAAAGAATGTTGAACTTGTCATCTTTAGGACCCAAGTTCCAAATTGCCTAATTAGGCACGTCTTAGGTTATTTTAGACAAGTCACTCACCTGTTATGTGCTTTATTTTCATATTCTGTCAAATGAGGTGATGGCTAATATTCCTTCTAGTTCTAACGTTCTTTCTATCTCTCCTATCCTGCGATCGTGACACGTCTAGTTTGGTTGGGATGTCTGGGGAAGTAATGAAAAGTCAGGCTGGGAAGTGAAGATGCCTCTGGCTGGTGGGGAGCCTTCAATGCTGGGCTTAGTTGTTTGGCTCAATTCAATAGGCAATGGCGATGTCTGCATTTTGTTAGTTATTAGTGTCCCTACATTTAAAGTTCCCTTTGTATCATCCATGTACATGTGGTAATGATAGAATATATACAGCATCCCAGGACAGCATGGTACAGTAGTTAGAATTCAGGATTTAGAGTTAGAGGACCTGGGTTCCAATGCTACTTCTGCCACTTTATATGTGTATGGCTTCAGGCAAGTCACTTAACCTCTGTAAGTCACTTAACCTTGTTTATCTATAAAAGAAGGTGGTTGGACTGGGTAACCTCAGAGAGTCCCCTTGTGCTATATATCTGTGAATGAATGAAATCAGTAAAAAGAAAAAAAAAAGCACTTACTCAGCACTTATTATGCGTACTGCATTAAATGCTGGCGATACAAGGAAGTAGACGTTTTTTGCCCTCAATGAGCTTATATTCTAATGTGGGAAGATAGCACATTAGGAACTAGAATTGGGGGCTGGGAGAAGGCATATTGAGGCAAGGCTTAGAAATGACCAGAAAGTAGCGTGAAGGGATGATTCTCTGAGCAAGATAAGGCAGATTCTCACTTATTAGAGAGCCTAGGATCCCAGGGGGCAGAGTCTGGGTGTTTCTAGTAAGAGCTCTTTAAAGAGGATGACTGGAGGGCAGAGAGTATTGTCTGGAAATGGCTAGGAAGTGATGCTTCCTATGAACCCACGATTCCAAGCTGAGCACAGTGCCTGGCATGTAGTAAGTGCTTTATAACTGTTGATTGGATTGAATTGATATGACTATTTATCCTTTAGGTCCCCCTGTCTTCTTGTATTTATATGGCAATTCTAGCCTGAAGGTAAATCAGGTTTGTGAAACCTTAGGCATCAACATTTTTCTGTTTATTTGTAAACAGAAGGCTGTGTTTTCCTGGCATGGAGTGTTCCACTCCAGGAGCTTAACTAGTTCTGTGTTTTCTATCATTGAGCCAAGTTACTAATGAAGGGATTTGCTGCAGTAAAGAAGGGGAATCAAATCTATAGTAATAAGGAAGAATTTCTAAGTATCAAGAAAATCCCAGTTTTAATGGCAGGAAGGAAGCTAGGTGGCACAGTGGATAGAGTGCTGGGCCTGGCGTTAGGAAGACTCATCTTCTTGAGTTCAAATCTGGCCCCAGACACTTACTAGCTTTGTGACCCTGGGCAAGTCACTTAACCCTGTTGGCCTCAGTTTCCTCATGTGTAAAATGAACTGGAGAAGTAAATGGCAAACCACTCCAGCATTGCTACCAAGAAAACCCCCAAATGAGTCACGGAGAGTCAGACACAAGTGAAACACCTCTGAACAACAACAACAAAGGTCCCTCCTGGCTCTATAGCTATGATTGAATGATCCCTGCCTTCTCTGGCTTCGTCAGTGTGATAACAAGACTCAGTAATGATTCTACTGGCAACAGAACCCAAAAATGGCAGGTGAGGTAGAGCCAGGAATTATGTTGAGTTGGTATTTATGCCTGTTCAGCTCAGTTACTGACTTATCAATGGATTTCCTATACCTCTGGAGGAGACCTTAGAGATTCCAATAGTAATGATAGCAATAATATCATAGAATCATAGGCTTTAGAACTGAAAGTGACCTTAGATACCATCCAGTTGGATCCTCAGCTGGGGAAACTTAGTAAGACTTGTCAAAGGTCATAGTGTTTTAATGAAACCCAATGAGTCATGCTAAATGAGGTTCATTCAGTTCATTCGAGAGCTGTAGTTTGCCATAACTGAAGAGAATCAATTTGGAAACTAGGTCTAAGAAGGCCAGAATCTTCTGGGTGTTAATGAGGGAAAACCATTAGCAAAGAAGTTTGCGGTTTGGCATCATGTTTGGGCAAGGAAGAATTCGCTGGCTTGATTCCTTAGAATGTTTCTCTTGATGCTGCAATGTGAGGTGACTGATCTGGGGAAGAGGCCTCGGCGTGGTGACATGTAGAAGCCTGACCTTTGTCAGCAATAGTAAAACTGTAGGATATGTGGGGCACTGGTGGGGTGACTGGGTCACACTTTCCCTCATTGGCTGATCACAGGAGGGTTTGGAAAGTAGGACAGATATTCCCTAAGCACTCTCTTGAGCCTAGTGGGATTTCTGGTTTCTGATTTTAACTGTTTATCCAAAGAATTCCATTGTCTTTATTGCAAATCCAAAGCTCATTTCACATTAACAGAGTTTTTGTGTACCTGGTATCTATGTCCCTAGATATTTGAATGGCTTTCAGGGAAACTATTTTAATTAAGGCCAGTATTAAGAGATAAAGAACTGAGTATCTTGATTATGGCTGCATTCATGGAATCATTGTAGTAATTAGCTAATATTTATGTAATGCTTTAAAGTGTGAAAAACACTTGTATGCTCCTTGGTGAGTAAGGTAAGTGCTTCAGGTATTATTATAATCTCTTAATTTGTTTGTTTTTGCTCTGCCAAGTTGAATACTTGTCCTGGAAAGGACACAGCAAAATGGCCAATAGGGATTTGAAACCCACCATAAGAAGGAGGTACTGTTAAGGTAACATTGACCTTGATGAGCCAAAGACCATCGGCAAAGAGGAGCTAGATCCCAGGCTCCAGGTAAAAACTGATAGATGTGACTGAGCCACTGTCAGTAATCTCTGTAATGTAAATGAGGATTGAAGCTGTACTGCAGGCCTGGAGAAGGCAGACATATCTTGATTTTGGAAGAAAGGGAAATCATGGAGTCTGCCAAAGAGTATAGAAAGGCCTGACTCGGATTCCTGGCAAAGTTCTAGAACACATTATTAACAGAATGGCTAGTCGACTCTTAGGAGAGGAAGCAGTAATCACAATGTGGTCTGGCAGCTAGGTAGCATAGTGGATGGAATATAGATTCAGGAAGACTTATCTTTCTGAGTTCAGATCTGGTCCCAGGCACTTATTAGATGTGTGACCTGGGCTTCAGTTTCCTAATCTGTAGAATGAGCTGTAGAAGGAAATGGCAAACCACTCTGGTATCTCTGCCAAGAAAATCCCAAGTGGGGTCACAAAGAGTCAGACACTACTGATGAAGCCAATATGGCTTCATCAAGAACAGGTCATGCCCGATTATAGACTAGAAGATCTGGGGAATGCTATAGATTTAGGTTGTTTAGTTTTAGCAAAGTTTTGGGCAGTCACTCATGTTATTCTTGTTGACAAGTTATAGAGATGTGGACTAGCCAATAGTATGCAGTTAGGTGGAATTCCTGATTGGTTGAATGGCTGGATTCAAAGTTTAGTTATAGGAGATACTATCTCTTCCCACTCCCTCTGTCCTCCCCCTCCATGGACCAGAGAATGATCCTGTGAACTTTGAAGGGGCTTCCCAGTGTCAGTAACAGTATCCCCAGAACATCAGGAGTTGAGGCTAGCACCTCAGTAGCTACTGAAGACAAATTAGACATGCTTAAGAAAGGCTGCTTTAAGACTCTGTAAGGGTACAAATCCTGGATCCCAGAAGAGAGCTGTGCACATTGAAGGGGAGCTTCATGGGGATTCCTTAAAGGGAGGAAAGGACTTCCAGAAACCAGGAGCTATTGGTGACCTCTTTGCCACATGTATGTGGCTTGAACCCACTTTTCTGTGAACTTTGTACGTACTCGTGGGAAAGTGTCTCCCCGACTTTTTTAGGAGGTGGGGTGGCCTATTGGTTTTTATCTTTTAAACCGGCTGTTCTTATTATATCTGCTTAGCAAATACTCCTAACTAAAAGCTAACTGGTACTGGCTGACCAACTGGTGCATACCAAATAAAGGTACATGAGAAATCACCTCCACCCCTTAGGATTATCCCTAGAATCCCAAGGGGAGTGAGTAGTCACTAGCTACTCTCTAGGGAGTCGACCTGCCAGTGTTAGAGGGAGCTGGGCAGAAAGTAACCCATGTGGAATTGCTACATTTGCTTTTGGTTGGATCATAGAGAGACTAGTAATCTATTTCAGAATGCAACCATAGTTTTTTTTTTCATAGCCTTTGTGAGCCTTTTATAACCCACGCATCTGGAATTCAGAACTGACCACTCACTGAGTGAAACTGTACTTTGGACTATGGCATAAAACAAGTTATAAAAAACTCATGACTTGCACATAGTGGGAGTGGCTGTGGAAAGGGATTAAGCACAAACATCTCTCTCTCCTACTACTAGCAGCAATTTACATTTATATTATATATTTTTATTGTATTATGTATATATTTTTTGAGGTTTATCAAACTCTTTCCTCACAATAGCAGCAGCTAACTTTTAGATAGACCTTTAAGGTTTGGAAATCCCTTTACATTAATTATCTCATCTGACCCTCACAAATAACCCTGCGGTGTAGGTGTTTTCACTCCGATTTTATGAGTGAGGAAACTGAAGCAAAAAGAGGTTAAGTGATTTTGCTAGGGCCACACAGCTAGTATAAATGTCTAAGGAAGGATTTGAAGTCAGGGCTTCCTGATTCCAAGCCTAGTGGTCTATCCGCTACTTCCCCTAAGTCCTGTAATAAGATAATTCAATTAATTACAGATGTGGGAAGTTCAGGGAGATTAAATGGTATACCTAAGTCATATAGATGATAAAGATCAGAACTGGGACTCACTCCTGGTTTTCTTTGTCTGCTTTTTTATATAGGCAGATAAGTGGTATAGTGGATAGAGTACTGGACTTGGAATCAGGAGGACCTGAGTTCAGATCTTGCTTCACACATTTACTAGCTGTGTGATGGTAGGCAAGTCCTTAATTTCTATCTGCCTCAGTTTCCTTATCTGTAGTACTTACCTCCCAGGGTTGTTGTGAGGATCAAGTGAGATAATATGTGTAAAATGCTTTGTGCATACATTGAAGCACTGTATAAATACTAGCAATTCTTATTGTTCAACTGGACCATGCTGGCTCCCTTAATGCAATACTATATGACCAGCAGTTCAGTTATATTTCTTAAATGTCATGTGGCATTGGAAATATAAATAGGAGGACAGCTTTCACTCACATAAAATGTTGAGAAGGGGCAACTTTGTGGTGCAGTGGATAGAGCACTGGCTCTGGAGTCAGGAGGACCTGAGTTCAAATCCAGCCTCAGATACTTACTAGCTATGTGAACCTGGGCAAGTCACTTAATCCCGATTTGTACCCCTCCCCCTAATAAATAAATAAAATGCTAAGAACCAAGAAAAGAATTATTTATAAGTCAATGAGCATTTAATCAAATGCTTATTATGTGCCAGATACTAAGTGCTGGATTATAATAGCTACCATTTATGTACCATTTATGTGAAGAATTTTGTAATAGTGTTTAATGGCTGGGAATGGGTGAGTCAGACAGGATTGGCAGCTGATAGCAAAGATAATGTCAAATGGTTCTTGTGACACAGCTGTTGGTGGTGACTTTCCATGGGTACTTCAGGGCTCATGAATGCTCTGAATCTTTGATCTCTATACTCTCCAGCTACTGTCACCAGTCTGTTCTCCAGCCTCTGTTTAACTGGGCAAGTGGTGGGGGTGGGGAAAGGACAACCATCATTTAAGCAGGGCTCCCTTTCCTTTCCTTTCTTTTCCTTTCTTAGAATCCAGGAGAGGAGAGGAGAGGAGATATGGACACTCATATAAAATGGAACAAGATAAGAGCTTAAAAAAAATTCAGCCAAGTGCTATTTAAGATTCAAGGAGGGACAGATCTGATCTGTCCCAGGGAATCACAGAAGGGCTTTTTGGAAGAGATAGTATCTGAGCTAGACCATGGAGGAAGGGTAGGTTTCCAGCAAGGAAGGGTGGGGAGAGGTAGGAAGGTAGAGAACATTCTCAGTATAGGAGGAAGGACAACCAGAGACATAGAGGTTATAAAGTTCAGGGAATTGAGACTAGTCCAGTATGCCTGGAACATAGAACACATAACAAGCATAGCGAAAGTGTGACTTTAAAGGCAGTGGTGTGCCATATTGCATTCATCCTTGTCTATCTTCTCTCTGGGTGTACATTTCTGAATGACTAGCCGGGGCAGTCCTCTGGTCTTCCATTGCCACAGCAGCCAGTGGTAAGCAACAACGCAGCATCAGTCTCAGGTCTTCCTGACTGATCCCAGCCCTCTATCTTCTCCTCCACCTAGCTGTTAAATTTGCTGAGAACTTTTAGAAGCACATCTGAGTTCAGAATCTCTTCCCCCTCCCTCCCAATCTAAACTTCCTCAGGACAGGGACTGTTTTTGTTTTGTCTTTGTGCTCCATGGTGCCTTGAATGTTGCAAGAAGGCAATAAATATTTGTTGAATTTTTAATGAAAATAAAGGTCACCTCTCTTCATTGTACCTGAACAGAGGAGAAGCTAAGGATTCAGTCTTTGAGTGAGAGCAAAGGAGTAATATTTTTTTAGAGGAAGTAAGCCATGAGACTCCCAATCTCCCACTTTTTTCCTGTACCCTCTCACATTACCTCTTCCCCTGCCCCCAACTGCCCACCTCCAGGATGTCCTAGGCTTGGATGTCCCAAATGTTCCAAAAATGCTAATGTCACATTAGGCTGCATACAAAGAAATATAAAGTCTGTAATGAGGAAATTGATAGTCTTGTTGACCTGCTCCTGCCTCTTTAGACCACACAAGGACTATAGATTTCAGTTCAGGACACTGATAAAGTTAAGCACTATCAGTGCCGGCCAATAAGATGATGAAATGATTAGAAACCAATCTCTGGTGTGGAGGCTCAGCAGGACTGGAGATGTTTAGTCTAGAGAAGGAAAGGCTTAGGGGAGATATCATAGCTACAAAGCACCCCTCTCTGATAGTTGACGGGGCCCAATTCTGCCTTTTCCTTCCTTTCTAATAATTTATTCAACCAACAAACATTTATTGAGGGATGTCTTATATTGTGTTATGGGGAATACAAGAGAACCATAACATGTGACTTTTGCAATTGAGAGGCAAAACCTGATCCAGGTGACAATCTGTGCTCATAGGATGGAGTATAAAGAACACCGGAGATATGGCTTAGTAGAGTGCTTAATTATATAAGGCAAAGGGAAAGAACATTTCACTAAGAGTGTGCAAATTCTAACTTTGTTAATTACTTCCTGGGTGACGTTGGGCAAAGGCATGTTACTTGTCTGGACCCCAGTTCCCTGATCTGGAAGATGAAGGGGTTGGACTAGAAGCCTTCTCTGGTCCCTTCCAGTTCTGGTGTTTTATGGTTCTGCTGTCAGTTCTGATGTTTTATGGTTCTGCCATCCTTAGTTCTGTCCATTTAGCCAAGGTTGTGATTTGGAATTCACACACCTACAAAAGAGAAGTAAAGATTTCTCACAGGGGCTGTGGTTGAATGAATGATGTGTCATGGCAACCTCTTAGCTCACTGGGAAGGAAAGGACTGAAAAACAGTAAGAGATGTGGGTAAAGCATCCCAGGTTATAGAAACAAAGAACAAACAGGAACAGGGCAAGAAATTTAGTACCTGAGGCAAGAGACCCCCTAAGGATATTGGAATTCTTGCTTGAAACAAACAGAGCCAACTAGATGAGGATGCATGGACATAAATATGAAGTTAGAAGGGCTCTTAGAAATGACATAATCTAATTCTCTCATTTTGTTGGTGGGCTCAACTGAGGCTCATAGAAGGGAAGTGACTTGCCCAAGGTCATCTATCAAGTTAGTGCAGAACCAAAAGTCTCATGTTCTCTCATTTCCAGTCCAAGGTCCTTTCACCCAAGGCTGACTGTTATTTAAAGAAATAAAATCTCACACTTATGTAGTACTTTTTTCACTTCTTGAAATGACTTTAACTAATCAACTTATCCTTACAACATGCTTGGTTTAGGAAAAGATTGGCCAGTGGGTTTTTCTTTTTTCTTTTCTTTTTTTTCAGAATAAATCTTTTTTAAAAAAAAGTGGAACAAGCATGTGACAGTAAACTAGACCTTCTACTAATTGCTTCAGTCCACAATGATTTCACTGTTAGCTTTTTATGAAATAGGAAACCTTGTTTGCTTTCTCCACAGTGAATCAGTTTTGCTTATTACTAGGCAAACAGTCCTAACCCTGCCCATTTGGAGGAGCACTTCCATCTCCAATGCAGCATCCCTGTTGTTTTTCCCAAGAAAAGCCACCCATAATGATTCCAGAAATAAAATATCAAAATTGAAAGGGACCTTGACTATCATCCGGTCCAACTGTCTTACTTTACAGAAGAGGATCTCCTTTAGAGAAGAGAAGCATTCATTCCTCATAGACATATCCAATACAATCTAACAAGCATATCATTTAGCACCTACTGGGCTATGTCCTGGGGAATGCAAAGACAAAATGAAAAAGTAATATATGCTCTTAAGCTTATATGTTACTGGGGGCTGGGGGTGGGAGAGAAATACCACATGTAAAGAGAGAAATATATGCCTGATAATTGGAGGGGAGAAAGATCACTGGTAGGGACATTGGAAATCAGTGAAGCCAAGCCCTTGAGATCCAGAGAGGTCTCATAACTAGTGGTCTAGTTTAGCATAGAATTAAAATCTGTAAGAAATATATTTGATCCCTTTGAGCAAGGCCAGCCTCTGGCCTTTTCTTCTGCTTAAGGCAATTAGCTTATTCGGTCTCCAGAGTTGGAAGTTGAAGGATGAGTTTAATTGATGCCTATCAATTTGAAATGTTTTTAGTTTAGGCATAAACAACTCTTAAAGTGTGACCCTGTGGAGAAGAATTTAAGGCAGAGGGTTATCTAATTTCCTGTCTAGAGTGCCTGGAATCCATCTCACTACCTGAAAGGAGTCCTGATAAACTGGATTGCCCCCTTGTCCCCTTTAGTTCACACTGAGCTTTCTCCCCTGAAGACGTAGAGTCAACACCACACGTTAGCACTTGGTATCGTGTTCTGTATTGGTTCCTGTTGGTTCAGTTGGCTTTCTTAAATAGATTATAAGCTCTTTCAGGGCTGTGATCAAGTGTTATTATTTTCCTCAATCATACTTCCAGAATAACAACTCAGTAAATGTTTGTCAAATGAAATGAAATAAATGGATATCTAATGGAAATGTAGTATTATTAATTGTAATAGCTGACATTTCTATGGTATTTTAAAGTTTACAAAGTGCTGTGAGGAGTACATATGTTGTTAGCCCCATATTATAGACAAGAAAATTGAGGCTTAGGAGAATGACTTATCCAGGGTCACAAACCTTGTAAGTGGCAGAGCCATAATTCAAACCCAGGTCTTTTGAGTCCAAACCCAGTGTTCCTTCTATTATGCCACATGCATAATACTCTGTCCAGTATAACACATGATATAATTAAAACTACAAATATTTACTAACAACCATATTATAAGCTCCTTCAGGGTAGATCCCATGCTTTGCTTATCTCTTCATTCCTCTCAGTGCTTATCCCAGCGTCCTATATGGGGTAAGCAATCAATACATGCTCCTTGATAGTGGGAATAAGTGAATCAATCTTATTTAGTTGAGGAGAAAAAACAGAAGCAACCCTATGTTATATAATTATGTCATCAAAGAAACTCATATACAACGAAATTATTGCAAGCTAAAAATTAAAGGATCTTTATTAACTTTGGCTTGAAATGGCTATCAAGTTTAATCTGTGTTCTCCAAATTCATAGAGGAAGAAATTAATTTAAATTTGAATTTTAGTCTTAATAGGAACCATATATATGAGACTCCTCTAAGCTTAATTTCATACCCTGAAAAATGAGGCAATTGGATTAGATTGATGGCCTCAAATATGTCTTACAATGGACCTTAGTTCAAATCACACCTTTGAATCTTATTACCCCGTGTGACCTTGGACAAGTCATTTAACCTTTCTGTGCCTGAGTTTCCTCATCTGTAAAATGAGGAGGTTGAACTTGATGGCCCCTGAGGACTTTACCACATCTAAATCTATGATGTTATGACTCTATTATCTTACAGCTTTAACATTCATTTCAACAAACGTTAAGTGGCTACTTTGTGTTGGGTAAAAGATATTTATACAAAAGCAAACAAGAAAATAGCTTTTACCTTTCAAAGAGCTTACTCTACTGGGGAAATACAAAAGATACTGAGACATATAAATTTAACGTAATTTGAGGAAGGAGGAGGATGCGCTAACAAGTAGGGAGATCAGGGAAAACTTTGCAGAGAAGTTGGCACCTTTGCTTGAAGCAAGATAAAGAAGCCGAGATGAGTATATGAAGTTTGGACCAGGAGGAAGGCATGTGTAAGTGCACGGAGATGGAATGCAGAGTATAGAATGGGGAGTAATCCTGGAAAGGTAGGTTGGAGACTGATTGATTGTTGAGACTGAGGAGTCTCTACTGTTGTAGAGATCATTGGGTATCAATGAAGGTTTTTGATCAAGGGGAGTGACAGGATTAGATGTGCATCTTAGGAAAATAAATCTAATGGCCCTGTGAAGAATGGATTGGAGAGGGGATGACAGGGAGAACAACTAGGAGGCTATCGAAATAGCTCAGGGTGAGCAGTGATAGGAGCCTGAACCAGTGTGGCTGAGTGAATGAAGAGAAGTATGTAAGAAATGTTTTGGAGATAGAATTGACAAGAGTTGGCAGATGACTTAATGTGGGAAATGGGGGGAGGGGAGGAGGAGAGGGAAGAATCAAGGAGGCTAGCAATACCCCCATTTGACTAAGGATTTTATTGCTCTCAAGAAATAGGGAAGTTTAGAGGAGATGGAGGGAGAAATTGATGGGTTCTATTTGTGGCATACTGAGTCTGAAATGTCCATTAGGAAGTCAGGGATATGGGACTGGTGTTCTGAGTGAGATATAATTTTGGAAGGCATCTGGGCAGGTATGATAACTGAAACCATGAGAACTAATGAGATTATTGAGGGAGAGAATATGTCTAGAGAAAAGAGAAATGTCCCCTAAGACAAGGCTTTGAGAGAGACCTGTACATTGGGAATCAGGAGATGAATGGGAGATGTTCAGATAGATAAGAAATTATCCACTTCAACCAGTGCTTATTAATTTTCTTCTGTGTTCTTGGTTCTATTCTGTACCATAGATTTCTATGTGATCTTCTATATTCTGTATTGTGGGCAGTTAGGAGGTGCGATGGATAGAGTATCAGGCCTAGAGTAAGAAAGACTTATCTTTGTGAGTTCAAATCCAGCCACAGACACTTACTAGCTGTGTGTCCCTGGATAAGTCACTTAAACCTGTTTGCCTCAGTTTCCTCATCTGTAAAATGAGCTGGAGAAGGAAATGGCAAACCACTCCCGTATCTTTGCCAAGAAAACCCAAATGGGGTCAATGAGGAGTCGGGCATGACTGAAAAATGACTGAACAGCAACTGTATTCAGTACCAAGGAACAGCAGTCAGGGCAGCTTGACTGGAATATAGCTAGTAGAAAGGAAATGTGCAATGGAAAGGTCTTATAGATCTGGGTTTCGAGAAGCTTTACATGTCAAACAAAACAATTTGCATTTTATTCTAGAGGCAAAAGGGAGCCCACCAAACGTCTCGAACAGTCAGTCAGTCATTTATGAAAGCCTGCTCTATGCCAGACCTGTGCTAAGTGCTGCGGGTACCATAAAGAAAGGTAGAAACATGATCCTTGCCTGGCATCAAGGAGCTGGAAGGGCTATGGTCACAGCAGTACTTCAAAGATATCACTTTGATGGCTTGTGTGAAGGATGAGGGATGGACTTGGGGCAGAAAAGAGGCTCCTACGATATCCAGGCCAGGGGTTATAAGAGAGCAGGGAGGCAGCTAAAGGAGGAGAGACTATCTGGGAGGCAGGGAGGGAGTGGTTGACCATGTTAGAAACTTCAGGCTAGGAAAATGGGAATGAGAATGGGAATAAGCAGGTAGGAGAATCCTAGGATCTAGGCCTGGAAGGAAACTGAGGCTCATCCAGAGTATTTGATGGGCCCAAGGGCAGGCAGGTAGTTGGTAATAGAGTGAGCAAGAGTCAAACTCTTGTTCCCAAGAATTGAAGTTCAGCACTCTTTCCCCTGTCCCACAGGGCAGGGACTCTAGTCATTGATGATCTTGGGGAGAGCAATTTCAGCTGAAATGGGTTAAGAATGGGGACGAGACCAGGGAATGTTTGTAGGCAGCAAGGAAGGAAGCAGTAGAAAGAAAGATTGATGATGAGAGAGAAGGAGGGAATGATTAATGTGGAAAGCTCCTAGAGGAGATGGGACGGGTGAGATCAAGGATATGATTTGAGAGGTGAGTTTTATGTTTCTTAGGCCCCTAACAACTCTGATATTAATGTTTCTATAATTATGAGGCCCCTTCTAGCTCTGACATGCTATGGTTTTAAGACTGCCCCAGCTCTGGTTGTATGAAATCCTATGGTATTAACACTAACTTGATTTAATGATGTTTCATTGTAACATTTTTTGCTGAGTGTATATTGTATGTTCCAGAGAGTTTGGCAAAGTCCATTATTATTGATCTGGAATAAATACACTGAGCTTTTCCCCTTTACTAACCTACCCTTTTCCTCTCCTAAATAAAGAACGCTTTGATCTGATCACTCATCTAAGTAGCATGTGCTTTAGGACCCCATGGCAGACGGAGTCCAGAAATGTAGAGAAGGCAATTATTTGCCCTAATCAGGAATGATTGAATGTTTAGAGCAAATATATCCAATTTTTAAGTTAACCTCATCATTAGTTTTGTTCTATTCCAAATAATTTTTTCTCTGCTTCCATTGAAAAGAACATCCTTTTACATTTTATATGTAAATTTAGGTGGTGTGTGATGAGGCAAATTCTATTAAGCAATGGAAATTATATTCTGATTTATCACCTAAGTAGCAGATGGTTTTAGATTTAATTACTGTACATTTTCCCATCTATGGAGAGATCATAGTATCATAAAGTTGTAGATTTAGAGCTAGACCTTAGAGGCCATATAGTTTGGTCCTCCCATTTTACGAGGAAACTGAGGCCAAGAGAGGTTAAGTGACTTGCCCAAGGTCACACAGCTAGCAAGTATCTGAAGTAGGATTTGAACCCAGAGCTTCTCACTGCAAGTCCTGCACATTATCCACTATGCCATGCTATCTCGCCTATCTGCTAGCATGGATTGATAAATGGTATGATCTGCCTAGTAGGTCTTAGAGATCCTTTAAAAATAATAAATTGCAGATCCTTTTGAGAATGAAAATGAATTTCAGTCAAAACAAAGGTAATATCTGGGTCATTGGAGCTGCCAAAAGACAAATCCTCCACTAAAGGCTAATTTTCATTATTTTTTTAAAGCATAAGATTTCCAAGTACAAAACAGATCTGTCTCACTGGTCATGGAGAGAACACATCAGAAATAATCCCAGAAATACTGTATAGTATCTGTTTGAGGGAATGTTACTTAGAACCCTGTGGTGCCATGGTGACTGTGCAGCCTACTTCCTGTTTTAGGTGCTTAACACTCAGCTGGTATCCAGGAACATCAGATGGGATCACAGCCAAGGAGTATGCAATCTTGAGAATGGAAATGTTTATTTTCTTTATAGCCTGTCTGCAAATAAGAGTTATATTTCAGGAGTTCCTGAGAAGGGATATTGAAATTGAAGTCCTGATCATAAGTATGTAGAGCACATTTCATTAGAGTCTGCACCCAGGAAATTTTGCTCTTTTAAAAGGAACAAATATGGAATGTTTAATCACAAAAGACATGATTTTTAATTTATTAATCAAGTGAAAAAAACCTAAAAGTTAACTAAACATTCTTAAAATTGACAGCTAAACTACTTTAAAAATATGAGACACATTTGAGATCTTAGGGTGTGACTGGACACCCCTGCTCCACCCTGTATGCATGCTTATGATCCTGGTTAAGTTTGCCACTTGCTAGCAGATTAATACCAACCTGTAGAATCAAATAGCATGCCCTTTGTTTTATAGTCAGGCCCTTGGCATTTTCTGCAGTGGAGGAAGGAGTGAGTATATTCACTTAACCCTGTTTGTCTCAGTTCTCTCATTTGTAAAAATGAGCTGAAGAAGGAAATGGCATACCACTCCAGTATCTTTGCCAAAAACCCCCAAATGGGGTCATGAAGAGTCAGAAACAACTGAAAACAACTGAACAACAAAAATACACATCACAGAACAGTCAGTCTGAAACAACTAAATACTATGACTGGAACAACTGAAACTTTGGGCAAGTCACTTAACCTTTTCTCCTTTTAGTTTATCTTCATTTTCTCAATTAGGGGTTTGGACTCAGTGGCCTTAAGGTCCCTGATAGCTCTATGACCTCTATCTACAAGCATCTCCAACAGGTATCTGGCCTGTATAGGTCACAATTCCTTTAGCTCCCTATATTTATTCAAAAGAAGAAAAAGGCTAGATGGACTTTAAGGTCTGTAATAGTACCATCATTGTATGATTGCGTATTTCTGAAAGACCAGACTTAGCTATAAGAAAGTGGGAAAGGTCACCTGCTGAAGTAATGAGTTTGCCATCCCTGGAGGTGTTCAAAGAGAGGCTGAAAGACACCAAATCTGGGATTTTGTAGAGGGGATTCCTGCTTGTCTCCAGGTTACACTGGATGATTTCTACGATCTCTTCAAGGTCTAGCATTTTTACCAGGACATGTTTCTTTAAGCAGACTAGATCCACGCAAGGCCCAGAGAACAGACAAGACCCCAGTTACGAAATCCTCTTTCAATTCAAGGAGGATTCTCTGGAGAGAATGCTTCTGTTTATGGCACTAAAAAGAATGAAGACTTTGCCAGGCACCTTTCCAGATGACCAGAGAAGATCTGCTACACCCAGTGGACTTCAAAGGAGTCCACACAAATATTTAATGTCACAGACTCAGATAGCAGAAAAGTGAAATCATGCAGAGATATCAGATTTCAAGAGCAGGTCTGCTTTTTTTTCTCTTTTTTTTCTAAACTAAGGCCCTGGGATTATATAGATATATAGCTGATATAAAACAGTTAATAGAGCTCATGAACTAGATAGGGGCAAAAGGCCAGCATTGACTGGAAGATCTGGTGCTGGGAGTGAGTTTGTTTCTTACAGAACCTCCAGGAACAGGGAGGAAATAAGAGAGGTCTACTGTATTCTCCTTTCATCAGATTTCTTCTGGAACATTGTGTTGATTCATGGCTTCCAATCGTTTAAGAAGGATATCGGTATGCTGGATAGTATTCATGAGAGGGCAGTCAGAATTGGGGAAGGTCCTTGAGTCTGTGATTTGAGAATCATTAGAGGAACTGGACATGGTTAGTCTGAACAAAAGATTACCCAGGGGAGATGTAAGGGGCTGTCTTCAAGTATGTGAAGGTCTCTTATATGGAAGAGGAATTAGACTTGTTTTTTTGGCACCAGAGAGTAGAACCAGGAGCCCTGAGTGAAAAGAGAAAAGAGGCCAGTGTGTACTTGGCGTCAGGAAAAAGTTCCCCAAAGTAGAATGGAGGTTTCCCTTCCTTGAAAATCTTGAAGCAGATTCTGGATGGTCATTAATTGGGCATGTTACATAGGGATTGCTTTTATATATGGGTTGTACCAAATGGCAACCAACACTTCCAACCCCCAAATTCTATGATTCTGTGAAGATTATGAGACCAAAGGTCCAAGTGACTTGTGAAATTCTGTTTCTTGTTGTGTTGGCATGAGTGATGAAATTTAGTCCATTAACACCTTTTATGTGCTCTTCCAAGGAAGATTGGTGAGCCATCTTCCCATTTGACCAAAAAATTGGGAAGACTCATCTTTCTGCGTTCAAATCTGGCCTCAGACATTTCATAGTTGTCTGACCCTGGGTAAGTCACTTAACTCTGCCTCAGTTTCCTCATCTGTAAAATGAGCTGGAGAAGGAAATGGCAAACTAGTCCAGTATCTTTGCCAAGAAACCCCCAAATGAGTTTGACTCAAGTCAGACACAACTGAAAACAACTGAACAACAGCTCTTGCAAAAATAAGTAGTAGAGAGACAATGGAGACTCTATATAGCTGTCTCTGATTCTAGGCTATACTGAAACAATTTTCTCTGGGAAAGTCATAACATGGAGGGAAGGAAGGACATATGTGGCTTTCATTGATGTCACAGGGTAGCTTGTGAAATTATCAGTGAAATGTTGGTTGACTTACAATAAGACTGCTGTCTTAGCATTTGTGAGAAGACAGACCACATCCTCCTTTACAAAGCAGTTGGTCAGGGGCCATCAGTGCTGGTCCTCGATTGATCTGGTTCAAGGGCTTCTCTCTGTTCTGTAGGTTAATACCAACTCACATTGAAGGTTTACAAAATGCCGTCGCCACAACAGCCCTTTGAAGCACTGGGGTGTGGAGGGATGTTGTAGGATTATACCTCTAGGGATGGATGACCTAGTCCAGCCTCCAGGTTTTACAGATGAACAACCCTGAGGTCCCGGGGCAAGTTCAGGAGTCAAACCCTGGTCCTTTGACTACAGCCAGTAGCTTTTCTCCACTCTACTATGTAAGAGTGCTTGACCTTGTTCTTAGTGTCTTTCTAACCTTGGGGTTGTCTCTTTAAGCCTTAGTTTCCTCTTCTGTAACAAATGAGAGGATTGAACTAGATTCTCTAATGTCCCTTCTAGCTCTAAATCCTAGGTAGATCCAGGAAGCATTGTTACCTTCATTTTACAGATGGCGATACCTGCACAGAGCCAGAGCCCAAGTGGCTCAGCACAGGTTAATATCTGGGTTTCCTAAATTTAACAGCATATATGCTTTTTTTTTTTTTTTTTTTTGGTTAGGCAATGGGGTTAAGTGACTTGCCCCAGGTCACACAGCTAGTAAGTGTTATATGTCTGAGGTCATATTTGAACTCAGGTCCTCCTGAGTCCAAGGCTGGTGCTCTATCTACTGTGCCACCTAGCTGCCCCTGCCTCCATGCTTTAACAGATAGTTCTTCATGACTGGCTGCTACCTGTTAGCCATCTTTTGTTAATGGATCTCTGCACATAGTCCTGGACATGGAACACTCCAGCTTTAAGGAGTGTGGTTTCCCACATCAAGAGAGAAAGTTTTTCTGATCAATGTTCTTCTGATTCCATTGTGGTGATGTTTTTGTTTTTGAAATCACTTTCTTGTTATTTCGGGGGCAGTGTTATTTATTCAGAGCAGCTAGGTGGCAAAGTGGAGAGAGTGTTGGGCCAGGAAGTCAGGAAGACCTGAGTTCAAATCTGACCTCAGACAGTTACTGGCTGTGTGACCCTGGGCAGGTCACTTAACTTGCCTCAGTTTGCTCGTCTGTAAAATGACCTGGAGGAGGGAATGGCAAACCACTCCAGTATCTTTGCCTAGGCAACCCCAAATAGGGTCATGAAGAGTCAGACATAGTTGAAAAATGACTGAACAAATGTTCCAGACACTGTGCTAAACACTTTACAAATATTATTTCCTTTGGTCTTTATAAAACTCTGTGAGGTAAAGGATATTATTATCCCCATTTTATAGCTGAGGAAACTGAGGCAAACAGGGTCACACAGCTGGTGAGCTTTTGAGGCTACATTTGAACTCAGGTCTTCCTGACTCAGAATTCTATCCATTGCACTGCCCAACTGCCTCTCTCAGAGCAGAGTTTCAAAACCAATTTTCTTCACTCTAAATCCCATGTTCTTTTTATTCTAGGCCACCTAAAGGTTGTATAATGGTAAGGACTTACTTTAAGGATGGGACTCAGAGAGAAATAGCTTGTCCAAACTCACATGGGTAATTAGCATGATCTAGTACTAATGCTCTGGTATCCACTCTGGTGCCCCTTTGCCCCGGACTTTCTCTTGTTATCTGTGTTCTGACCCTTTCACTAATTATTAGCACTTCATGGGAGGAGGGGGAGGGAAATAACTGGCTATCAGTTTTAGGGAGGTAGTATTGATTCATTATAAGGAATCATTAGAAAATATAATTTCAGTTGTTTTCAGTCTTTTTTTCAGTCATGTCTGACTCTTTGTGACATTGGGGTTTTCTTGGCAAAGATATTGGAGTGGTTTGCCATTTTCTTCTATAGATCTTGACTCATTATAAGGAACTATCAGAAAATATAATAGCCTTTCTTAAAAGGTAGTGAGTTCCCTGGCACTGTGGGAAGTTAAGTAGAGGCTGGATGATCACATGTCAAAAACATTGTAGTGGGAAGAAAGTTGGTCTGAATTATTTTTAAACCCTAACAGTGTTTGACATTCTAAGGTTGTAAGATTCTATGATTTTTCAACTCTTAGAGGCAGTGGCTCTTGAAGGTTTTCGGCTGCATGGGTTTTACTTATTTACTCTTTTCATATCTCTTCTTTGGAACCAGTCTTGTTCTTTATAATCTTGCAACTTTTGATTTTTTCTGGTGATTCTTTCCATTTACACCGTTGCAGTTCTTGTAGATACATTGTTTTCTCGGCTCTGCTTCCTTGACTCTGCATCATTCATGTCGATCTTTCCTTCTCTGCATTTGTCACATTCATTATTTCATTTTAAAGGAAGAAAAAAAAACTAAACATGAAATATTAATGATGTTATATATAGTAATATTTCATTACATTTATGTACCTTTTTGTTTTAAGCCATTCCCTAGTTGATGGGCATCTACTCTGTGTCCAGTTCTTTATCACAAAAAAAAACTGCTATAAATATTTTCGTGCAGATCCACACTTTCTTCTTACCAGTGGCCTCCTTGGGGTATAAACCTAGTAGTGGAACCTCTGGATCAGAAAGAATAGCTCCATTTTAAAAGGAGAAAGCTGAGGCTCAGAGAAATGAAGTGATGTTTCTATAGTGTCCCTGGTGGTAAATGACCAAGTTAGCAATCCAATTTGGGTCTCCTGACCGTCCAAATTTGTATCCAAGGAGGTTTATCGCCTTCACTTTATCCTCCACTATGGAGTAATGGCAGCTGCTATTTGGTGTAGAAAATGTGTTCCTTGTAGGGACCAGGGAGAATAATTGGCTTTAGTCCTGGCTGTCATCCAGCTCTGCCTTTTGTGAAAATGATTAATGTGGAATCCATTCTTGCAGGGTGCTGGGTGACAGAGGCCATAATGGTGCAGGAGGTTAATGTTGACTCTACCCCAGGTCCTGAATAAATTTTTGACCCAGGCTTATCTTCAGTGTGCTGACTTAAGGAAAACCTATTTGTCTTGACAGGTTTTGTGTAGGTAGGTAGGTAGATATAAAGACTGGATCTGTGATTTCATTGATAGGAGGAAATCCCAGGTGAGGAAACCCCCTTTACCAATATAGGCTGACACTTTCTCTGTAAATTGTAGTCTTAAGAGTTACCTAAAGCATTGAGGGATTAAATTATTTGCCCAGTGTCACACAACCAGTATGTGTCAGAGGAAGGACACACACACACACACACACACACACACACACACACACACACAGAGTTAAACATCAAGTCAGTGCAAACATAGGAATGTTTTTTTGCGGCGATTCATTTTATAGCCAACTTGGCAGGAAGTTACCTAATTGGTAAATTAAACAAATGTTAATTAAGGACCTTCTATGAGCAAAGTACAGTACTAAGCACTGAGATTACCGTCTAGTGAGAAATAGTCTCTACCTTCAACGAATTTACATTCTATTTGGGGCTGGGGGAGCAATATACACAATAAGTACACGCCAAGCTAAGTAAGTAATTTCAGGAAGAAGAGAGTATTAATAATTGGGGAGATAAGGGAAATTTAATGATTTTTTAAAAACATATCTTTTTGACTATCATCTATGTTTCCCACTGTATTCTTTGTTCATTCCACTTTTTCAGCCATTGCTTGTGATAAAGTTTGAAGAAAGGAAGAAGAAAACCTAACATGAATATTTATGATGATATAGATAGCATTCCATACCCCAGGTCCCTCAGTTCTGTAAAGGAGAGTTGGGATGTGTTTTCTGATATTTCTTCTGGTTCAATTAGGCTAGCTTGCCTGCCCCCTGTGTGGAAGTTAAAGTTGGCAGTTGGTGAGGATAGCTGGCCCCTTGTCCACTAGCTCTGCTTTCATTCTAGCCCTCACAGTCATCATCTGGGGAACTGCTCTTGTGGAGAGGGGGCAAGTATTCCTACTGACTGACAATCACCAGTCACACACAGGGCAGACAAAGCCCCCTGAGGGAGAGACAGGAGGCAGCATGTACTGGGGAAGTCAAACCACCATCACCACCTTGACCACCACGTCTCTCTTTGAACTCAGATGGAGACAGCACACAACCCTAAGACCAAGAGATTTGGGAATAGTTGTGTCCCCTACACCACCAGATACTCTTGTAGTCCAGCTCTCACAGCCATCATTGAAAGGAGAAATCTTTGTAGAGAGGGGATCCACCTTCGTCATCACTACTGTCAACAATCACTGGCCACCTGCCATCACTAGAGAGATATATTCAGGAGCCCTGAGAGTGGCAGCACCTCCTCAGACCATTGGTCCTGCTTCCAGCTCAGCTCTCACCACCATCATCCAGGGAAACCATGATGTAGAGGGGGGACTAGTCATCCTCAACACCTGCCATCAAGCCGCCACTCGTGGGTTGGACAAACCAGCATAGCTGAAGCAGCAAGGAACCCTGGAGGTGAGGCAGGGTTGGGATAGGGTGGGGAGATAGGATAGGAGGCAGCAGCATGTACAGGGCCAGTCAAACCACCACCACTACCACCACCTTGACCACCATATCTTCTCTTGGACTCAGATGAAGATAGTCCAGGACCCTAAGACCAAGAGCCTTGGGAATAGTTCTATCCCTCAAACCACTAGACTTACTTCCAGCCTAGCCCTCACAGCCATCATTGGAAGGAGAAATCACACTAAAGTCTGGTGCTATCATATAGGTCGATATCAGAAATGGTCATAGTTTTATCAATGGTCATGACATTGAAGAGGAGGCCATATTCTGAGTGCTATGAGACCTTTCCATTGTTATAGCTGAAACCTTCCATATATGTTGTTCCCATTAGAATGTGAGCATCTTGAGAGCAGAGATTATCTTTTTTCTATTTGTGTCGCCCAAAGTTAGCACAGTGTTTTGCACATAGTAAGCCCCTTAATAAATGTTTTATTCATGCATTCATTCAACTTCGAGGCCAAGCTTGGTTATTATAATTCTGCAGCATTTAGTATGGATTATTTTGTTGTTGCTCTTCCCACTTACATGGTTGTGGTGATTGTGTATATTGTTGTCCTGGATTTACTTATCTTACTATGCATCAGTTCATGTAAGTCTTTCCATGCTTCTCTGTATGTTCATTATTTCTTAAAACAATAATATTCCATTATATTACTATATCACAACTTATCCATCTCTCAGTAAATGGGCATCTGCTCTGTTTCCAGGTCTTTGCTGTCGTTGCTATAAGCATTTTGGTGTATATGGAGCCTTTTATTTAGTCATTGGCCTCCTGTGGGTGTGCCTACCTGGCAGTATTTACTGATTTATTGATTGAATCAATCAAGGACTTCCTCACAGTGACACTAGACTGACGAGGCTGTAAAATTTCTTCTGGTGGACTTTAAAGTGAAAGGTTTCAATCTTTTGTGAGTGTGGTGGTGGGTCCCCATACTGAAGGCAGTGGGGTGGACTAGATGCCTTGTCAGTGTGAACTGGGGCCCTTTGTTTCCCATGTTACCTTCCTCTTTTCCTCTCTTTAGCCTGCCAGTGTGCAAAGGTTTTCTTCTATCCTCTTGACATTTCCCCTACCCATTACATAAAACCCCAGGATTAATTTAATTATATACTCGTTTCCACAGGCTGTGTGACTGGCAGGAGCATAATAGATCTGCCAGTCCTCAGAGAGAAAAGGTGAGGTTAGTAACGGTGAGGTCACCCAACCGAGAAGCCAGATATGTCCTGTTCCCTCCCCCCATCTCTAGCAGAGACATGCCCTCTTTAGCTCAGGGCCTTTCTTCCTCTATCAGGGGGCTCTCTTCCTAATGAAATTCTGATAAGATAGCTGGGGCTCTGCAGTTCCTGGTGACTGTCACAGATCTTTTCCTTCCCTGATGAAAATGTCATTTCTGGGATCTAGCAGGGCTAAAGAGAGAGCAGGAGGGAGCTAGCTTATCCGAGAATTACAGACTGTCTTGAGATTGGTTAAAGGTCCATGAGAACCCTAATGAGCTAACAAGAATGGACTTGGGAACATGCACAGCTTAGTAAAACCTTTGAACTCATATTTAAAAGATACCTGATGGCAAGAGCCATACCAGAGCACCAGCTTCTGCCCTGATTTTTGGGCGTCTCTTATGAATTCAGTGGCAAGGGACCTTCCTTCCCTAAGTCATCCTTTACACGTGTTCAGCTGCCAAAAAAATATCTGCCTTTACATAGATCTAGACATATCTTCCCCATCTGGCCCCTACTTACCTTCCTAACCTTATTAAACATTGTTCCTTTTTGCATAGATGTTGGTCCAGCCAAATAGACTTTCCCACTGCTCTTCACACATGATGTTGGTTCTACCCATCTCTGGGCCTTTGCACAGTCCTGAAATACACTTCCTTTTTCACTTCTGCTTCTTATATAATTCCTAGTTTCCATCAACACTCAACCTGAGTGCCACCTTTTAGGGAACCTTCAGGGTCTCAACCTTTTTTTTTTTTAAAGTCATGGATCCCCTTGGCAGATGAGTGAAGCCTGTGGACCCCTTCTCAGAAGACTATTTATCGTCTATATTCATAATGGAAGGAAATGCTAAATTTTAGTTAAGAGGTTAGTGAAAATAAAGATGTAGTTTTTTCCTAACCCAACATCATAATTTCTTTGAGATCTATCCAGAGAACCCTTGGGTGGTTCACGGACCCCAGGTTAAGAACCCTTGTTCTAGATGAAGGCTTTCTTCATATCCTCCAGCTTCCCCCTGCAAATTACCGCATAGCTATTTTGCGTGTATTTGGGATATTTGTATCTTTGTCTGCCACAGCAAAATATAGACCCCTTGAGGGCATGAACTTCTCAATTTTGTCTTAGTATCCTGAGTACCTGGAACAATGCCCTGGGACACTGTAGGTACTTAATAAATGCTTCTTGACCGGTACCATTTAACTACTCAAAAATCTTCATTTTCCTTCTATATCCTGCACCCACAGGTCAGTATGAAGTCAGTCAACAAGCATCTAAGTGCTTACTGTGGGCCAGGCACTGAGTTAAGGGCTGGGCATAAAAGAAAGGCAAAAAACTCTCCCCAACTTCAAGGAATTTACACTCTAATGGGAGGCGGGGGCAGGGAAGACAACATGAAAATAATTAGGTACAAACAAAATGCGCTTAGTATAGATGGAAGGTAACCTGACAGGGGAAGGCTGTAGCAGCTGGGGGGGGACCAAGGAAGGCCTCCCGCAAAAGGTGGGAGTGGAGTTAAACCAGAGATGCTAAGAAGACAAAGTGAGGAGAGAGAGCATTCTTGGTATTCTGGGACAGCCAATACACAAGGCATGGAGTCAGTCATCCACAAACATTTGTTAAGCACACACTAAGTGACAGGCATGGGGCTAAGGGCAGGAATTTTCATGTGCAAGGAATACCAAGTAAGCCAACGTGGCTGCATTAGAGAGTGCAGAAAAGAATAGAATGTGAGAAGACCCAAGCGGTAGGAGGGGGCCCAGTGGGAAGGAATTTAAGTAACAAACTAAGGATTTTTATTGGATCTTAGAGATAATAGGGAGCTACTGGAATTTACTAGGATCTGGAAAATCCAAGCAAAAATGTTTGGCCTTTCCTTTGTACCAGAGAAGAAGTCTGAATTTTTTTTTCTTTTTCTTTTCTGGGATGTTCACACTATCTTATTGTAAAATTTGGGCTAATATTATATAATACAATAGATATATTTTATGCATTTCTAAGTTTCTAAATTTTTTCTGTGCTGTCTGTGGTGACTGAAAAACTCCCCCAAAATTCCCATTTAATTTCTTTTGCCAACTCGGGATGTATCGAAACCAAGATGGGTAAAGTAGAGATGTGGAAGGGATAACTGTAGTCCCTTGCTCAAGGTGATGAGGGTGAGGTAGTGGCTGTGTGAGTAAAGATAAGGGAACTTGTAAAAGAGATTTTCGGAAAGTATAAATGACACAATTTGTCAGTGGATTGGATATGTGGGATATGTGCAGAGAGGCACGGTCCAGATGTGACTCTTTAGACCACTGTAGAGGAGAGGACCAGTTCAACCCTCCAGTGCCAGCAAAAGAGTGATTATCTGTGTAGGAGACCTGAGAACAGTGTGATCTCTAGCATCCCACTGGGGCCTTTCGGGGTCACAGCAGAGAAAGAAGTCAAGTTTTGGTTAGAGATTTTATAAGGAGAAAACAGACCATCTGAAGCCAGAACCTGTAGTAGAACTACCAAGCATTGAGGCAGATAGTGAGATCTAATACCATACACTCCATTCAGCTTGGCAGCAGCATTGGCACCCAGATAGGAAGGGACAACACCAAATGGGGTCTATCCAACCTGTCCATGAGGGCTGGAACAGATTGGTCTGAACACCAAGTTCCAATCTAACAACTGATGCTGAAAATATAACTAATAGAAGAAAACACTGAACACAGTGAAGAAATCGATGGGTTAAGAGAAGCCCAAAAAATAAAATCAGAAGATAATATAGACTTTTTACAGAACATTGGACACATCACAACCGTAAGTCCCGACAGCCTCAGAGAACACAATGGCTTGACTACAGGACTCTAAGGGTAGTTGAAAGAAAGGAAGCAGGAGATAAGAAATGAAATTAGAAGTAATATGAGAATTTGGGAGAAAAAAAATTGGGGAGCTTATATGTTTGTTACCTTCTCATGGCACCTTTATAAAAACTGATCATAAAATCTCATAAATACTGAAAAATAGAAATTTTAAGCATATCTTTTATGGACATTACAATCATTAAAATCAAAAAAGAGCCTTTGAAAAGGAATCATATGGAGACTAAATAATTTAATCCTAAAGAATTGGTGGACCAAACAACAAATCATAGAAACCATAGAAAATTTCATTAGAGAAAATGACAGCATAGAGACAACATACTAAAACTCTTGAGATGGAAGCAAAGAAGTCCTTAAGGGAAAATTTATACCTCTAAACAACCTCATCAACAAAAGAAAAAGGATAAATCAGTAAATTGGGATACTACAAAATGTAAATTAGAGAAGCAACAAATCAAAATATCACCTCTAAATAGAACAGAAATTATAAAAAACAGATGTTAAAAACAATGCTATTAAAAAATCTCATTAAGTTGATATGAGCTGTTTTTTTTTTCTCAAAAAACTAGTAAAACATAAACTGTTAGCTAATCTGATTAGAGAAAGGAAAACCAAATTGCCAATACCAAAATGAAAAAGAACTCACAATAAATGAAGAGAAAATAAAGGAAATTATTAGAAATGATTTGGCCCAATTATGTCAACAAGGCTGATAACTTAAAGGATTTTTACAACAGAACAAGAAAATAGAGAATTCAAATCACTCAATCACTTCGAAGAAATTGAATAAGCTACAAATGAATTTCCAAAGAAACAACCCCAGGACCAGATGCTTTTACCAGTGAATTCTAGCATTCAAAGAAAAACTAATTCCAATGTTACATAAATTGTTTGTGAAAGTTCTTGGTTAAGCATAAAAATGCAGCACAAATTTAGGATTGTAAAATCAGAAATTTAAGCATAACTTGATCCACCCTAAAATTATAAGAGACTATATCTCATGGGTTGGGTGCAGTGGCCTTTATGGGATTTTGCCTTGTGTGTTTAGGAACTCATGGGGTCCAGGATCATTTGAGAAAGATATACTGACTGGGAACATAATTGCCTAGATTTTTAGAGGAGGTTGAGCCATACTTACATTTCCTCCTGTGGAGTGAATCATACTATTTGCCCTATAATTTTTCCTAGATTCTTAGAGCTCCTAGCATTTCAGAATGGTACATGACTTCAGAGATCATTAACTAATCCACCCCTTAAACCAAAGCAAGGACTACCAGGATCCCTGAAAAATGATCATCCAACCTATGCTTGAAGGGCTGTCTGGTGATGCCTCCTCCTGAGACAGCCAATTCTACTTTTGAGTCAAGTCTGGTTGTAATAAAACTTTTCATTTTTGTTTTTGATATCAAGCTGATGTCTGCCTTCACCCATGAATCCTATTGCTTGTTAGTGCCAAGTAGGGTAGATCCTAACCCTTTCCCACATGCTAGCTTCTTGAAGAACAACCACCAGTGTTTTCTTCTGTTTTCTCTAAATATACCCCTAACTCCTCGACTGATCCTTATATGACATGGTCTCCAGGCATGCCACCATGCTGGTTATCCTGCACTGAATGTGCTTTTTAAAAATGTCCTTCCCGAAATGGAGTGCCCAGAACTGAACAAAACACTCCAGATAACAGTGATCAGGGCAGACGATGGTGAGACTTTATCATTTCTCATTTTGATCATTCTACTTCTAGGAATGCAGTGTAAGATTGAATTAGCTTTTTTGAATGCCAGATTATATTTGTATCTAGGTGAAATGAGTCATAGAACCTTAGAAAGGCAGAGCAGGGAAGGACTTTAGGGATTGCCTACACTAGCCTCTTCACTGGACACATAAGGAAATTGACACCTAAAAGGGTAACTCTCCTAAGGCCACAGAGCCAGTAAGTGGTGGCCCTAGGGCTTAAATTTTTATTGTTGTTGTTGTTCAGTCATGTCTGACTCTTGGTGACCCCATTTGGGGTTTTCTTGGTAAAAATACTAGAGTGAATGTTTGTCATTTCCTTCTCCAGCTCATTTTACAGATTAGGAAACTGAGGCAAACAGGGTTAAGTGGCTTGTCCAAGGTCACACAACTAGTAAGTGTCTCAGGCTGCAGTTGAACTCACAAAGATGAGTCTTATTGACTCTAGGCACAACAGTTTATTCACTGTACCACCTAGCTGCCTTTTTCTAGAATGGCCATGCATAGAAAAAAGGTATCAGTGTTATTGAAGAGAATCTCCTTTAAAGCATACTGGTGGCTGAAAACAATGTCAGACTTGGGGTCAGGAAACCTGATGTGCAATGTTCAAAGGACCCAACAGGAAAACATGCCTACAAACAAGTGTATCAGGGTCATGGGGTAAGAAAGGACCCGTGTGATTCAAGACTGATAACCTGTTTTTTTTTTTTTTTTAGCTTTTTGGTGAGGCAATCGGGGTTAAGTGACTTGCCCAAGGTCACACAGCTAGTAAATGTTAAGCGTCTGAGACTGGTTTTGAACTTAGGTCCTCCTGACTCCAAGGCCAGAGCGCTACTCACTGCGCCACCTAGCTGCCCCAATACCCATTTTTGAGAGGCAGCATTGTGCAGTGACGTGTAGTCCGCTAAGATAGTAAGTGTTTTTTACTAGGCAATCAGGAAGCCTCCAGGGAGCAGTCACTCTTTGGAAAGTCAGAAATTCTGTGTTCTCATCCTTTCAGTGATGGAGTCTTCGTGTTTTAATACTCGGGATGTATAATCTCATTGATATAGTATTCCCTCCACTGATACAGATCCTAATTTGTCCTTAGCTTTTCATCTTGTGAAAATCTTGTCCATGTCTTTTGAGAGGAGGGAGGGGAGAAGGTGCTTTTATTATTCGCATTTTACGGATGAGGAAACTGAGGCAGTTAAGGACTTGCCCAGGGTCACATAGTTGGGAATTATCTGAGGCTGGATTTGAACTCAGGTCATCCTGACTCCAGGCCCAATGCTCTATCCACTATACCACTTAGCTTCCCCTACATAGAAAATGTATCCAAATGCACTGGAGGCCAGGATAATATTTATAGTCTCTGACTTTTGTTATCAAGCTCTATGATTAGCCTTGTGTCCTTTTGTAGTCTTATATCTCCTCAGTAATGTCATTAGTACTACTTAAAAGAATTGCTTTTATATAATCTTCATTTCTGAATACATTCCTCCCATCTCACCTAATATGAAAGTCATCCTTTGTAACAAAGAATAAAAAACAAAGAGAAAAGAATTTCAACAGGATTAACCAACACATTGGCCATTTCTAATGTTATATATAATATTCTATACCCCTAGTTTTCCATCTTTCGATTTTGTCTGGCACATAGTAGGCTTTTAATAAAAGTTTATTGATGAATTGATTATTAACTAATCATGATTAATTAATATTGCTTATTGATGCATTGTGCAGGTAATTATTGACAATATGCTTTAGTCTACTTAAGCCTAGTATGCATCTATCCACTGCCCTTGTGTTACCTGAAATCTTGATTCCTCTGAGATCCTCAGACAGAAGCTAAAATCTTTGAGTCATTGCCTCAAATGAGCTCCTAATACTCTTTTTCTGAGGCATTTGTTCAGCTACCTGAGACCTAGGTCCTTCTGGCCACAAACCTGAGAGTTGACCATAAAGCTGTCAGAGACTTCATATTTACATTATGTATCTGATTTCAAAGGGAACTGGAGGAGAGAAGACACTGGCTGGCAGGTTAGGAGCAGGGAGGGAATTGAACTCATCATTCAATCTGTCTAAGCAATCATCATGAAAGACTGAACCAATGTAGAATGGGCAGTCATCTTTCCTTGTGGGCCATAGAAGAGAACTGGCAATTTAGAAAAACTAATTGGGTTTAATGCTATCAGCACCTTTTCTAGAAGAGCAGGCACAATTCTCATAGCTCACAGAAGTGATTTATCCAAATGGTCATCCTGCTTCCACAGGCCATCTTATTCATAGCTCATATTTCAGTTAGATTAGGCAGCTACTTGTCTTTTAGTAACAATAGAGAAAAGAAATTCTGATCTCAGGTTTTAAGGGGATCCATTTATTCTCATCTGAAGGGAGTGTGTGTGTGTGTGTGTGTGTGTGTGTGTGTGTGTGTGTGTAACTTTAAATGAGAGATGCTCCTTGCCCTCATGGAGTTTACAGTCTAGTAGGGCTATTAGATATGTGTGTAACTATCTATAATATTGTAAAGATATACGAACCAAGAGGAGTGAGAAGAGTCAGGGCTTGGTAGTGGAAATTGTACTTGAGTTGGGCCTTGAAGGATGGGTAAGAAACAGGTTATTGTGGGGTGAAGGCCCTTGAAGGATTAGGGACAGCATGACCCAGGGTATGGAGACTGTATATGTGGCAAGCACCAGAAATAACGAGTTGTCCTTTTTGTTAGAAACAGGTTGAAATAAAGCTGTTAAGATAGGGCAGTACTGGACTGTGGGGGGCATTGAATGCCAGCAAAGAGATCTTGAGAGGTTTTGAGCAGATTTATAAATAAGGAATATTAGTTTGGCATTGGTGTAAAAGGTAGTGTGGATAGGAGAGAGAATAAAGGAAAGAAGAGGCTATTGTATTAGTCAAAGTAATTGATAATGAAGGCCTGTACCAGAATGGGGAATAGGGAAGAGGAAATAGATTCAAGAGATGAAAAGTAAATAGGATTTCAGCAGCTGATGGAGGTGAGGGGCAGCTAGGTGGCACAGTGAGTGGATAGAGTGCTAAACCTAGAGTCAGAGAGACCTGAGTTCAAATCTGGCCTCAGATACCTAATAGCTATGTGACTCTAAGCAAGTCATTTGACCCTGTTTGCATCAGTGTCTTCATCTGTAAAATGGTCTGGAGAAGGAAATAACAAACTAAACTACTCCAGTACCTTTGCCAAGAAAACCTCAAATGGTGTCATGAAGAGTCAAAAATGACTGCACAACAAAAAATGATTGAGGGGGCAGTGCACTACAGATAACAGAGAATGGTCCTTGAAACCCAGAAGACCTGGATTCAAGTGATGCCTCTTACATATACTAGCTTCCTGTCATTGGGCAAGTCATTTAACTTTCAGTGCTCTTAAGACTCTTTAGTTGCCTAGATACTGCTGACCTGCATTGGTAGAGGGAGTTTTCTCATCTGGAACTTCCTTATGACAGTAAAGGGAAAAGGAAACGAATAAGCATCAGGGGTCACACAGCTAGTAAATGTCTGTGGTCTTCCAGACTCCAGGCCCAGCCCACTAACCACTGCACTCATAGATCCAGCCCAAATCCCTATCCCTATGAAAGATAAAAGAGAAGAAAGAGTAAAAGATCACACCAACTTTGAGAGTATGGGAGAGTGAGTGAATGATGATTTTGACAAAAAGATTAAGAAGAAAGATAGTTATAAGCAGAAAGTTTTCTCAAACTATGCTTTACTCAGTGACCTTATCTTCAGTGACTGTTACAAGATACAATTTCTATCTCGTCTTCAAAAACAAATCAAGGATTATTAGCTCCATTTTATGGATAAAGAAACTGAGGCCCAATGAGATCACACAGTGAGTTAATGACAGTTAATTGATCCATAAGCATTAATTAAGTGTCTCTGTTTTGCCAAGCACTGTGCTATGTATTGGGGGATAAAAATGCAAAAGTGAGACAATCCTTGCCCTCAAAAAAAATATTTAACTAGGGACTATGACATACTAAAAGATGAATATATAAAAGATATTTAGTGGTATACTGGTAAATATTTAACAACCAGCACTAAAGAAAAAAGTTCCCAGGATACACTTTTAAGTTTAATCTGCATTAATAATATTTTATCCATCATTTAAGACTAGACAATCAACAAAACAATAATGCTCACACTGAAAATTTAATGATCATCTCTTGTGAGCAGGCTCTAACACACAAATATAAAATATGCAGTAATGGGCCTGGTGCATTAACAACTGGGAGAGGGGGGTGTGGAAAGGAAAAGTCATTTAAAGGAAATGGCACTTGAGCAGAGCATTGGTGGGAGCTTGAGAATGAGCAGAACTGAGCTTGTAAAGGGGTTGGGGTGTAGTACAGTCTGCATTTTTAAGGGCTTTGGGGTTGCTGGGGCCTGGAGTACCTGGAAAGGTTATGCTTTCTAGGGGTAATACTTAAATGCATCTGTCCAATTTGTGTCTGAGAAAGGAAAATCTTCCTTAGCTACATTCCTCAAGGGTGAGGCCAGAGGAATACGGTGTCAGGGAAGAGAGAGGCCTGTTTATTTAATTCCCCAACTGTGCCTAGGAGTAGATTCGTGAGTCATTCACATTCCTCCCAACTGGTTGTGTGGAGTATAGTGGAGCTGCCCTGGGCAGGGGTGGGTGGGGAAGATAAGTAAGCCTTTGGAAAGGTACCTCATCCAGTTTAAAAAAAAAAAAAAGTAAAAAACTGATAACATGAAGGTCAGAAAGGCAAAAAAGAACTATTCTGAGAATGTGGTTTCTGATAAGGGAAAAATCAGCAGAGATTTGTCAGCAGTTTGTGTGAAGTTGCAGATTCTCAGTCATTCGCATTGGGACACTTAGTTGCTAGGCTACCCATTTGGCCCACTTCTTTCCCTTCCATCTTCCTCCCCTTCCCCCAGTCCTATCTCCCTCCTCCGCTCTCCATCACTCCCCGAGGACTGCATAAAATCATGGGCTGTCAGAGAGCGCAGGGGCCAATCATCTAGGACCAAGCCCCTCATTTTGCAAATGAGGAAACTAAAGCTAAGAAGAGGGAATTGCCTGAGGTGTACAATGTGTTAGGGTCTGCATAAAGACTCATACCCAACTCTCTTAACTTCTTTTCCTTGGCTCTTTTACTATACTATGCTGTCTCCTTAAAACAAAAAACAAAAAAAGGCAAAAATACAGGCTTTGTGTTCTCTCTCTTCTTTCTCCATAGGGAACATATATAAATTTGAATGCTAGATTTGCAAGTAGAGGACCTGGGTTTGATCCTTTACTCTGCCATTTGCTGCTTCTGTAGCCTCTGGGATCCTATCCAGCTTTAAATTAAAGATCTATGACCTTGGATAAATTGCTTTACCTCTCTGCATCTCAGTTTCCTCATCTGTAAAATTCAGGAATTAGAAGGGACGACCTCTGGGGCACCTTCAAACTCTAAAATGCTTTGATCTTCCCTGAACATGGGCAGGTCCCTTTCCCTTTCTGAGCTTTATCTATAAAAGGAGAGAGTTAAACTAAGTGTCCTCTTGGGCCACTTCCTTTCCTAAAGTTTCCTTGGAGAGTGCCATAGTGTAGTCTACTGGATTTGGAACCAGAAAGAACTGGGTTCAAATTCTACTTCTGACATTTATTAGTTGAGTGACCACGGACAAATTGATTAGTCTCTCTGAGCCTTTTTCCTCTTCTCTAAAATTGGGCTAATCTTCCAGTGGGAGCAAGCATGATAGAAATTCGAGCTGTTTCTCATTTATTAAGCACAAGGGCATTTGGTATATATCAGTTGTGCAGGAAGGGTATCGTTTGTTTTTGTTTTTGTTTTTGTTTTTGTTTACTTGTATCTTCCAGTTTTTCATAGGAATAGTCCAAAGTCAAGCCTTAATACTTTCCCAAGTTCCTAAGGGAGCTAGCGTAATAACCCGGCCTTTCTTTGTAGTCCCTAGTAATGGGGAATGATGTGAGAATAAAGTTGAGAACTAATCATCTGAAATTCACCTGCTTCCCATTTCACTCCCCCATGCCTCTTTCTCTTCATCCTCGGTAAAGAGGTCAGATGAGATGGGCTTTAAGACCTCTTCTACTTTTAATGTTACACGTGTCTGTGATGGTCACTTCAAGTTCTAAATATCCTTTCTGTTACTCCCTTCCTCCAAAGTTCCCCCCTTCTCCCTTTCTTTTGTTGCCTTCTAGCCTAATTATTCTCTCTCCCTTTCTTCTCTCTTTCCCCACTCCTTATCTTCATTTCTCTCTCTTCTTTCTTTCTCTTCCTTCTCCTACCTTCCTCTCTTTCTCCTTCTTGAAAGACATTCCCAAGGATGCATTTCTCTTGCGCCCCTCACACCCCAACATTTTTATCTCTTGGGATTTCCCGGCATTGATGTTACAAAGCAATTATTCATTCCTACACCTCCATCTGAAACCTGGCTCATCAGCTCTGAATTGAGGAGACAGACAAAGCAATGGGATGGGATGTGGGAAGTGAATATTTAGTCGAGTATTATGATTTGATTGCAGAAAGTAACTGAAGTCTTCAAATAATCTTGTCTGTCTGATGGGGAATGGATTTAATTTTAATTTTCCTTTGTGTAAGTTTCTTTTTTTAACCTTGGGTCATAGATCAGAGAATCATTGATTCATAGAATGTCAGACCTGGAGGGTGCCTTAGAATTTTAGAATATAGAATGCCAAAGTTGAGAGGTCATAGAATCATAGGAAGTACAATATCAGAGCTGGAAGGAACCTTCGAATCACAAGTCATAGAATGCCATAGGCAGGAGAGGTATGAATGTCAGAGAATATCAGAATTTGAAGTGGGGGGAGGGTTAGAATTATGGAATGCCAGAGCTGGATCACATTTTAGAATCATAGACCTTAGACTCATATGTCCTAGTTTAAAGAGCCTTTAGGGATCAGCTATCTTGTCTAACCTTTTGGAAGCTGAGGGCAAAAAAGTGAAACGATTTGTCACAAGTCACATAGCTATGAACTGATAGGATCAGGACCAGAACTCATATCTCCTGGCTCTCAGTCAAGGGTTCTTTCTATCATACCATAGGCCTTCATGCCTTTGGGGAAGTTTGGCTTAGGGGAAGGTGCGTGTGCCTTAGCCAGGCTTTCTGCAGCAGCATTGGCTCTTGTGACCATGTTTCCTTTGTAAATAAGTTAGCCAATAAAAACAATATTCTCTTAAATTGGGCTTAAAGATAACATACTTTAAAAAGCATCCTTTCATTTCATTAGAATAGGCCTATGAGGTGGGAAGGGCAAATAATCCTTATTCGACAAATGGAGATATGAATACCTAGAAAGGGGAACCAAGTCAGCCATGGTGACAAGCCTAACCTTCTTCAGAGCCAGTATCAGTTCTCTCAGTCCTTGCACTGGGACCTTAGTCATACCTGGGGGAATTCTGTGTGAATGGGACATCAATTGATTTGGCCAAAGGTTAACATGTTTTCTCCCTTTCTCTCTTTTTGTCTTTCAAGACTCCTCTTGCAATTACATCAGACAATTGGAAACGAAAGTGAAACTGCTGGAGGATGACAACAAGCTTCTCTCTCAGGTATGGCTGGAGCTATCAATCAATCCATGCTGCACATGCATGTTGATGTATGTTTTCCCATGAACAACCTTATAATATCCCCATGATTTCTTCCCACTCCTTTTTTTCCTTCCTCCCTCCCTCCTTCTTTTCTTCCTCTCTCCTTTCCTTTTCTTCCTCCCTCCCTACTTCCCTCCTTCCTTTCTTTCATCCCTCCTTTCCTTCTTTCCTTCCTTCCTCCCTAATTCCCTTCCTCCCTTCCTCCATCACTCTGACAAATTACTTCTACCCATGATTACCACCCTTGTTTGGAGGTAAAAGAGAAAGGCAGCATCTATTTCCACAATGCTTCTATATACTTTTTAAAGAAAAATCTGATTTAATCCTCACAAGAATGAGGCATGGAAAGTATGCCCTCATTTGTAGTGAAAAGGACACTGAGTCTGAGAGATATAATGCAACCTGTCCAAGGTCAACCAATAAATCAGTAAACATTTATTAAATGCCTACTGTGTCTACTGTGCTAAGTGCTGGGGATACAAAGAAAGGTCACCCAGGGTGTTAGGCAGCAAAATTGAACAAGAACTAAGTCCTAAGGCTTTCTGTCTAGTGTCACAGTGCAGGAGCAGGAGGTGTGAAAAGGAATCTTGAGCAGGAAGTAGCATATTTAGAGTCAAAGCATTTTAATTAATTGTTCCACCAGCTTTAAGATGAAGGAATCAGATTTTTGCCTTTATGTTCTCTTTGTCTTTCTGTCTCTCTTGACCTCCCTCTCTCTCTGTGCATCTGTCTTTTTGTTTTTTCCTTCTCTTTGAGATCTTGAAATTCAGCTTTCTAGCTCTGATGTTCTGAGATTTTTGATTCTTGTTCCTAAGTTCCTCTCTGGACCCTGCTCCTGACTTTCCAGACTTCTTTCTCCACCTTGACCCAGCAGCCTCCTCAACCTGGAAGGTCACTCTGTCCTTGTTGCTTCCTCTCACTGGTTAGTTCCCCCTGAAACCTCTATTTTATGGAAAAGTGTCCAGACCAGCTATGTTCACTCCTTTATTCCTCTCTGAGCTCTACTTCTGATTCTGTGGACTTCTTTCTCCATTGTGCACCTCCACACTTTCTCCCCCTAATCCCTCAGATCCCCCCTTTCAGCTTCCTTTAATGTGTTGTCTTTTCCTTTTAGAATGTAAGCTCTTTGAGGGCACTCTTTCTTGCTCATAATTAAAATGACTGAAGTGAAAGGTGCAGATGGTTAGCAGAGTAGGGTCTGCATCTAGGTAAATTGATTTAGTCAGGGAGGGCTTCATAGAAGAAACTTAGTAAGCATGTGTGCGCAAAATACTGTGCTTGATACTGAGGTTGTAAAAATGACAAATGACCTAGGCTTCCTTAAGGAACTTTCTGTATGATAGGAGGGATACGACCTATACACGGACAATTGTGATACAAAGTACAGCAAAGGAGAGATCTAGATAAGGTAATCTGAGAAAAAGGGAAGAGGGAGAGAATATTTTCACCCATGTGATTCAGAGAAGTCATTATAGAGGAGATGCCACCTGAGTTTTGACAGATGAGTGAGCCTGACTAGGCCTGAGAATTAGTGTGATAGACATTTCTGTTCCAGACAATTGGAGCAGTGGCATACCCTCTCATGGTATGTCCACAAGACAGCGAGGAAATTGGTCTGTTTGGAGTACTGGGTTAGTGTTAGAAAGTACTGATCATAGAGGGCAGCGTAGACTATGGAGAGGAGAGCCATTGGATGACAGGCCCCAGGCATGGGGGGGAAATGAATGAAAACATTGACGAGGGGCCTTCTGGATGCAAAAACATATATGAGATGAAGACTAACTAATCACATAGACTGTAACTTCTATAAGGGTATGGACCGGATGATGATTTATAGCCCATGAAAGTCATCAAGAGGCAGATTTCAGTTGAAAAAGTTCCCAACAGTTAGAGCTGCCTACAAATGGAATGGACTTCTTCATGAAGAAATTAGTTCTCTCTTATTGGAGTTTTTCAGGTAGAGAGTGGATGACCTTGTGTTGAGAATGTTGCACAATGGATTCCTTTTAAGGCCTGGTTTGGCCCAGGTGGCATCAGACATCATTTGAGAGCTCTGGAAAGGGGAAGTTACTTTAGATTGGGGTGGTCAGAAGAGCTTTTCTGGAGAAAGTGAAATGTGAGCTAGAATCTGAACTACCTCTAAGGCATGGATGAATACAATTCACTCTTCTAACAACCTTGTGATGCAGGTAATGTAAGTATAGAACACTTACATTATATATCTAAATACATATATAAGATATATATATATATGCATATATATACATGTATACATATATAATATAAGTGTTCTCTACTTACAGATGGGGCATTTGATGCTCAGACAGGGTAAGTTGTTTACCCACGTTCATAAACTTGTAACGGGTACAGCCAGTGTGATACACTGGAGTTAGAGAACCTGGGTTCAAATCCCACCTCCGTCATTACCTGTGTTACCTTGGGTAAGTCACTGAACCTCTCTAGACCTCAGTTTCTTTATCAGTAAAACGAGGAGGTGGGACTAAATGAACTATGGGGTCCCTTTTGGCTCTCGAGCTGCGATCCTAGCTCAAGGCCTTCCTACTACCTGCCTCTCAGAGTTCTGAGGGAAGTGTTGTTGTTGTTGTTCTTAAAGAATATTTTTATTTTATTTTTTCTCACTTATGTGTAAAAACAATTTTTAACATTTGTGTTTTGTAATTTTTGAGTTCCAAATTCCCTTCTCCTTTATTGAGAAGACAAGCACTTTGATATAGATTTTACATGCGTAGTCATGAAAATCATATTTCTATATTGACCATGTTGCAAAAGACAACACAGACCAAGAAAAAAAAAACATGTTTAAAAAAATATGCTTCGACCTGTATTCAGACTCCATCAGTTCTTTCTTTGGAGATGGATAGCATTTTTCATCTTAAGTCCTTAGGAATTGTCTTGGATCGTTGTATTGCTGAGAACAGCTAAGTCATTCACAGCTGATCATTGTACAATATCGGTGTTACTGTGTACAATGATCTCCTGGCTCTGCTTACTTCACTTTACATCAGTTCTTGTAATTTGAGGGATGTGTTTTTTAAAAACTTACAGTGCTATGTAAATATGTGTTATTAATCAATCAAAAAACATTAGGCATCTACTATGTGCCAGGCACTGTGCTCAGTGCTGGAGATACAAAAAAAGGCAAGTGATAATCCCTGTCTTTAGGGAGCTTACATTCTAATGGGAGAGAGGACATGCAAACAAATATGCACAAAGTAAGCTATGTACAAGATAAATAGGAAATAATTACAGAGAAGATGCAGGAATTAAGAAGGTTGGGAAAGGCTTCCTGTAGAAGGTGCAATTTTGAGTTGGGACTTAAAGTAAACCTGGGAGGTCAGCACTCAGTATGGAGGCGGGATGGCATTCCAGACATGGGATACAGCCAGAGGGAATGCCCAGAGCCAAGTGAAGGAAGTATCTTGTTTGATATACTAGAACGATTCTGGAAAGAGCAGAGAGGCAAGTCAAGAGGAGAGCTTAATACAGTTTAGGTGGAGGTACTGGATTAAGCTGGATGACATCTCAAATCCCTTAAGCCTAAAAAATGGATTACTACCTCCTACTTATTTGCTGTACACATAGAGGGCATCAGTCACCATTTGTATAGTGTATATATTTGTATATTCTCTTTTTCTCTGCCCATTGAAATCCTTTCGTTTCAAGGCCTAGATGCTGCCCTTCCATGAAACTTTCCTATCTCCTTCCTGGCCCCCAGCAGGATCTTCTTCTTGAGGTTTTCTTGGAGTAGCCTTTCCGAATCTTTCCTTTGCCTCTTTTGAATCCAATCTTATATTATTTGTGTAGTGTCATATTTCTTATTAGATTGAAAGCTCCGTCAGGGCAGGAGGAGCTATTCCCCAGTGTTGAGCATATAAATCTTTTGCACGTAATAGGTGCTTAATAAATGTTTGTTGTATTAATGAATTTCTTGTATATTCACTTTTACTTACATGGTATTTCTACTATCAGACTGTAAGCTCATTAACGGCAGGAAATGGTTTTTAAAAAAATTTTTTTCTTAGCTTAGTTCCAGACACAGTAAGTGTTTAATACATGCTTGTTAATGGATTGATTGTAAAATGGCAGCCTGAACTAGCCGACCTCAAGGTCCTTACCAGTTCTCTCTCTCACACTTTCATTCTATGACTCAGATTCTTTTCTGCTCTTGCCATTCCGTTGTCTAGACCAGGCCTGCATAACCTGTGGCCTGCGAGCCACTTACAACCCTCGGGCATGCCAAGGGATTTCAGGTGGCCTGTGAAAAATGTAGAGGATGTTTTCCTCTACATTTTTTGAAAGCTGCCCAAAATCCTTTGGCATGCTACAGGTTGTGCAGGCCTGGTCTAGACTCTAAACTGCTAGTTTACAGCTCTATGAAGGCGGAGACTAATTCTTAACCAGGTTTTGTATCTCCCCTAAAACTTGACTTAGTTATCTGTACACAGTAGGTGCTTAATAAATATTTGTTGGTTGAATTAACGAGTAATTCTTTGTAAGATCCCTCCCTTCTCTGACATTCCATGCTCAGAGATTCCAAACCTAGCTCCCTCAGGCTGTATGCTGTTGATTCCTAGGAGCCTTCCACCTCTGACATTCTCTATTCTAAACTAGGCGAAGGGCAGAGTTCTTGCCTCTCCTCCTCATCACTTGGCCTTCAATGCTGCATCCATTCCCTGAGCCAGGCTGTGTGCCCTGTCTCTTATTTTGAGAGAAAATTACAAGTGACTCTTGCTCTTTTGTAAGCTCTGCTTTTGGGGTACAATAGCTATTTCATTTATTAGCCCAGCGGGGGAGTCAGCTGGAGTGAATAACCGCAATGTGGACTCCAATATCAATTACAGTCTCCCTAGGGGGATGGCATAGAAAATTCGACGGAAAAATAACATGTATGGGGTCTCGGGATGAATCACTTGGAGGAAGCAGCTGTGTTGATGAAATTTTTAGGCAGAGATGAGAGAGACAATACAAAAAGCAATACAGTAATTTAGGCTGTGAACACCCCAGTGTATTTTTAATTAAAACTATTTTGGTGTTAAATAGAGGCCACACTGAGAAAAAAAAAACCCTCATGGAGGAGTTGCTTTCTATTTCCCCACTAAAAATCCCACATCCTATCCACCCTTAAGGTATTTCAGAGAATAATTTTTCTTATTCTCTCTCACTTTCCTTTGATGAAAGGAAGTTTGACCTTGATGGGGCAGGGGTGGAGGGGAGGCTGTTAAGGGGCAGGTTAAATGAAAAAGTGTACCAGCGTAGGAGTCAGGGGATCTAGGTTAATGTCCTGGTTCTGATACTATTTGCTCTCTGACCTTAGATGGACAGGTCACTTCAAATGCCCCAGTCTATTTCCTCTGCTTTAAAATGATAGGCTAGGACTAATTTGCTCCTAAGATTACAACCAAGTAGGGTTTCAAATTGGCCAACATTTGACTGACTTGGCTGGTATTTTGTTGGCAGAAGCCCTGATAAGGATAGTCATTAACTCTTTGTGTGACCATGGCCAAGTCACTTCTCTGGGCCTCAGTTTCCTTATCTGTAAAATGAGGAGTTTAGACTAAAAGACCTCTAAGGAGCCTTCCAGTTTTAAATCTGGGATCCTATAACCTCTGATCAAGGTCCTCTGTTGGTAACCCTTCTATAATTCCCAAACCTCCTCCAGTCCTGAAATTTTATGTTCTGTGGTTGTAAAGTGGCTTCAAGCTCAAATATCCTCTGTTTTATGACTTTGGGGTCAGTATTCTTTATTGCCTATATAATATAAGGTTTTTTTTTGGTCTGTCATTGGTTGAATGCTCTCCATAAGCTGGCACTGCCTTACTTTTCTAACCTTATACTAACTTCCTTCAAAAAGTCTGTGCTATTCCTGAACTTGTCATTCTCTGTACACATGTGACATTTTGCTCATGTTGTTTTCTTTGTCTCCATTGTTCTTCCTCCACCTCTTTTGTCTGTTGAAATCTTAGCCATTCTTTAAAGGTCTGCTCATTATAACCTCCTCTATAAAGAGCATTCCCTGCCTATTCCAGTTGGTCTTGATCTTTCCCCCTCCAGCTTCACTCATTTACACTTATTTTATTCACCTAAGATCATAAAACCTCAGGGTTAGAAGTCATCTAATCCAACTCAAATCCAACCAGAAATTCCTTGTGCAACATTCCTGACAAGTGATCATACAACTTCCTTTGGGGGAACTTTCCCATCTATTTTTTTCAGTGGGTTTTTAGTCCTTGCCCAGGGTCACACAGCTCGTAAGTAAGTGTCTGGGCCACGTTAAAAATAGTCTCTATGGGGCAGCGAGGTGGCGCAGTGGATGGAGCACCGGCCCTGAAGTCAGGAGGACCTGAGTTCAAATCCGGCCTCAGACCAAACACTTTACACGTACTAGCTGTGTGACTTTGGGCAAGTCACTTAACCCCAATTGCCTTACCAAAAAAAAAAATAGTCTCTAACCTATCAGTGGGTTAAATTCCATGAGTTTGCTTGGAAGCTAATTTCTCTGCCCATCCACCCCAAATAGTTGTCGTCATCGTCTTCTTCTTCTTCTTCATGAGGCAATTGAGGTTAAGTGACTTGTCCAGGGTCACACAGCTATTACGTGTCAAGTGTCTGGCCTCAGCCTCCCCCAATAGTCTTAAATGGTAGATAGGCATAGCCACCAGGCAAGCCAACCAAATGCTGTTTACTGAAAATCAAGCTAAACGCTATCATTTCCTTCTCCAGCTCATCTTCCAGATAAGGAAATTGAGGCAAACAGGGGTAAGTGACTTGCCCAGGGCCACACAGCTAGTAAGCGTCTGAGGCCAGATTTGAACTTGGGAAGATGAGTCTTCTTGCCTTGGCATTATTGCCCTCTATATGTGACACTCAGAACTGGATGCAATGATTTAGGGGCCTAATGTGAGCAGATCTCTCTGGGGAACTATCATTTCCATGTTCTGGATAAATGTGCTTGTATTAATATAAGAGAAGGTCTTCATTAAACTTTCTTTCTTTGCCTGCCATGTTACACTTTTTACAGCTCATTTTCAATTGAAATGATGTCTAGCTATAAGGACTCCTTTGTGTAGGCCTTTACATAATTCCTATTAAACTTCATTTCATAAGTTGGAAGTTCTTGGTTTCTCTCTTGGTTTCCTTTTTGTGAAGTTAACTAAGTCCAAGGATTTTTTTCTCCCTACCCCTTTGCTGTCTGAAGGAAGAGAAGATTCCTCATCAAGTGATCCTTCAACACCCTCACATTTTTGTCACTCTCTATTGAATCTCTTCTATAAGCATTTGGCTTAGTCCATCTTCTTTTCCCCTCTTTGTTCTCTTATGTGCTAAGAACATCTGGGACAGTGATGTTAATAGCCCAAGTGTGGTGGCTGTACTGTCCTTGGTGGCAAAAATATTCCTTATGAAAATCTTTGCCTTTTGTTTTTGTTTTTGCTTTTTGGTGAGGCAGTCCAGGTTAAGTGACTTGCCCAAGGTCACACAGCTAGTAAGTGTCAAGTGCCTGAGGCTAGATTTGAATTCAGGTCCTCTTGACTCCAAGGCCAAAGCTCTATCCACTGCACCACCTAGCTGCCCCCTTCTTCATTTTTCTTATGTCTGTTTTCTTGACTTTGCTTAGGTAGATCTCTTACTAAATTGTTTTTACCCTCCATTACTTCCTCTATTTTGTGAGGAGATACTGCTTATAATATGTTATCATCCTTCTTAAGGTCTTGCAAATAACCTTATATTTTCACTTTGCCAGAGGAAGGAATTACTGTTGAACAGCTCATTTGCCCCACTGCTACCTTTGAGATGTCTGGAGAGTTAGAGATGGGTCCTTGGCATGGTGGATGGACTCCTGTGGAGAAATTATGAGAGGATCTGGGCAAGAGTTATGTAGGATCAGTAGGTAAGGAAAGGTTGCAAGCTGCATCACTGGAGGTCACAGCGTGTATATGATCACATTCACAGATCCACTTGAGAACAAACTTTATCATATTAGATTTGTTCTTTTAGCCTATTAGTCTTTTGAATCACACGTGATGTGTTATTTTGTATTATAGCTATTTTTGTATGTGCTCTGTCACCCCCCATAAACTTAAACCTTGGGCATGCATGTTAGGGGCATTGTTTTACCTGTCATTTGTGTCTCTTTCTGCAGGCAATGCTTCCTATAGGAAACTTTGTACATAACACTTACTGATTGGTTTGAATTGAATTTTCAAGTCTCATAGCTCTGGCATGCTATGTTCCATGATATAGGAGTTAAAATAATGTGTTATGGATGAAGGAGCCCTGACTCTAGAGTCTGAGAATTTGGATTCAAATCCCATGGCTACTACTAATGACTACTACTTATGGGACACTGAGCAAGTCACTTAACTTGCCAGAGGCAGCTGAGTGACGCACTGAGTAAGAGAGCTGGACTTGGCGTTAGAAAGATCTGTGTTCAAATCTCACCTCAGACACTTACTAGCTGTGTGACCCTCGGTAAATCACTTAACCTCTCCCAACCTCAGTTGCCTCATATGTAAAATGGAGATAATAGTAACACCTACCTCACAGGGTTGTTAGAGAGGATCAAATGAAATAACATGCATGCTGTGCTTTGTAAAACCTGAAGTGTTATACAAATGCTAGATATTGTTATAATATTCTTATTTGTATAATGAAACAATTGTGCTAGCAAAACTCTGAGCTTCCTTCCGGCTCTAGAATTCTAACCTGTGACACTGTGATTGTAAGGTCTCTCTTCTGTGGCTGTCTGAACTGATGCTGAAAACCTCCACAGCTTTGTGGGACCTCCAGGAGGTTGTGTTTCCCTGGCACTAGTGTTTCTGAGCCCATCAGCTGTTTTATTCCCTAACGAGCTGTTAGGAGAGGCCTTTAGTGTAGGGAAACTCAGGCTAATCCCCAAATTGCCCTGTTTGTATTCCTGAGGAAGATCCTCATCTCTTTTAATTATCTGTTTCTCATCTTGAATAATGATGCTGACAGCTAAATATTTTCACAAATGTAATTTTATACCTCTGCTAACACCCTGACAGTCTCTTGCCAATCACTAAATCTCCTCCACTTGATGGGCTGCACTGTCAGTTAAGAGTTCTAATTTCTAGTACTCCAATAGACACCGGTGTATTTGTCTCAGCCTCAGATCCAGTGCTGCAAGATGTCCTAGAAGTTTTCTCGTTCAACCTCCTTGTTTTGCAGTGGAGGGAATTGAGGCCTAGTAAGGTTAACTGATTTGACCAAGGTCACATGTCTTCATTCTCCTTTCTTCTAATGCTTTGCTAATAAACAGGTGAAAAGCAAGAATGTGGCAGATCTTAAGTGACTCTGAGTTGGAAGTGTCCTTAATGATTATTTATTCAACTTCCTACTCAAAGCAGACATCTCCTCTACAACGTCCCTGACTTGTCTGTCCAGTTGCAAACATCCCCAATACATCCCAGGGTGTGGGCCTTGCTATCTTTTGCAAAAGTCTTTTATTGGAGATCTCCAGTAATTAGAAAAACTGTTCAGTCATTTTCAGTTGTGTCTCACTAATCGAGACCCTGTTTGGGGTTTTCTTGGCAGAGATAATAGAGTGGTTTGCCATTTCCTTCTCCAGCTCATTTTACAGATGAGGAAACTGAGGCAAAGAGGGTTAAGTGACTTGCCCAGGGTCACACAGCTAGTAAGTGTCTGAGACCAGCTTTGACCTCAGAAAATGAGTCTTCCTGACTCCCAAGTCTAGAACTCTATCCACTGTGTTACCTAACTGCCCCAGTGATTACTTATGTTGAACTAAAATTTGCACTTCCTTTGGACTTAGACCAATTTATTTTCACTAGGTTTTAGAGCTACATGTGAATCTAATCTCTTTTTCTCATGACAGATCTTCAGATTCTTGGAAATCATGATGTGCCCCCCAACAACTACCCCCTACCACTCTTCTATACTCTTCTCTTCCGCAACATTAACAGTTTCAGTCCAACCTAACAAACATTTATTAAGCACCTACTATGTGCAAGGGCATTGTGGTAGGCACTGGAGATACAAAGATAAAATCTAAAAATGAAAGAGCCTCTCTTCAAAAGGGGTCTCATTCCACTGGGGGAAAATACAACATATAAGCAGATAAGCGTTGTTGTTTAGTCATTTCAGTTGTGCCCAACTTTTCATAATCCTATTTGGGCTTTTCTTGACAAAGATACAGGGGTAGTTTGCCACTTCCTTCTCCAACTCATTTTACAAATAAGGAAATTGAAGCAAACAGGATTAAGTGACTTGCCCAGGGTCACACAGCTAGTAAGTATCTAGGCCAGATTTGGATTCAGGAAGATGAATCTTCTTGATTCTAAGCTGAGGGAAGATGGTAGAGTTGAGATGTTTCCTAGTAGCAGCTCTCTCCATACCAAACTAAGAAGTAAAAGTAAAAAAATCCCATATTTGTATAACTCAGCAATGGGAAAGAGAAGAAAATGAAAACAACCTACCACAAAAGAATTCTTAGACAAAGAAATAAATGAAAACCAATTCACTAGCCTTTTACTCCAGATACTCCTATGGCAACTCTACCCCATTCCTACACCCATGACTCTTGGTTCCTGCTATCTTAGACACCTGACTTTTGGATGGAACCACTTTGCATTTTCCCAAGGGGAAACGCCACTCTAAGTTAAAGGCCATGAATTAGATGAATTCTTGTTTTGTTTTTTAAAATTTCCTTTTTATTATTATGAATTTGACAAACATTTTTTTAAATGACCATTTCCCATACAAAGAACAGAGAGGACTGAATATGAAATTGTGACTCTCCACTAGGTAGTTTATTTTTTTTAAAGTGTAGATTTCAAATTTAATACATTGGTTCTAACACTGCCCTGCTTGTGTGTGTGTCCTCTTCTGAACTTCTTTCTACTCTCCTCTGTGTATTTTTAATGATTCATTGATGCTTTTTTAGTTCTTTTCTTCCCCCTTTCTTGATATCACTATAACCAGCCTCTCTCTGTCCCCCTTAACTCCACCCCCACCAAAGTCTTCTCTGATAGCAAATAAGGATAGTTAAGCAAAACAAAGTCACGCGTTGTCAGTATCTGAAAATGTGTTTTTCACTCTGTACCAACTCTACCATTTGCTAGCCAGGAGGTGGGAAGAATGAGTCATCGTTAGTCTATTGGAATCATTTTTTGTCATTGCATTAATCATGATTATTAAGTCTTCCACAGTTGTTTTCCTTTACAGTGTTGCCCTTGTATAAATTGTTCCTTTGGCTCTGTGTCTTTAAGGTTTCTGTGAATCTGTCCCTTTCATCATTAGTTATAGCACAACAATATTCTGTTACATTACTATACCACAGTTTATCCAGCCATTCCCCAACTGATGGGCATCTACTTTGTTTCCAATTCTTTGCTACAACCCAAAAGTGTTGGTATAAATATTTTTGTACATAGAGATCTGTTTCTACTCTCTGTCTTTTGACCTCTTTGGGTAATGTGCCTAGTAGTGGCATTCCTCCACCAAAGTGGAGACAATTTAATTGTTCTTGAGGTATAGTGCTTAGACTAATTCACAGTTCCACTAACAGAAATTAGTGTGCCTGATTTCCCATAGACCTTCCAATAATTGTCATTTTCCTTTCTTTGTCATCTTTGCCAATGTGATGTTTTCTTATTAGTGATTTGGAATTTTTTCTTATATGGTGTTTGATATCTTGCCTTTCTTCTGTTAAGGAACTGCCTTATATCCTTTGACTACATACCATATCTCTCAGTGAATGGCTCTTGTTATATATTGACAGGAATTCTCTATATGTCTTGGTTATTAGTCCTTTATTAGAAAAATGTGATTTTCCCCTGTTTGTTGTTTTCCTTTTAATTCTGATTTCATTTTGGCTTTTCAATTTTATGTAATCACAATTGTCCATTTTTTCTCCTTTGATCCTTTTTATCTGTTGTTTGATCAGGAACTCTTCTACCCCTAGTTGCAAAAGTTATTTACTTCATGACTCCTCTGCTTTTTTTTTTAATGTGATCTTTTGTATCTCAGTCATGTGTCTGTTGAATAGTGAGACCTTTCCCAAGTATTTGGAGCATATACTACCATGTTCAGTTTCTTCTGGGTGTTGTGTACTTAATCAATTCCACTGATGAATTTTTCTATTTTTCAACCAATACCAAAGAGTTTGGATAATTACTGCTTTGCAGTTTAGCTTGACATCTGGTCCTGTTAGGCCCTCTTCTTTTATACTTCCCCTCCCACCCCTGCTATTTCCCTTTAGATTCTTAAGCTTTTGTTCTTCTTCATACACTTTGTTATTATTTTTACAGTCTTATAATAACTTTTGGTAGTTTGATTGGAATGGTATTGAATTTGTAGATTCATTTAGCTAGTATTGTAATTCATGTGATATTGGCACGACCACACCATGAGCAATTAATATCTCTTCGATCATCTAATTCTGCCTTTATGTCTGGAAAGAATTCTTTGTAGTAGTTGTATTCATATAATTCCTGTATTTATCTTGGTAGGTAGATGCTCCAGGATTGTAAGTGGTTTACAGGGTTCCCTGAGGTCAGAGTCATGCTTTGATATTCAGGTGTATTTACCCAAGCTAGTATTGTCTTCCTTGGCACCTAGGACCTGGGGGTTTTGGCTGTCTCTGTGCATTCATGGGCTATTTGAAGTAGATCACTGTGTTTCTTTTCGGGTTTCTTGGTCATTATTTGAACTGATACCCTTTTTAGATCTTTGTTGGAGTGGGAACACTAGTCTCCTCCTAGATATTTCACATTGTTATCTTAACTGAAAATCTAAACTTTTCTACTTTATCATACCAGGTTTGTCTTATCTAAGTGTACAACTTCCTCCATCTTACTCCTTTTTTCAGTTTAAACCTAGTCTTAATCAAGTCATTGGGCAAATAGATTGTTTTACTTTCTTTTGTTAGGTGTATTCCTTCCCTTTCGAAGAGCCCATCACATAAGTGCTTTAAGCCATGGTCCAGAAATCTGAATTTCATTCTCAGACTCCCTCTTCTTAGTCAGCTATTAACTTACAATATAATTCTTTCTTTTCTGAATCCTTGATGTTAAATTGACAGTAATGGAAAAAAAAAACAAAATAAAACCCACCATTCATAGCCCTTAGGACTCCAGGTTTTTTGTTCAGGGTTTCATAATCTTTACCAGTGTTTCCTAGATTGCCTCATTCATTCCCACATGAATCACTAGAAATGGGTAGCATTTGTCTGGTTTGGTAAATCTTAAGAGGTTCTGCATCACATTCCTGGATATACATTCTCAGAAGGTAACAAATTTATCTATTTGTCAGGTTGACAAATGGCTGCCTCAATATCTCATGAAGGAGTCACCAACCATAACTTACTTATCTATGACCTTTGATGGGATTATCTCTTCCTTGATAATACCTGTGGAATAATGACTGATTTATATAGCTCATTAAAATTTATTAATTACTTTGCCTATTTTTCCTCATTTGTCCTTTGAATTAAAATAGTATACATTAATATTCCCATTTTATGGATGAATGAAGTCAAATTGAGAATTTATTCAGTCACATCTAGTAAATGTCTGAAGGAGGGTTTGAATCCAGGTCTTTCTGATAAAAAGTCTTATACATGATTCTATGAACATTTCCCTAAAATAAAATAGAGAAAGGACACCTTATCAGGGCCTCAGAAAGCTTTCTTCCGTGAAGAAATGCAACTTCATCTCCTCAATTGCCCTAGGCACCTATTAGCAGATTTTTGCCTCTTTAGTTCAGTCTGAAGGGCTTACTTAGGCCTTAATGGTTATTTTACTGTAGCAGATTTATAAATTTAAAAAACAAACAATTTCGTCTTTTCTGTTTTTTGTCATAATTACTTTAGTTATTTTACTTATTTAAAAAAATATTTTAGACTTTTGTATGGGGAATCAAAAGCCAACAAAAGCCAGCAAATCTGGTGCATAGGTTATGTCCTAAATGAAAAAGACTGCCGAAGCCCTGAAACATATCAATTCTTCCAGGTCCCTGATATTCCTCTTGATTTGTTTTATTTTTATTTTTTAATTTTATTTTTTTAATTCTGAACTTAACAAATGCTTAAAAAAAAGAATTACTATATACAAAGTAGAATACAAAAAGGATTATAAATGAAACCATGGATCTCTATTCCATACAGCTTGCTTTTTAAAAAGTGTATGTGTTCAATATGTTACTTTCAAAGCTGTCCAGCTTTATCTGTAATTCTCTTCTTTTCATTTAAAAAAATATTTCAATGGCTTTTTTTGGCATCACAATTCCTAGCCCCCTTTGTCCTTGCCTCCCAATAAAAAATAGTGGCAGGGATAATATACTAATGCTAATAATAATAAGCATTATAAAGCAAAATAAATCCACATTGTGTCTTAAATACACACACACACGTGTGTGTGCGCGCACGTGCGTGTGTGTGTGTTTATGTGTTCTGAGTCCATTAACTGTCTGGGGGTTAAGTTACATTCTTCATCACAAGTCTTCTGAAAACAAGATTGGCCATTGTATTGGTTAGAGTTCTTAAGTCTTTTAAAGTTGTTTTTCTTTATAAAGTTGTTGGCCTTGTATAAATTATTCTGGTTCTGCTTACTTCACTTTGCATCTGTTTCTTTGGTCATTTCTTATTGCGCAATAATATTTCATTCCATTAATGTACCATTGAACTGGACAGTTTTCATGTATGATCTCTTGAACTGTAGTGTCTAGGTTTTTTTGTTTGTTTTAATCATGTTTTTCAGGAAGTCTGATGACTTAAATTCTCTCTTGTTTTCTTAGTCACTTGTTTTGATCTCAGCTTACATTTCTTTGATGTTCCATGTTTTCATTTTATTCTAGTATTAACTGTATTATGGAATCATTGATTTCTACTTGGTCTATTCTAATTTTGAGGGAGTTACTTGGGTAAGGTTAAGTACTTTCTATTCTAAGCTTTTTATTCTCCTTCCAATTCTTTTCTCAAGAGTTTTTATTTTATTGTTATATCCCTTGCTTTATTCTGCCCCCCCCCCCTCTTTTATTTTTTTTTTTTTTTTTTTTTTTTTTTCCCTTTCTTTTTTCTTCCCCCCCCCCCCTCAGCAATTCCTTTTTCTTTTTTGTAAAAATTTAACTTTTTCTTTGAGTCCAGTGGTTATGGAGTTATTTTCTTCTTCTAGGTTGGATTTTGGGTACCTTTGATTTGTATATTTTTTATACTAGTTTGTTGTTCAGTTGCTTTTAACTCTTCATGACCCCATTTGGTGTTTTCTTGGTAAAGATACTGGAGTGGTTTATTATTTCCTTCTCCAGCTCATTTTACAGATGAAGAAACTGAGACAAACAGGGCTAAGTGATTTGCCCAGGGTCACACAGATATTGTGTCTGAGGCTGGATTTCAACTTAGATCTTCCTGACTCCAGGCCTGGTGCTCTATCCTCTGGACCACCTAGCTGCCCCATTTATAGTGGTAGGTATCATCTATTTATTCATCTGTCTTAGTTCCTGAGTTGAGGATTTGGAAGTGCTTGGTCTCAACTTGTGTCACCTGGGTTCCTGTGCTGGTCTTCCCATCCTGTTTGAGTGCTACCATGCCTAGAATGGCTTGTCACTTCTGTTAGTTTCTAAGATCCATGCTGTGGATTCCCATTGGATTCCTTCTCTATTCCTCATGGGCTTCTAGCTTGTGTTTTGTGCAATTCTGATGAAGTTACTGTAGTTTCTCCTTGGATTTCTTGATCATTATTTAGTCTCTTGCTATTTTTAGGTTTTTTACTGGAATAGGTTTGTGAAAGCTAGGCTGCCTGCTTCAACTCAAGCTAACCATCTTAGACAGAAGTCTGGTGCTATTGATTTAACGATAACCCTTTAAGGAAAGTTGATGGTTTCATGTCTTAAAAACCAAAACAAAACAAAAAAACACAGTTCCTTAAGGAAGTCAGTGCTGCTATCTAACTAAAATCACTTCTGTGAATATGTATTAAGTAAAAAGTGCTAGTCTCTGGGGATAGAAAAACCAGAAAGTGAAACAACAATCCTCGTCATCAAAGAGCACAGATACTCTCCTTCCCCAATAAACCCAATCTGAAAGATAGTTAGCAAGTATTTATTAAGTACTTACTGTGTACTAGACGCTGTACTAAGTTTTGGGCATGCAAAAAAGTAAAAACAAAAAACAAGATATCGTTTCTGCCCTAAGGAGGTTTCATTCACATCGCTAACTCACTTAGCAGAGAATTGTTTTCTCATATCTGGGGCCATTTGGTTCTTATATGAGGAAAATTGAAAACTAAAATCTACGATAACTTCATGACCTAAGCTAAATTTTCCAAATAAGGAGATAATTGCTATGACCTCAGAAAGAAGTAGTGAAGAAGTCATTCTCAGTGGAATCCCTCTTGAAATTTAATTCTAAGTAATAACGGTATGGCTCTTTGAAGGGGGAGATACACTAACAATTCCCACCTTATGTTTATATAGCATGTAAAGGTCTGCAAAGGTTTTTTTCCTGTGAAGTATAGTTGGAAGGGAATTTGGAGGCCATCTTGCCAAACCCCTCTTTACATGAGGACACTAGGCCTATAGAAGTTAAGTGATTTGTCCAAGATGACGCTGGAAGTAAGTGTGAGAGGTGGGCTTTTTACCCATATCCTCTGACTCCAAAATCAGTGCTCTTCCCACTGTAACATACTGATTTCAAGTTAAAAGAATCCTGATTCCCTTAGGGACCTGAAGAATACATTTGGCAGCGAATGGTTCTGTCAAAATTTTCATCCCTAAGACATCGGGATTAAAAAGATTGTTTCCCAGCGGGTTATTTCTTAAGAAGTAGCTACCATAATCAAAGGTTGGTCAAATTCTAATTAATTTAAACATTTAAAAATTCATAATCACAATCTAAAAATTGTCAAGCAGAAATCTGTGGGATGAGTCTAGGGGGAATCTCATTTGCATCTCTAAGAGGCAATGTTAATAATTATTTAATAATCATCTCTTCTTTGCTTATATCTACCCCTGAGATGAATATTTTATTTTGTCTTTTAAATAGTATTTTATTTTTTCCAATTCCATGTAAAGACATTTTTTTTTTTGGTGTGGCATTTGGGGTTAAGTGACTTGCCCAGAGTCACACAGCTAGTGAGTGTTATGTATCTGAGGCCGTATTTGAACTCAGGTCCTCCTAACTCCATGGCCTGTGCTCTATCCACTGTGCCACCTGGCTGCCCCCTAAAGACAATTTTTAAGATTCATTTTTTATACAAAATTTTGAGTTCCAAATTTTCTCCTTCCCTCTGTTCTCTCCCCCCTCCCTAGGATGGTAAGCAATTTGATATAGGTTATAAATGTGCAATCGTGTAAGTCATGTTGTGAAAGAAGAAGCAGAATAAAAGGGAAAAAAACACCAAAAAAAGTGAAACTATTATGCTTCAATCTGTATTCAGATTTATCAATTCTTTCTTTAGATGTAGATAGCATTTGAGGTGAATATTTTAGAGTAGGTTGAAAGTAATTATTTCCCCCTTAAGTGCTTCAACATCAAAAACTGACATGATTGTATTAATGGAAGTGACACTAAATAAGATAGGTTGGAGGGACAAGACAGATGGAAACGTAACGACCACTAGGTTTTCCGTTTAACCTGCAGTTGAAATATCTGATATGTGTTGTCTTCCGCTGCTGAGAATATGAACTCCTGGAGACCAGGTAGTGTTTTTTCTATTTGTGTCGTCAGGACTTAGCAACAATACATTGTACATAGTAAGTGCTCAATAAATGCTCATTCTTGACTTTTAGCCTAAATTTCTTCCAAGTGAGGAATTGGACTAAATCACTAAATGATCCTTTTTAGTACTAATGTTCAATTCAGTTAAATTATATTCCTTCTAATATAACATGTTTATTATTAATACCTATTATGCCATGTTCTTTGGAAGATAAGTATAGGAAAAAAAAAAAAGAAAACACTAGCTTTGAGGTTACTGAATCTCATTTGGAAGAGACCTCAGAGGTCAGCTAGTCCAATTTACATTTTAAGAATTCTTTCCCCTCTCTGAAGTACACCCAACAAGTGTTCATCCAGCCTTAGATTGAAGATCTCAAGATAAGGTGACCCCACTGCTTCCTAAGATGGTTCATTCCAATTTGGATAGCTTTCATTCTTAGGAAAATTTTCCACACATCAAGCTGAAATCTTTTCACCACCCTCCATAGTCCTTGTCTTATCTTCTGGGGCCAACAAGAACAAATTTAATTCCTCTTCCGTATGACTGCCCTTCAGATAATCATATTAGTGCTTTTGACTGCTGAGTGGATCTGATGACTCATATTGATCTTGGAGTTCACTAAATCCCTCGATTCTTTATTTTCACATTAATTGTTGTCTAGCCATGCTGACATCTTTGATTCAGGCTCTATTTCTAGATCAGGAGTTCCAAACCTTTTTTTGTGTCATAGACTCACTTTGGTAGTTTAGTGAAGCCTATGGATCACTTCTCAGAATGTTTTTAAAAGCGTAAAATAAAATACACAGGATTCTAATGGAAACCAACTATATTGAAAAATAGTTATCGGAATTTTTTTAAAGTCATGGATTTAGGTTCAAAGCTTGGTTCTCTTACTAACAACTTTTGTAACTTTAGGTAAAATCATTTACTCTCTTTGGAACGTAGATTAATTCTGAATGATGAAAGAGTTGAGCTAGGTGATCTGTGAATTCTCTTCCACATCTGAATTCCTATATACAAATAAATGAGACTTCATGTTTCCCTTTCTGGTCTCTTTCCATCCTTCTTAATTCCCCAAATTCTTAGAAATCTGAAGGTTCCCAACAGACTCTCCAGCCTCTTAGCTGGTCCCTAAGCTAGCAGTGCCCTGGTTTGTGATTATTCCCATGCTGTGATTCATGTTTGAATTGAGGTGAGTATAAAATCACCAACCCCATCTGGGCCTTAGGGCATTCTCTTGCTTAGATACAGTTTAAAATCATCCTCTATTTCATCTTCCCTTCATGTTTGCCTTTGTCTTACCTTCTCTAGGCTAATCACCCCCAGTTCTTTCAACCATTGTTCATAGAGGCACAGTGCATAGAGTGCTGGGCTTGGAGTCAAAAAGCTCTGAGTCAAAATCTGGTCTCAGACACTTACTAATTGGGTATCTTCGGGCAAGCACTTTACCTCTGTTTGCCTCTGCTGCCTCAACTGTCAAATGGGGATGATAATAGCACCTACTACCTTCCAGGGTTGTGAAGATCGAGTAAGATAATATTTGTGAATCTCCTTGCATAGCAGCACATAGTAGGAGCTATATAAATACTAGTTATTATTATTACTATTATTGCTACCATTATTATTTTTCAAACTCTTCATCACCCTGGTTCTTTTTGAGTGGATTCCATGTCAGTCAGTAATAATTACAATAGCAGATAGTCTAGTATGTGTTTGCAGAATATTTTACAGTTTATAAAGCACTTTTCCATCCATTACTTAAGTTGATCCTCACAATAGCTCCAGGGAGGTTGGTAGGGCAGAGCAAAATGATAATCTTCCCATTTTGCAGATAAGGAAACTGAGTCTCACAAAACTTGTGACTTTGCCAAAATGAGCCCAAGTAACTGTTTGAGCTAGGACTGCTCTGTAGATTCTAACTCCAAATCTAGCATTCTTCCCAAAATATCATACTTAAGTATTTGGGTCAGGTGACATAATTGAGGGCCAAACAAGTTAGGTGGCTAAACTTATGGTTGTATAACTAATAGGAGAGAAGCAGGCACTTGTGCCAGCCCTTGAGGGGCAATATGGTGTTGTGGAAAGAGTACCAGAGTAGGAACAAGGAAGCCCAGATGCTAGTCCCGTTTGGAGTATTATTTCTCTGAGAGGCCATTGATATAAAATCCAAGGGTCTTTTGTCAGTCTCCCTTCAACTGTGCATTCTTTAATACCTGCCCATCTCTGTGCCTCTATGTTGACTAAGCCCCATGCCTGCAATGCATTCCTCTTTACCTGACCCATAAGCCCAAATTACCTTCGAGACTTCTCTCAAATGCTGCCTTTTACATCAAGCCTTGCCTGACCTTCTCACATCTCTAGTCCCCTCCCTCATAAAATGACTTGTATCTTATTTTGTATGCACCCTTATTTGTATATGTGTCTCCTGGCTAGATGTGAACTCTTAAAGGGCAGGCACTGTTTGACTTTTGTCTCTGTATCCCCAGAACCCAATACTGTGCCTGGTACATAATAAAATGCTTGTTGATTGATTGATTGTCCCTTCCAGCTGGATATTCTTTTCCACCTTGGCTTCAAAGATACCATACTCTCTTAGTTCTCCTTCTCCCTCTCTAATGATCCCCGCCCCCCTCCACTGGTCATTATCCTCACCCCTTAGTGTGGGTGATTCCCAAATAGCTATTCCTTAGACCTCCTTCCTGTCATTCTCTACTCTCTCTACTGTTACACATGAAAATCTGAGAGACAGTTTCTGAGTAATTAATAATCAATTTATCAATTAGGCTAGCTAATAATCAATAAGTTGATGGTCAGTGGTTTCTCTCAAAGACTGCCAATAGAGGCACTGAATGCCTTAAAGGCCCCTGACAAATGAAAAATCACCCTGATTGGTGGACATTTAATGAGGAGGTGGGCTAGAAGTCCTTAGCTCTTCCTGCTCAGAATGTGGCTTGATCATGAGATTCAGCTGCCTCCAGCAGTCTGGACAGGAGAATCCACCTTCATCCAGACCACTCTGGTTGGTTTTCTCCTTCATGAGCTGGGTCACTCTAAACTGTAATGGAGGGGTACAAAGATAGGAGCTCATTTCCTTTGGATAAAAACTCACCTAGACTGGATTCTGTTTACATTCTCTAAACAGAAGTAAGGTCTTCTAGTTGAGTGGGAAGCATGTCCCTAAGGGTTAGGGGTAATTCCAATTAACCATGTCCTTCAGAGGCTGACCTTCCACAGGAGCTGGGTCTTAGTGAAGAAATGGAGGAGAAAAAGCCTGGATCCTAATTTAATAATCAGTTACTAATATAATAGAAAAATAAGTTCTCACTACCTTCTTTTTTATTTTTATTTATTTTATTTTTAATTTATGGAATAAGACATTTCTATAGCATAGCATAATTTTTAAAAAAAGATGATTAAACATGAAACTGTAAATCTATTATGTGCAACTTGCTATTTCTTTTAAATATATAATAAAGTTATCATGTAAATTTCTTTTTTTTCCTTCTATCTCTCCCCAAGTCTCCCTCCTCCCACCCTCACCTAGGGATGTCCTTTGTAGTTAATTTGAATATTTGTAATAGTCAAAATGATTTATGTGTTCAAAGTTGTTCTCAAAACAATATTCTAATTACTGTATACAATGTTTTCTTGGTTCTGCTCATTTTGCTCCTCGTTGTTTTGTGCAAAATTATCCAGGTTTTTCTAAGATCATTGAGCTCATCATTTCTTAAAGCACAGTATATTCCATCACAATCATATCCCACAACTTGTTCAGCCGTTCCCAAATTGATAGGCATCCCTGAAATTTCCAGTTCTTTGCCACCACAAAGAGAGCTGCTATAAATATTTTAGAACATACAAATTCTTTTCCTTTTTCCCTAATCATCTTTGGAAATAGAACTAGTAGTGATATTATTGGGTCAAAGGGTATAGACAGTTTAATAACTCTTTGGGCATAATTCCAGATTGCTCTCCAAAATGGTTGGATTAGTTTACAATTCCACCAACAATGAATTAGTGTCCCAGTTTTTCCACATCCCCTTTAACATTCCTCTCTTTCCTCTTCGATCATTTTAGCCAGTCTGACAAGTATAAAATGATATCTCAATTTTCATTTCTCTAATCAATAATGATTTAGAGCATTTTTTCATATAGCTATAAATTGTTTTGATTTCTTCATGGGAAAACTGCCTGCTCATATCCTTTGACCATTTATCAATTGGAGAATTACTTATATTCTTATAGATTTGACAAAGTTATTTAATATTTGAGATATGAGACCTTTATATGAGAAACTGTCTATAAAATTTTCCCCCCAATTTTCTGCTTTCCTTCTGATCTTGGCTACATTTGTTTTATTTGCACAAAAACTTTTTAATTTAATGTAATCAAAATTACCCATTTTACACCTCACTGCTCTCTATCTCTTGTTTATTCATAAATTATTCACCTATCCATAAGTCTGAGGAATGATATGTTTCATCTTCTTCAAATTTTCTTGTAACATCTCTCTTTATATCTAGGTCATGTATCCATTTTGACCTTATCTTGGTACATGGTGTAAAATATTGATCTCTTACTACCTTCTCTTGTTTCCTCTCTACCCTTGAGCTTCTCTTTGTGGAGGTTGTATATTTGCTTATGGTGGGTGGTAGGAGGGAGATAAATCTTTTGTATTTATCATTTACCTGGCGTTGTTTTAGTCTCACCAAAGACTAGGAATCAAGAGACTTGGTTTCAAGTCCTATTTTTGCTGATAATATCATTTTCTCTCATCAACTAGTAGATCTCAAGAGAGCCAGCCAGGTTTTGTCTTTTTTTTGTATCTTTTTTTTAATCAGTGTTTTTTTTTTTTTTTAAGGCAGTTGAGGTTAAGGTTAAGTGACTTGCCCAGGGTCCTCCTGACTTCAGGTGCTCTATCCTTTTTTTTTTTTTTAAAGTATTTACCTTGTGTAGGCACTGTTAATGAAATGACATGTCTTGGTGATTTTAGTTCTCTTCCCAGTGTGTGACCATCCTCTGTCTCTTTGTAGGTAACAAGCCGCCACATCCGGTCAAGGAGCTGGCTCCAGGTAGAGAGGCATGCTGTGTTTGGAGCTCTGGGCTGCAGTGTCTGGGGTTCAGGCGAGGGAGGTGTGCAGTGTTTGGGTTACCAGTGTGTCTTCTGAGTGATATCTTATTGACTGACTCCTTCTTTCTTCTTCAAAGACTGACAATTTCCCTTTCTCCCTCAGTGTGATATATCACCACCTTCTAATTCTTCCTAAATGTCTTTCCTTTTTTTGCTTCTGCTTTTAAACATGCAGAGGTGAGCAGTCTGATTGTTTTATTCTCCCAGCATGTGCATGAGGAAGTAAGGCAGGGATTATTGTTCCCATTGTACAGATGAAGAAACTAAAGCAAAGGAAGGTGATTCCTTAGTAATAATAATGATCACTCACCTTTATTCAGCCCTTTATAGTTTGCAGAGTGTGTTGCAGTCCTCTCTTCTCACAAAAGCTTTGGGAGATAGTATGACCAGTATTATTATCACCATTTTAGGGAGGAGGAAGCAGAATCTCAGAAAAATGAAGTGACTTGCTCATGGTCACCACAACAGTAGTCAGAGTTGGGATTGGAATCCAGATCTCCCTGTCTCCAGCCCAGCACTCTCTTCACTTCACTGACCATTTCTAGACACACACACACACACACACACACACACACACACACACACACACCCCTTATTTGAGGTGGGAGTGCTCCCATCCCAATTTTTCATGAAAGAAGTTAGACAAAGGCAGGTGAATCAACTAATGATTAACCTTTAAATAGCACTTTATAGTTACAAAGTGCTTTAAACCTATTGTTTTATTTGATACTAAATGATACTATGTTGGTTTCCTGGGAGGTAAAGCTAGTACAGGCATCATTAGCCCCATTTTACAGATGAGGAAACAATCCCATGGAGGTCAAGTGACTTCTTTGACGTCGAATAAAAACTTATTGGCAAAGGAAGAGCTTGAACCCAAGACTCCTGATGCATAGCCATAGGTGTGACTAAAATAATACAGAAATAGGCCATTCAGAGAAGAGCCTTCTGTCTTCTGAGTTCTGTCTGACTCCCGGGTCAGTACTGCTATCTCATGGGACCACAGAATCTCAGATTAGATAGGGATCTCATAGACCTCCTAGTCCAACCTATGTCCCAAAAAAGCACTCCCTTGCCAACATCCCCAAAAGATGATTGAATTTAGAGTTGGATGGGCTATGGAGGATATTTAGTCCAATATCCTCATTTCACTATAGGAAACAGAATCCCTGAGAAGGGAAATGACTAATACAAAGTAGAGTCAGGCCTGGCACAGAGAATTGGAATCCAGGGCTCTGTGCTATACCACCCTTTCTACTATTCTGTCCATCAACAAAGATTTATTAAGTGCCCATGCTAAGCGGTCCTCTCTCTCTTAGCCTTCCATTTCCTCACTGTCCTTGGCCCAGACCCATGTCAACCTTGAATACTTTCAGGTAGAAAAAAACTGGTGATGTTATCTAGTCTAGTTTCCTATTTCCAGATTAAATGGGATGATTAACCAATGCTATGGGCAACTCTAGGGTCTATTTATGAAAATCTTTGGGACCAGAAATGTCATAGCCTCCTTTGTTGTAAGGTTCAAGAGTTTAATTATCACCTTGACTATGTAATTGACACTTAGGGAACATACTGTCTTGTAGAAACCAGGCAGAGTTTTTTCGACTTGTAGGGACAAAGGCACCAGGTGACACAGATAAGATCTTGAGATGGAATCAGAAATGGAACTTGTGACTTTCTGTTTTGTGTAGCCACCCTGGGGGTAAGGGTCGGGGTCTGAAGTGATTGTTTTTCTAGTAAAATACTTCCTTTGTCCTCTGTGGAACTAGAACAGGGCTTTCTAGACTTAGAGAAATTTGGGAGAATCAGCATGACGCAAGGGAAAGAGCCCTGGGATTGGAATTCAGCACAATCTGAATCCTGACTGCCTCTTTTTGGTGAGGTGACTGTGAACAAGTCAATTTACTTGTCTGGGCCTGAGTTTCATCATCTATAAAATGGAGATAACTTTTATTGCCTACATTAGCTCACATGCTGGTTGTGTGAAAAGACGTTATAAATGGTATGTCAATGTGAGTGATTATTATACCTCACTCTCACTCTGACCCCCTCCAGAAAAAAAGTATTGGAAGAGGTTTGTTTTAAAAATTCAGTTGTATGAAATTTAGCTTTTGTTTGGAGAGGAGGGGCAGTATTTGGGTATTTCTTGAAATAATTGAGAACACAATGGAGGTGTTAATGAATGCAGGCATAGAACTGTTGAAATAAAAGAAGTAGAATCTTAGATCTTTGACTCTTACAAACTTGCCCTGACCATCATCTTTACTTCATCTTTCTGGCTCTATCTCTCTATGTCTCTCTCATATTTTATTATATATGTAATATACAGCATATAATCTTCTCTCTCTACATATATTATTTTTGTTACTATTCAGTCATTTTCAGTCATGTTTGACTCTTCATGACCCCATTTGGGGTTTTCTTGGCAAGGATACTGGAGTGGTTTGCCATTTCCTTCTCCAACTCATTTTACAGATGAAGAAACTGAGGCAAACAGGTGACTTATCTAGGGTCACACAGCTAGTAAATGTCTGAGACCATGTAACCAAAACTATTCCTTCCAAAGTTACCTATAATCTTTTAATTGCAATGTTTGATGGTTTTTTGCCAATGCTTGTCCTTTTTCATCTCTGCAGCACTATCCACCTCTTGAATACTGTCTCCTCTCTGACTTTTTGTGACCTCTTCTTATTTGGTCTTTCTCCTTCTTACTACTCTTCTTTGCTAGTTCATCACCCTGTCATATTCACTAACTGTGGGTGGACCCCAAAGCCCTGTCCTTGTTTTTTCTTCATGCTTTCTCATTTGGTGATCTCATTGGGTCCCATAGGTTCATTTTTCTCTCTGAGTTCTATAAATCTATAAATCCACTCCATAAACTACAAGTTCTATAAATCCACTCCAAGTTTCTCTCTTGAGTGTCAATCCCACGTCATGACTGCTTTTTGGATATTTTCAGTTGGATGTCCTGTTGGGATCTGAAGGTCAACAGGTTCAAAACAGCTTACCATCTTTCCTCCCAAAACCTATCCTTCCTCTAGCCTTCCCTATTACTGTCAAGGATGCTGCCATCCTTCCAGGCCCATAATCTCTCAAGAAGAGGAACAGTATGGGGGCAAAAAACATATATATATGTGTGTGTATATATATATATATATATATATATATATACACACACACATATATATCAGTAGAGCAAGTTAAGTTTTCAGAGTCAGCTTCATCTCTAAGGTCCATTGTAGCACTAACCTTCTGTGACATAGTATACCTAGATTTCAGTAAAGCATTTTACAATGCCTTTCAGAAAATAGAATACACTGCCTTCAGAGCTATAGTAGGTTCTTCATGGCAGCCTTCAGATAAAGGCTGGATAACCACACCTTTAGGGACTTTTGGGACATTTATCAATCAATTAGTAAACATTTATTAAGGGCCTACTATGTGCCAGCCACTTATGGCACTTGCGTTTCAATCGTGGTAGCTCAAAAAAAAAAATGTGATGTGCAAATTTAGAGATATCTCCATTCCAAATGTTTTATTTGTGCTGGACCTGTGGTAGAACCTTCCGAGATTGTATTGGTCTGATCAGCCAGAGTTGGATGACACTGTACGTTGACTCCAACATAGTGATGTCATTTTGGTCTTCTTCAAGAATGAAAAACAGTAACTAATCAACCAATGTGCCAGGCACTTATGGGTTGGAACAGATGGCCTTCCAAACCCTTGAGATCCTATGACTAGAAACCAGATCTTCTGAAGTCTTTTAGTGAAGTGCTATTTCTCCTTCCAGTTAAATAATTTTTCTAATTTCAGCAACTGCAGTTCCCAACAGGTGGAAATTGTTCAGAGTTTTTTTGAAGCATCTCCACAAGATGAACCCAAGTCTAATGAATGTGTTCATTCCTTTCCACTCCCTCTTCTTCCTGTCCTCAATTATGGGCCTTGTGATGGATGATTAAAGGCCTGGAATTAATTGGGGCTGCTAGGGCCCAGCCCCAAGCATTCTGCTTCACATGCAGTAGACTTTCAGCAACGTTTTGTTAGATGCCTGGATTTTACCTTGGTGACCTTTCTGTGTAAGCATTTCCCTGGGGATAAGTTTCTCTGTGTTGTGATGACATGCATGAATTATCCAGAGACTGCAGGGCATCCTTACCTCTCTTGGCATTCCTAGAAAGCCCATATCCTAAATCCCGCCTTTGGTTCTCTCATTCTCATTCTTCTCACACTATTTTGTGTGTGTGTGTGTGTGTGTGTGTGTGTGTGTGTGTGTGTGTATTACACCTACTTGAATAACGGAGTCCCAGGCAGTTAGTGGCTAGGTTTGTTATTCTAGATTAATTTAGCTTACATTTGCGATGCACATCATATACATCATCGTAGAAGATCCCTAACAATGATATTGTCTTGTGTGGATAGTGAGCCAGCTTTGGAGTTACAATGACCGGGGGTTAAATCTTGTCTCTAACATATTCTACCTGTGTAAACCTAGGCCTGGGCATGTCACTTTATTTCTCTCAATTCCCCAAACAGTACTCATATTATAAGCTGCAGGCCTGTTGCAGAGCTGCACTGATAGAAGGAATTCCGTCACTGAAGGATTTTTACATCAATGAAATCCCAGGTCCTGATAGTATTCCCATTTTATAGGTGAAGAAATTGAGGCTCAGAGAAAGCAATTGACTTGCTCAAGGCTAGTTGGTGAAAGAACTGAGGATCTAGCCCCCAGATCTGATTGAGTCAGACTCAGCACTTTCTACTATATCACCCTGTCTCTAGTGATTCTGTTGCAAGTAGAATCATTACTGAATCTTTTACCACACTGACAAAGCCAGAGAAGGCAGGGATCATTCGATCATAGCTGTAGAGCCAGGAGGGACCTTTGTTGTCATTCAGTTGCTTTTCAGTCATATTTGACTTTTTGTGACTCTATTTAGGGTTTTCTTGGGAAACATACTGGAGCGGTTTGCCATTTCCATCTCTAGCTCCTTTTACAGATGAGGAAACTGAAGGAAAGAGGGTTAAGTGACTTGCCCACTGGTGGGCACCCACCCAGCTGGTGAGTGTCTGAAGCCAGACTTGAACTCAAGAAAATGAGTCTTCCTGACTTCTGGCCCAGTACTCTATCTACTGTGCCACCTAGCTATTGAAGAAGGGACTTAGGAGGCTATCAAATCCTTTGCCCTGATTTTACAGATGAGAAAACTCAACAGGATAAGTAACTTGTTCAAGTTTGCACAACCAGTAAGTATCTGAGGCAGGATTTGATCTCAGATCTTTTCTGTCCCTAAGTACAGTGATGTATCTACCACATCGTTGAGCCAAGCCATGAGGGAAGCAGGTAACAGCTGAAGCCAATTGTTCCGTGAAGGGTACCAACTTCTTTCCACTCATTTGAACAGAATGTTTAGGTTGGTGGTTACTATAGAATGTTGCTTTCTACCACTTCTGCAGAACTGCTTGCCTTGGAAAAAGTGAGAGGCAGTAAAAGTCAGATGAGCCTTCTTTGTGGCAGAGCCATGCTAGTCTGGGGAGGTGGGGGACAGGGGGTGCGCAACTATTCCTTTCCCTCTTGGTCTTTGTGTGCTGGTGAAGCCTTGTGCTTTCTGGTAAGTTTCCTGCAATCTTGGGTAAAGGAAGCACAGAAGGGTATGGGGAGGGTGATGATTCTATGTCCATAACAGAGTCCATGTCAAATGCCATCTCTGACATGCCCTTCTGAGCCTGTCCCTGTTGTCTTAGCTGGGCCTATGTTGAGGACCCTGACACATTCCTACAGTGATGTATAAGGGAAAGAGTATTGATTGACCTGGGAGTTGGAAGACTTGGAATCTGATTTTGACTGGGCTGACTTTGGCTAAGTCACTTTAGCTTTTGAGACCCTAGTTTTTTCCTCTGTAAAAGAACTTGGATTAGATTATTTCTAAAGTCCTTTTGAGCTCTTCTTTCTGTGTGATTTAAACAATCGTGTGACTTTTCCAGGGACCCTGTAGTATGAGGTAGGCCTGTTCTAGGGTCTTTGTTGGCTTGGGTTTTCTACATTGCAGGATGAAGAAAAAGGAGTTAAATGAGAGAGACAAGCTTGGGTTAATTGCTAGCTGAGTTAATTGGATTAAATAACATCCAGATATATGAGTCAGTCACAAAAATCTTTTTACAAGTTATTCTCCATTTCTTAGCACCCCTCCCCACCCCCCAGTCTCTGCTGTTTGAAAGACATCTTTTTTGTCATTATGGAAGATGAAATGTTAAGAATCAATCAATTAGTCAATCAATAAGAATTTGTACTAAGCACTGTGCTGGGACACAAGTATGAAGAATAAAAGAATCCCTGCTGATAAGGAGCCTACCTTCTAATGGCAGAGATGAGCATATATAAAAATACATAAAGTTAAATAAAAATATATTCCAAGTAGTTAAATATAAGGTAGTTTGGGAGTGAGAACACTAACAGTTGAGGAACCTGGAAAGGCTTTCTAAAAATTTTTTTTAATTTAATTTAATTTTTATTTTCAGTTCCAAATTGTCCTCTTCCCTCTTCCATCGTAAAGGCAACAACTACAATATCCATTATATATATAAAGTCAAGCAAAAATATATTTCCACATTAGCCATATTCTGGAGGGGGTGGTCAGAGGAAGAACAAGAAAAAGGAAGAGAAATAAATGTGGTTCAATCTGTGCCCTGAGTCCATTAGTTCCCCATCTGGAGGTGGAGAGCATTTTTCATCATGAGTCCTTTTGAGTTGTGGTGGATCATTGAACTGATCAGAGTTACTGAGTCTTTCACAGTTGATTATCTTTACAATATTGCTCTTACTGCATAGATTGTTCTCCTGGTTCTGCTCACTTCACTTTGCATCAGCTCATAAAAGTCTTCCCAGGTTTTTCTAAAACCCTCTACTTCATCATTTCTTATAGCACAATAGTATGCCATCACATTCATATAACATAACCTGTTCAGTCATTTCCCAATTGATGGGCATTTAGTTTCTATTTTTTTTTTTTTTGGCCACCACAAAAAGAGCTGCTGTCAATATTTTTGTACTTATTCCTTTTCCCAGAAAGACTTTTTGGAGAAGATGGTGCTTGAGTTGCATATTACAGGATGAGAGGGATTCTGTGAAGCCTGGGCAAGAAAGGAGTGCATTCCATTCATGGGCAAGGGCCAGTGCCAAGGCATGAAAAATGAGAGATGGAGAATCATGAGGGAAGAACAGAATGAAGACCAGTTTGACTGGATGCCACAGTGTGGGAGTGGGAGTAATGTCTGGTAGATCTGGAAAGAGAGGTTGGGGCCTGGCTATATGGGGCTGTATTAGCTAAACAGAGGACTTATATTTTATCTTAGAGGCAGTAGGGAGCCTTCTACATCTATGATTCCCTTTGTTTGTGTATGCCAGCTACTCTTTAGGGGCTGCAGAAGAAATAAGAGACACGACCCTTGCCTGCTACTTACTACCCTATGTTACTTTGAACAAATTAGTTAACTTTCCTGGGACTCAATTTCTGCTATTTAGCTTTGACTAGAAAATCTTTGAGGTCCATTCTGGCCCTAAACCCTATTATCTAGGAATAAGAAACTTAGTGATCAATTGGTAGCATTAATTGACTTGTTTAATGTTGTTGTTTGTCCCTCATTCTTGAAGAGGACCAGGACATCAGGAAGGTGATGCCATAATTTGCAAGAGAATTGGGTTTAAGTAAGGGAGGGCTGTGCAAAGTCACCAGCCTCACTTTCTCCTCCAGAGCCATCTGGGTCCAGTATTAGATCAGGATGACTGAAGATGGCCCCAGATGCAGTGGGAGACCTTGTCCATTTTAAGCTAAGGTCTTTTCCAGTTCTCAGGTTGACTGAGGCAATGCCCATTCAGTGATTCCTCTCCTCTTCATCTCCCTCTCCCTCTCCCTCTCTCTGTTCCTTTTATTCTCCCTCTCCTCTCCTCCTTCCTACCATCCCCTCCTTTTCCCTCTCTTCCCCTCCTTCTTTTCCCTCTATCCACCTAGGGCAGCATACCCTTCCTGCAGGTGCTCTGCCCAAAGGAATGTAAATTTTAATCCCTGAAACCTCAAAAGTTATTTTAGGGTTTACAGGCTAGATTTCTTTCTGAAGGACCATCCCTTAAGCCCAAATCACTCTGGCTGTCATTGATTGGCCAACAGTAGGTCCCACCCCAAGCCAACAGGGTCGTTGTTCAGGCCCTCATTGCTCAGAGTAACATATTTAATGTACATTTATAAAGCACCTATTATGGGCAAGGTCCTGTGCTTGGTACTAACAAGGAGGTAAATCTGGAATGGTAAGTTGGGAAAAGAGAGTGACAGACCCTGGATGTCAGGCTAAGGAATCTTGGTTTAATTAGGCTTAATAAAAAAAGGAATTTTAGAAAAGGCTTCACATGGTTAACTAGGGGCAGAGTTCATGTTAATGACTTGTATTTATGTGATGCTTTAAGATTCGCAAAGCATTTAACATGCATTGATTCATTTGATCCTTACAACAACCCTATGAGTGGGTGCTATTATAATCCCAGTTTTATAGATGAGGAAATTGAGGTTGAGAGAGGTTAGATAATTTGTCCAGGGTCACACCATGAATGACACCATCCGAGATAAGATTTGAACCCAAGTCTTCCTGACTCCAATGCTTTATCCACTGTACTGCATTAGGCCTCTTACTATAGAGCTTGAATTAGAGCCTAGGTCTCCTGGCTCCCCAAGCTGTGACCTTTCCATAGTTCATGAAATGAGATATATCCTAGAAATGAGTGGTTTGGGAAAATGAGAGACTTCTATCACCAGACAGGCATTGGCCTTGGTTTAACCACATAGCCCAATAGAATCCTAAACTTAGAGATGAAAGTGGCTCTGCCACTGGCAGAGCCTCCAGCTCTAAATCTATGATCTTGTATCTCTTCTTGTGTGTTTAGCAAGCAGATGGCTGATTTACACTTCAGTGATCTGTCATTTCATTGACATGGGCATTTCCCTCTCCTGGTACAGATCAGAATCCATACAGACTGTGTGGATCCTGTGTGATTCTTGTCTAAGTCTTTCCTTAAATCCTCCAAAGTGCTCTCACCCAGTGCCCTGGAGGCCTTCTTCTGGTTCTCTTTAAGTTTCCAGGGTACCAATGTAACATTTTTGTTATCTGTCTTCCATCTATCTTTGTTGCTACATGACCAGTCCACCACTCCTTTGGTCATACAAGTCCTTGATAATATCTTTCACAACATTGCTTGTATATGCTTGCATAGTGTTTTTTCACCTCTGCCAATACCAGTGCTGCCAATTATCACATCCTACTTATATCCACCAGGCATCTTTCCATTACTCTTTGGATCACCTGCATTTGTGACTCTTCGGAAATTGTAGTATTTCTTAATTCTCAGCCGAGTTGTTATTGCTGGGCACCAAATGGACTTGTGCAGTATCAAGCAGGTCAGGATCTGTAAGAACTTTGTGCCATTTTCCTGGCAGATCTCCTGGTCGATTCCTGGCTTATTTGTTGTTTGCTGCACCCACCCAAATGGTGTACATGTTCAGGGATGTGTGTACAAGGTATGTTTATATATATGTGTACATGTATGTGCATGTGTGCATGTGTGTATGTGGGCAGCTAAGTGGCACAGTGGATAGAACAGTAGGTCTGGAGTCAGGAAGACTGATTTTCCTAGGTTCAAATCTAGCCTCAGACACTTACTAGGTGTGTGACTCTGGGCAAGCCACTTAACTCTGTTTTGCCTCAGTTTCCTGATCTGTAAAATAAGCTGCAGAAGGAAATGATGAACCATTCTAGTATCTTTGTCAAGAAAACCACAACGGGGTCCTGAAGAGTTGGACATGACTGAAAAACGATTGAACAACAGCAATGTGTATATGTGCATATATTCATATGTATGTATATGCACACACATATGTGTTTATGTATATGTATGTATGTATGTATGTGTATGTGTATATGTAAAGGGACTATTTTCAAAAAGCCAGTCTGGTGTTTGGTAAAAAGATCCATGAGTGCAAGCTAATCTTCATGTCACCTTGCTAGATAAGAACTGCTTCTGTGCCTTCTGGCCAATCTTTCTTTCATTTATGGAGAGATACAGAATATTCTTACCCTATTTCCAGATATCTGTGTGTTCACTCAAATGATGTTACTACTGTGAAATGACACCTTAAGTACAATTGGATCTAGTCAAGCAGTTTCAGCTCCTGCCTCATTTCAGGGATGAAAATGAGGCGAAGTAATTTCATTTTGTGACTGAAGTGATAATGCAAATACCAGGGGGTTTTAATTTGGGTCTAAGTAGAATAATGGTTAATCATTTTTGTGCATCATTAGTTATATTGCCAGTTAATGAGAGACTTCACATTTCTCCCATTTGGATTTAGGACTTCATAAATCCTAAGATCATAGATTTAAAACTGGAAAGAACTTTATAGGTCATCTAGTTGGACCTTCTTATTTTACAGGTGAGGAAACTGAGGCCAGTGGAAATCAAATAACTCAATCTAGCTCACACAGCCAGAAGTAGTAGAACCAGGGTTGAAATCCAGGCCCTCTGATTCCAAATCTCTTGTTCTTTCCACTGTATTACACTGATAAGTTCTAGTCATATGTAAGTGTTTATAAATGAACAGAGTGCACATGGGAAGTAATTAATTGCAGCTTGTTAATTAAAAAAAATTCTATTCCTTAAGAAATAGAAGGTTTTCAGGATTTAACCACATGAATGCTGCTTAATGAAGCCATTTCATTAAGGACTTGACAGTGTCCTGTCAAGGGGATGAATCCAAGTAAGAAGAAATGAGACGTGTCAAAGGGGAAAATGATATTAGTGCTTACACCCAGGAAATGGGGATCATCTCCCCTAAGTAATGAATAACTCAACCATTTTCTTTTCTGAACTTCTAGAGGGCCTGCTTATGGAGGATGCAACCTCAGGAAGCTAGATATCATTTAGACAGAGCTGAGAATATCATAGGTGCTAAGCACTTTTAAACTTAAAGTCACAGGGAGAGACAGATTATTAAGAAGTACCTAAAAGAGTTTGTCTGCCAATGGAAGGGGCTGCCTTGAGAGGTGGTGAGATCACTGTTAGTGGGAGGATGTTTATTTGGAAACCAAATATTGAAGAGAATGTTGAAGATTATTCGTGCTTAAGTAAGGATTGAACTAAGTGATCTCCAAATTCTTTCTACCTGTGATAGTCTATGTTTCTAATGCCCCTTATGTTAGTATTATCTTTGGTCTCTTCTAGCTCAATTATTCATCTTATAAATCTAACAGTAGGTAGCACCCTGTTACTCTAGAGTGTTTTTTGCATGTTGTGCCTTTTAAGATGATGTGATCATTCAAGAGGGAAAAATCATGTTTTAGTGGATAGTTGAGAGACTCAGTTTCTGTAGAATCATAAAATCTTAAGAGTTGGGAAGGATTTTGTGATTAATTTAGTCCAGCCCCTACCCAAATCATGAATCCCCTACAACATCCCAGCTCTGCCATTAACTAGCTAGGTTACCCTTGAACAAGCTCCTCTCTGGGTCTCAATTTTCTTATCCATAAAATGGAAGGTATGTACTCTAATATTATACCATTCAGTAGGTCTAGAGGTCTGTGTGATCTTAGAAGGCTTCTAATCCAGCTTCTCACTTCATGTATAAATGTATAACATGAACCTTTCCTGACAGGTGAACAACTAGTCTCTGCTTGAACACATCCAGCCATGGCAGGGAACTAAATACTTCACGAATCAGCCTGTTCTTCTGTTACTCAGCTCTGATTGTTAGGAAGTTCCTTAATATATTGATTTGAAATCTACCTTCTCGTTACTTCTTTTTCTGGGCTGTATAGTTCAGTACTCCAGAGGTGTAGAGGCAAAATCTAATCACTTTTCTCCATGACAGCCCTTCACATACTTGAAAACAGTCATTATGTCCCACTCAAGTTTCCTTTGCTTCCTGCTAAACCTTCTTGGTTTCTTCAGCCATTCCTTGTGTGACATGATTCCTTACCCTCTCACTGTCCTGGTCCCTTCACTCTTCAACCCTCCTCCCTGCTCCTTCATTTAGGATCCATCCTCAACATATGGCAAATACATGTGTTCCTGGGGGCCTCTAACCTTAGCTTATCCTCCATAGGTGAGCCATTGCCACCTCCAAATGGACCAGTTACTTATAATTCCTCTTCTCAACAGAAGCTATTTGCAGCTCCGAATCTTAAGAATTTAGGGGTTACTTTCTCTTTCACGCTTTCTAGCTTCCTAGCTGAGAGACCATCCTTCTCTCTCCCTTCCTCCCCCTTCTCCCCACATACCAGTGAGAAAAGTGCTTCAGGATTGACCACCCCAGCATTCCCTCCTTCACTCTACCTCCCGGGTCTGGTCCCCTATCTCACTTTTTTTTTAAAACATGCAGTCAAGCTCTATTTATGAAACATTCCATTTAATTTTATTACCCTGATGGTTTCCTCTCTGCTCCTTTGAAGTGGAAGATAGCATTTCGTTCAGAATGACAGCTGAAAGGTTGAAATGGAGCAAAAGAGATGGAAAAGGTCATGTGTTTCATACCACTCAAAATCTGGGGATGGTGCTTGCTGTACCCTGAAGGAAAAGTGAAATTTAATGAAGAGTTTTATTGGGATTTCACTGCTTTTCTTTTTATCTCAGATCTTTGCTTTCTTTTCCTTAAACCTCTAGTCCCATCTTCTCCATCCCTTCCCCTTACCTCCCCACTCCCTCTTGCCCCCCTCCCCCCACTCCCACTTATCCCCCCTGTATTCCTGGAAAGTTTCCCAGCCCTTTCTTTTTTCCTTTGTACTGAGAAGCTATAATGCTGAGAGAGTTCACTTCTAAAATGAACACCTTCTCATCCTCTAAAGCCTTCCTGGGAGCATACTTAAGGTAGGAGACTATATGTCACATCCGGGGACATGCTCAGTGATTGAGTGAATTCACTTAACACTGCTTTGGACACAGTAAATCCTTATCTGAGATGTTTGTCTCATGTTGAGGCTCAAACATCATTCCCTGCAGTGCCCAATGTTTGTTGTTGCTGTTTTGTGAGGTGGGGGGTGGTGGTGAGGAAGGATTTGGAGAGAAGGAGGGAGAAATATAGCTGTGGTCAAAGGAGAAACGGCAACTAGTTGCCCAGACAGGATTCATCAAAATTGCCAAAGATTCTCTAAATGGAAAAGTCAATATTTAATGTCTCTAATACTGCAGTTACTTCAGGTTGGGATGGCAGGGAGGTAATTAACAACTGGAGAAGAGATCAGGAAAGGCTTTGTATAGAAGGTCATGTTTCATTTGTGTCTTGAAGGAAGTGAGACATTCTGTAAGATAGAGGTGAGGAAGGGAGTGCATTCCAGACATGAAGGATGGCCAGTGGAAAGGTACCAAGATGGGAGATTGAGTGTTGTATGGGCTGAACAGAGAGAAAGCCATTGGCCGGACAGTGGAATATGGAAAGGAGAATAGTGTATGCTCAAGCTGGAAAGATAGGGTGGGGCCAGATTATGAAAGGCTTTGAAAGCCAAACAGAGTAGTTTATTTTATCCTAGAGGCAACAGGGAATTTACTGACTAGAGAAGTGCCATGGTCACATCTAAACTTAAGGAAAATTGCTTGAGTGGAGAATTGATTGGAGTGCAGAAAGCCTTGAGGTCAGGAGACCAATTAGAAGCCATTCCCATAGTCCAGACAAGTGGTGATGAGGGCCCAAGCTAAGCAGGGGCTGTGTGAGTAGCATGGAGACAAATGTGAGAGACAGTGTGGACAGAAATGGGCAAGATTTGCAAACTGATTGGACACTGAGAGGCAATATATTATAGTGGATAGAGTAGTGGGCTTTTAGTCAGAAAGACCAGGGTTCATTTCCTGCCTCTCACATTTAGTAACTGTAGGATCTTGGGCAAGTCATTTAACCTCTATGAGTCTCAGTTTCCTCATTTTAAAATAGAAGAGTTGAATGACATGGCCTCTTCCAGCTCCAAATCTATTATTCCTATGTGGGATATGAGGAAAGGTAAGCATTTGGGGATGATACCAAGATTATGAACCTGAAAGATTACAAATATGATGGTGCCTTCAACAAATAGGGAAGTTCAGTAGAAAAGCGAGTTTAAAAGAGAAAGAGGACTTTTGTTTTGGATATGTGAGGTCTGAGATATCTATGGCATGCTGTTGTTCAGTCATTCAGTCATGCGTGATTCTTCATGACCCCTGGACCAACTGTCCATGGGGTTTTCTTGGCAAAGATACTGGAGTGGTTCTCCATTTCCCTGTTCAGTTTTATGAAAGCAGGGTTAAGTGACTTGCCCAGGCTAACACAGCTAGTAAGTGTCTTAGGTCAGAATTGAACACTGGGATTTCTGACTCCAGGCCCTGTGCTCTAACCACTGTAGCACCTAGCTGCTCCTATCTATGGCATAGCCAGTTTGAAACGACTAATAGGCATTCAGTGATATGAGATTACACTCAGGCCAGAGACTGGGCCCTGTGGGAGGAATGGCTCCTTTTTTAGGTTGGCTGCTTCCTTTGAGGAGGCAGTGAGACTATCCTCTGGATTTGGTTGGTCAGGAGGACAAGGCTTCTGACTCAGCTGGCTGTCCTGGAAAATGGCCTGGAGAATCCTCCCTCTGGGGAGAGAGGATCAGAGTCTATTTGTAATGAATTATATCTTTTTAATCTTTTTTTTTTGTAAGTAAATTTATTTTAATTGAATTTTAAGGGCCTTAAGTGTTTTCTTGCATTCTAAATCTCAAGCCTGCATTAATGGACCAGTCTGAGCTAGGTCAGGCTCAGAACATAACGGACATATATAGAGATCTGTGAGTCATTTGTAGTGAGATGATCTATCAACACACACACAAAACACCAGCAAAGTACCAGGCATGGTGCTAAGACCTGGGGATGTGAAGAAAAGCAAAAATCAGCTCCTACACTCAAGGCTCTTAGAGGAGATAACCCACAAGCAACTGTACAAATAAGATCTGTGTGCAGGATCAGTGTGGGGGTAATCTCTGGGGAAGTCTCCGAAGGAAGATGAAGGAGTACTGTCTTTTTTTTTTTTTTTTTTAAGTGAGACAATTGGGGTTAAGTGACTTGCCCAGGGTCACACAGCTAGGAAGCATTATCACAGGATGTGGAGGGGAGAAAGGTGTGAGAAGATTGGCAAGGAAGGAACGGGCGAGTTGTGAAGGGCTTTGAAAGCCAAGTAGAGAATTTTTTTTTTTTTTGATCATTGAGGTAATAAAGTACCATTGGAGTTTATTGAAGAGGGGAGGTAATATGGTCAGTTTCGTGTTTGAGGAAGATTTCTTTGACAGTTGAGCTGAGGGTGGACAAGAGTGGAGGAAGACTTGAGGCAGGGATACCGACCAGCAGGTTATTGTAATAGTCCAGGTGTGAGTTGTTGGGGGCTTATACCAAGGTAGTGACAGTGTCAGAAGAGAGAAGGGGTATATAGTAGGGCATGGTAGCCTCTAGTGAGGGGCAGCTAGGTGGCATAGTGGATAGAAAGCCAGGCCTGGAGTCAGGAGGACCTGAGTTCAAATCCAGCTTCAGGTACTTACTAGCTGTGTGATCCTTGGTAAGTCACTTAACTCTGTTTGTCTCAGTTTCCTTATCTGTAAAATGAGCTGGACAAGGAAATGGCAAACCACTCCAGTATCTTTGCCAACAAAACCCCAAATGGGGTTAGAAATGACTAATTGATTCCTTCCTACCCCCCAAAATGGGGGTCTCGTGAAGGTTTATTAAGGGCATGTTTGAAGGCAATGAGGAAGGAAGCAGTTGGTAGGGATAGATGGAAGAGCCAGCACTAAGATTTTTGTCTCTTTACTCTGCCAGGTCAGTGTTCTTCCCACTGAACTTCTTTTTATTTACAATCTGGTTAAAGCACTCACATGTATATCTCATTTTACTGAACCATTCTCAGTTACCTCCACTAAAATCTTCTTGTTTTGTGTCTGGGTTTTTTTTTGGCTAGGCAATGGGGTTAAGTGACTTGCCCAGAGTCACACAGCTAGTTAAGTGTCAAATGTCTGAGGACAGATTTGAACTGAGGTCCTCCTGACTCCAGGGCTGGTGCTCTGTCCATTGCGCTGCCTCACTTCCCCTAAAATCTTCTTTAAGTGTGCGGAGATGATCCTAGGTTCCTTAAGCTTTTGCCAGCAGAAAACAAGCAAGAGGTCAGACCAGGCTAGCAAAGTTTCAGGTTAGGACCTGCTGATCTGTTATCTGAGGACCACCTTAACTAATGAGAGGAGTTCATCACCGCAGGGCTGGCCACCAAGCAGGGAACTTTTTCAAGCCACAGCAACTCATGAAAAGCAGCTACTAAGGCATGGAAGGCTTGTAACCTTCATGGGAGGGGAAGGACAGAAGTAGCAACACTGATTGAAGTAGTGTGATTATTTCTTGGGTATTAGATTTTTCTCTCAAGGTAGACTGTAGCTTATGGAAAGCTGAGGTTATGTCATCTTGGTGTTTTTTTTTTTTTTAATCTCTTATAGTACTGGGCATGATGGGCATGACTTAATTTATTGATTATTTCTAGAATCAGAGAATTTCAGTTCTGGAGGAGATCTTAGAAGAGTGCGCCTAATTATCCTTTTCAAGTTATAGGTACTCATTTTAAAGAAAAAAAAATTAGAAGGATTTTGACATGATAATTGTTGTATCATTCATATTCATTGAGATAATAGATGATGACCGGAAGTTACTAAGAATTCAGTGACATTTTAACATTTTATTAATCATAACAGTATTTGCACATATTTGAAAATTCTGATTATATGTTTTGCAAACTGAGGCTCAAAGAGTTTGTAATGGGTCAGAGGTGAGACTCATAGCTAGGTCTTTCCCGATTCTAAGTTCATTGTCCTTTCTGCTGTACAACACTACTTTTTATGGATCTGTAGACCCTTTGCAATGCCTCTCTGTCTGTCCTTCCACTCGACCCTCCAAGTTCCATGAGCCACTGGTTGGGAAGCACTGTTTTAGTCCAACCTCATTTTCCAGATGGGAGAATTAACTTTCTCAAGGAAATATCAAGTTAATGGCAGGATCTAAACTAGAATCCAGACAAATGGGAAGGTGTTGCCCATGATGCATTTCACATGATTTTTCCTTTTTTTCTTCTTTCCCATGTAGCAGTCCAGTTCTGGGGACTTCAGAACTCTTCGGAAGGGGCTGTCCCCGTATCACTCAGAGTCACAGCTGTCGTCGTTGCCGCAGTACCAGGATGCCCTGCAGAACGTAAGAGCCCTCTGTGCTGGCCAGCTGGGGAGGGGGGGTGATTAGTGGATCTGGAGTGAAGCTTAGATAATAAGATGTGGAAATATACTGGAACCCTGTGGCTCAATACTTTACAATCTTTATGTCTCCCGAATTTGCCACATGCTTGCTGTGTGACCATTGACAAGTCACTCCTCTGGGCCTTGTGTTGTTCATCCATATTATGAGGGGGTTTGGGGATCTCTAAGGTTTGTCAGAATTATGGTACTCTCAGGCTAATGGAAGCTTTTCACAGATTTAGACAGAATACTTTATTCTGAATCAGGGAAGTGTTATCACAATACATGACACGGCACAATCAAATGATTTCTGGTTGAGTCCATAAGATTCCCTGTGAGGTTCAAATACCTGTGATGTGACCTTGGGGAAGTCACATCACCTCGATGAGCTTCCGTTTCATCATCTGAAAAATGAGAGGCTTGAACTGAATGATCTCTAAGATCCCTTCCAGATTGAGTATATGAGGTAGTTTGGTGGCATAAAGGATAGAGCGCTAGACGTAGACTCAGAAAGATCTGAGTTCAAATCTGTCCTTAGACACTTACTCTGGACAGGTCATTTAGCTTCTATCTACCTCAATTTCCTCATCTACAAAATAGGAATTCTTATAGCACCTACCCCGTAGGATTGTTGTGAGGCTAAAATGAGGTAATATTTATACAGCACTTTGCAAACCTTAAAATCCTATATAAATATTATCATCAGGGGCAGCTAGGTGGCTCAGTGGATAGAGTGCTGGGCCTGGAGTCAGGAAAGACGTGAATTCAAATCTGACCTCAGACACTTACTTGCTCTGTGACCCCGGGCAAGTCACTTAACCCTCTATGTCTCAGTTTCCTCATCTGTAAAATAAGCTGGAGAAGGAAATGACAAATTACTCCAGTATCTTTGCCAAGAAAACCCCAAAGGGGGCCACAAAGGGTTGGATACAACTGAAAACAATTGAACAACACGAAAAAATCATCATCATCATCTGTCATCTCTCCCTCAAGTACTAGTTGGGGAAGCAAAACATAATAAGTACATTGTAATATACCAGCCTGGTGGAGTTGCTCAGCCAAGTTGCTGAACTAAGTTGTTTTTCCGTAGCCTGGACCAAAGGTGGGGCCACATGTGGCCCTCTAGGTCCTTGGGTGCAGCCTTTTGACTGAGTCCAAGTTTTATAGAACAAATCCTTTTATTAAGGGGATTTGTTCTGTGAAGTTTGGATTCCGTCAAAGGGCCATACTTGAGGACCTAGAGGGCCATAGGATCCCCTCCCCTGGACCATGACAGGACCCACAATCTGGGGTTTGGGGGCTATCCCCATATTTCATTTTAAGAAAAGTTTCTCTTGGGGCAGCTAGGTGGTGCAGTGTATAGAACACTGGCCCTGGAGTCAGGAGGACCTGAGTTCAAATCCGGCCTCAGACATATAACACTCACTAGCTGTGTGACTCTGGCCAAGTCATTTACCTGCAATTGCCTCATCAGGGGAAAAAAAAAAAAAGAAAGGTTTCTCTTGTTATTGTTATTGGTACCGAACATGAATGTTTAGTGTCTGTTTGCTGACTTTCCTATAAAGAAGGCCCAGATTAGTTAAACACAGGCCTTGCATGCTAGATGATAAGAGGTGGGGAAAGTGGGTTTTGGGCTGGCCTGGGGCAGCTTCAGATTCCATGTCACTAGCTCCCCTGTTATATGTGACAGATGTGACCTTTAGCACCCCCACCTGTGTGTTTAGGAGCATAAGGACTTTGGGCTGGCTCCTTTCCCTCTCTTCTCCCTCCATCCCCTCCAAATTAAGGGAGTTTTATGTTCAACATATACATTGGACTTTGAGTTCAAATCTGGCAAGTCACTTAATCGTGTTTGCTTCAGTTTCCTCATTTTTAAAATGAGTTGAGGAAGAAAATGGGAAACCACTCCAATATCTTTACCAAGAAAACCCCAAATGGGATCATGAAGAGTTGGACCCAAATGAAAAATAACTAAAGAACAACAGCAATCTTGATGTGAGGTTGCATGTACTATTATCAGTTATGATGGAACATTTATTAAGTGCTTACTGTGTGCCAGGCACGATGCTAAACTGTGTGTGTGTAAATGAATGTATATAAACATGTGTGTATGTTTGTGGATACACATATGTATGTGTATACATACTTTTGTGTGTATGTATTCCTATGCTAGGAAAGAGAAAAAGTTTGTCTTCAGTTTCTCACTTCTCTCTTTCATGCATATATAGGTTGTTAGAACTGGAAGGGATCTTACAGGTCACTGAGTCCAAATCCTTGCCCTGAGGGGCATGAACTGCTCTGTGTGTGTTCACATGCGTGCATATGTATACACATGTGTGCATGGGCAGCGGTGATCTTGTTAGGACGTGTATGTATATATGTACACATCTACAAACACACATATTACAGGCATGCCACACACATATTACAAACATGTATAACAGATGTATGAGCAGGGACTATCTTGTTCACATGTGGGAGGCACGACATGATGCTCTGTGAGTACATATGTATTTGCATCATGCATATACATGCGCACGTGCCCATACATATTGAAATACATGCACTATATATACACAAACATGTATACATTTGCACATACACATATACACATATACAAACAAAGTGGTCCCTGCCCTTAAGGGGTTCACTTTCTAATGGGAGAAGACAATGCTTATAAAGAGGTGCTGAAGGGGTAGGGAAGAGCAGGAAGGAGGGCAGAGGGAATGGGTGTCTGTGAGAGGGCATGGTGGTAGGCTGTGGGTAGCAGTGTGGTGGCCTGGTTCCCAGCTAGACAAGGCAGAAAGTTCACCCATTAGAGCCACAGCTAGTTTCCAAAGGGGTGGAAATGGTTGGAGGCTATTGCTCATATATGCTGTTAATTTTGGGTGGGGGATGTACATATGGTAGATACAACTGGGAGTACTCTGGAGATCAGCACAGTGTGTTTAAACAACATTTGTCAATAAGAATTAAAAAAGTTAACAGATTTACCATAGAGGATCCGCTCAATGGTTTGGAGGCCTTTTTAAAAATTAGAAGAATAAATAACAACAGCAACAGCAATTTATTCCTGTAGAACAATGTGTAAATCTAAAGCATTTTACATGTATTCCTCATTTGAACCTTATAATGCCCCAGTGAGCTTTGTAGGGCAGTGTTGTTCTCATTTAATAGCTGAGTAAATGGAGACTCGGAGGTGATGGGATTTGCAGAAGGTCATGGATACAGCTGGTGAGTAACAGGAGGAAGGCCTCCTATATAGGCCCCCTGCCTCCTCCTGCATCCAATTGCCTAACCATAATCTAGGCGCCAGAGTGAACTCCAGGAGCTGGGCACATAGCCCCTGCTTGACTCAAGCGAATGACTCTCTCTGGTTGGTGAAGACCAGCCTTAAACCCACGAAATATCCAGGGAACTGGGACTAATGACATGAGTGTTCCAAAACCTCCCATGTGAATGAGCATGTCAAATCACTCATCTGTGAGAGGACACATGTTGCCTCTGGGTTGGGGGGTGGCAGAAGGTGGGATTGAGCATTTGGCAAGGGCGGGGGAGAGGGTCTGGGGAATAGTGCAGCTTTGCAGAGAGGGTATGGTGAACACTGGACAAATAAAAAGAGGGTGGCTCAAGGAATAAGGTACTAGAAGAAGCTCTGGATAAGCAGTGAGGAGACCTGGGTTTAATTCAGTTGAAACATTTTTGAAGTACTTCCTCGTAGAAGGCATAGGAACAGCACAATTTCTACTCTTAAGAGACTTATATTCTTGCTAGTGAGTACAGGAGACTGTGTATGCAAGTAAATGCCGAGGACATATACAATGATCCAAAGACGAAGGCAGTGCTCCTAACTAGAGGGATCAGGAAATGCCCCCGAGCTGTGCTTTGAAGGGAACTGGGGATTCTTTGAGTTAGAGGTGAAGGGAGAGTGCATTTCCTACATTGTGGACCACTTGTCCAAAGGCAGGAACTAGAATCTTACGTACAGGGAATGACAGCTAAGCAAGGTTTAACTGGCTCTGTCACTAATAAGCTGTTTATCCTTGGGTTACTTACTTCCCCCTCTCTGAGCCTTGTTTTCTTTTTTCTTTCTTTCTTTTTTTTTTTTTTTTGGCAATGGAGGTTAAGTGACTTGCCCAGGGTCACACAGCTAGTAAGTGTCAAGTGTCTGAGGCCGGATTTGCACTCAGGTCCTCCTGACTTCAGGGCCAGTGCTGTATCCACTGTGCCACCTCGCTGCCCCTGAGCCTTGGTTTCTTTATCTGTAAAATGAAGGATTTGGACTCAGTGACCTGTAAGATCCCTTCCAGGTCTAACAGTCTATGTGTATATGAAAGAGAAGGAGGTGTAAGGAACTGAAGACAAACTTTTTTCCCCCCCTTCCCGGCACAGCCCAAGATTGGCCTCCCTTTTCCCTGTGCCCAATATTTCACAAATGTTGGACCAATATTTCCAAAGCCTTGTGTGGCCCCACACAATGGAGGCCCCATTCAGATTGTCTAAAGAGCATGAGCCACTTTGGCAACAACCCAAGTACATTTAAGCAGTTGGCTCGGGGCAGCTTGCCTAGACCCTTAGGAACCAAGAGCCAGAACTGAGGGCCTAGCCTTCTCCTGTCCTGTCCCCTCTTATCCCTGTGGTGCTTGGTTGGAGAAAATTATCACAACAAACAAGGTACAGTGGAAAAAGCATGACATAGTCTCTCAGTGGTCAGAGAATGAAGATATCTCTTTTTCCCGTGTCATAATGCTCTGTGCAGTCCTGGGCCAGTTGCTCTTGGGGCCCTAATTTCCTTATCCATAAACAAGGGGGCTAGATTAAATGATCTCTAAAGCCTCTTCTAGCTTTTTTTTGTTCTGGATTCTAACTTTCATTATTCTTCAGTTTCTTTTAACACTTAACGTTTGCAAGTCTAAGTGATGTCTCCAAAATAGAAACTGTGATTGACAATTGCTGTTTCATGTCATTTACAAATCCATTTTGGGGAAAGCTTCTTATTTCAATTGATCTCAGTTTTTTGGTGAGCTAGACAAAGATTCCCCATCCTTTTGGATGGGATGTGCTGTGGCTGGTGGCAATGGGGGTGGATATGCATATAAATAAACTATCTGTTTCTTGTGACATATGGCAGGTGACCGGGGTGAGGGGAGGCATGACTGCAAGTGACAAATGGATTCTGGGCAGTGTTTTACCAAAGATAGTCTGCCACAGATATCTTTAACCTCTGAACCATGGGTCACCTTCATTATAATCTTGCATTGTAGGAACAATCTTCCCATTAGTACTTGGAAGGCCTTAAGGGCAAGCCCTTTTCATTAAATTTAAGGAGGCTGTAACTTTCCTTTCTTTTCTTTTCTTTTTTTTTCCTTTGGGAGGTAATGGGGTTAAGGGACTTTCTCAGGGTCACACAGCTAGTAAGTGTCTGAGTCCAGATTTAAACTCAACCTCTGACTCCAAGGCCTGTGCTCTGTCCACTGCGCCACCTAGCTGCCTCTAGTAATTTTTCTGATGGGAATATGGGAAAATGTGATCATGACGATGGTCATGCAGCATGGGATAGTAGATAGAGAGTAGGCCTAGAAACCAGGAGGACTGGGTTCAGGATCTGCCTCTGACACGTATTGGCTATGGGATCCTGGGCAAATTCCTTGACATCTCAGTGCTCTGGGCCAGTGGTATCAAATTCAGATAGAAATGAATCGGCTGCTTATTGACTTATTAATATTATCTATGTTGTATTGTATTTTTATTTATTTTAAAAATTTCTCAATTACATTTTAATCTGGTCGGGGAAGAGGTCATGTTTGACAACTCTGCTCTAGGAAACTTTCTAGGACTATAAATTGCCTATAAGGTGCTGAGGAAGTTTCTTCATCTGAGATGTCTCTATGTCAATGAAATCAAAGGTCCACTCTATACCATTATTATTGTTATTACCACTGCTGCTGCTACTCTTTCCATGATTTTACCTTTCTACATCACTTTTCGGCAGTTAGGTATTGCAGTGGATAGAGTGCTGAGCCTGGAGTCAGGAAGCCCTAAGTTCAAATCTGGCCTCAGACACTTACTATCCCTGTGACCCCGGGCAAGTCACTTACTCCTGTTTGTCTCAGCAAATCTGTAAAATGGAGGAGGAAATGGCAAACCACTCCAGTAACTTTGCCAAGAAAACCCCAAATGGAATCACAAAGAGTCAGACGACTTAACAATATCACTTTCTAGTTTTCCAAGAACTTTCTAATCTGTTACCCCATTTGATCTTTACAAAAGCTGGCAGAGTAGCTATGATCATCCCATTTGACTGATGAGACATTGGCCCAGAAGGTAGAAATGACCGACTCCAATAGGTGATGAAGCTGGGATTCTTCTTCATTCCCCAGCTTGGTGCCTCCAGCTGCAGCTGGCAGTTTTCAGAACCAGAGTATGGTCTGTGTCAAGGAGAGTAAATTCTAGGATCTTCAAAAAACTTCAGCTTAAGTCTCTTGCAGTCCTGGAATGAGATGGGCAGTCTCCCTGCTTGACTCCCAGGATGAAGCTGCATTTGGATTGTCCGTTCTGTTCTTCAGGGGAAGAAAGTTGGTCCAAGTGGCAGTCATCCTTGCTTTACTTATAAATGTTCTCCCCTGAGGAGCTAGAAGCAGAATTCAAGTGAGCTTGATATGAAAGGAAATGACTTCTGGAAGTGCACAATCATGCAGCTTCTTAAAGGAGTTTGTCCAGAATGGGAATGAAAGAAGCAGAGTTGTGGACACATTGTGATAAGCTGAGTGTGGGTAGGGACGGATGACAGAATGGTTTCATATAGGATACTGGCAGGAGGCTGAAACTTGGGCTCCATGAGAATTGATCAAAGGAATTGGTGGTATTTTGCATGGAGAAAAGAAGGATTAGGGAAACCATGATCCCTTTATTAAAAATATTTAATAGGTCATCACTTGAAGAAAGGTTAGTGAAAAAATGTTGAACTTGAGTTTGAATCCTGGTTCTGCTGCTGTTTATTATTTGGGTGACTCCTTGGGTAAGTCAAGTCACTTAATCTCTCTAAGCCTCAGTTTCCTTAATCTAAAAAATAGAGAGGTTGGACTAGACCACTAAGGTTCCTTCTGACTCTAGATCCATACTGTTTTTATCTCTTTTCTCCTTGTAGAACAGGGACTAGATTGGTTCAACCCAGCTGGGTCCTGATGGAGGATCATCTTTGTCATCCGGTAATTGGGAGGTGGTTGTTTACATGTTGCCTCCTTCATTAGAATGTGAGCTTCTTGAGGGCCTGGATCATATATTTACTGTTTTGTTTTTGTTTTGTTCCCTGGTAATTAACACAAGGTCTGACACATAATAAGCACTTAATAAATCCTTGCATAGATAAACATAGGGCAAACACCATGAAACCACACAATGGCCACATCAAAAAAGGACTGTTTTTCTGTATCCACCACCCCTCTATCAGGAGGTGGGTAACAACATGCTTCATCATAGGTCCTCTAGAGACCTGGTTGGTCCTTGCACTGATCAGCTTTTTAAAATCTTTCAGTATTGTTTTCCTTTACATTGTAGTTGCCCTTCAAATTGTTCCTTTGATTCTGCTGCCTTTCACTCTGCACCAGTTCAGTTTCCAAGATTCTCTGATCTTTTGCCATTTCTTGAGGTGCAATAAATATTCCATTACATTTGGATACCACATTTTGTTTAGCCATTCCCAATTATCTAAGAAAAAAAAATCTAAGGCATCCCTATAAGTCTAGTTCTTTGATTCCCCATCCTTTTTAGTCCCTACTTCAGGATCAGGAAATTTGTTTATATTTCCTCACTGGTATTATTATCTTCCCTCTTCACCCTGCCCTATCCCTGCTTGTTTCCCTGTTAACGTATCTTTACACTGAATTCTCGTGTGTGTGTGTGTGTGTGTGTGTGTGTGTGTGTGTGTGTGTGATTCTCCTTTGTCCATTTCAGGTAAGACGTTCATCTGATACCCACCTCTCCAAACCCTTCCTCCACATTTACATACTTTTCTCATATGCCCCAATTATGAGAAATAGCAAGTTCTACTTCTTTCCTTCTTTTTATACCAGTGTATTCCTCTTAATCTTCCATCATTTTCCTCTTTTTAGAATCCTCAGAACAGAACACTCTATCCCTCGGTCATTCCATTTTCTTATTTAACTTCTTCAATATCCTTTGGAGATACTATGGTTCTGAAAGACACCTGCTTCTTCTCCCCCATTAGAATTAACGTTAGCACTTTATCATCAAATAGCTCATTCTAATTGCTCAAATGAATTTACTATTGGTAGGTTTCTCTGGACTCTCGAATGTGTATTTTCCAGTTCCCAATCAGTTCTGGGTTTTTTTTTTTAATTGGAAATGTTTGAAAATATCCTATTTCAGTAAATGGCCATTTTTCTCTGTGGCTTTGAGGGGGTAAGTTATTCTTGGTTGTAAGCCTGTCTCTTTTGCCTTTTGAAATATATTCTAAGATCTTTCCTTATTTGTAGTAGAAGCTGCCAGGTCCATGTGATCTTGACTGGACGTAGGTCCTTGAGCTATTTCTTTCAGTATTTTTCAGTATTTTCAGTGCTATTTTTCAGTATTTGGAAGGACTAGATTTTGGCTGTGACATTCCTAGGACTTTTCCTTTTGAGATTTCTTTTAGGAAGTGATAGGCAGATTGTTTTTATTTTTACTTTGCCTTTTGGTTCTAGTAGATCTAGCAAGTTTTCACTTATGTCTCTTGAAATATAGTGTCCAGGCTTTTTTTTTTAAATTAGGAAGTCCAGTGACTTAAATTCTTTCTCTTTATTTTTATTTCTTTTATTATCCAGATTTATATGACTTATTTCCAACTTTTTTTTTAATCTCAGCTATCTTTTTCAGTTTTTCAATCATTTAAATTTGTTCTAATATTATTTATCTCATGGAATCACTAATTTCTGTTTAGTATATTCTAATTTTCAAAAAGTCTATTGCTTGGGTAAAGATTAATACTTTCTGTTCTAAGTATTTATTCTTCTTCCAATTTTTTCCTCAAACTTTTATTTTTAAAAATCTCTTCTCTTTGACTCTGGGCAAGTCACTTAACCCCAATTGCCTCACCAAAACAAAACAAAAAAAAAAAAACCCAAAAAACTCTTACTTCATTTCTTCCAGATAGTCTTGTAGTCCTTGTGGAAAATCCATTTTTCTATTCAGTTTTTGCTCCCAGTTGTTACTAAGTTACTTTGGGAGAGATTTCTAGATTTATGGTAAATTTTTGTACTGGTTAAGGACTTTTTTTCATTTACTGATCTGTCTAGATTTAATCCTTAAATTGGGGCTTCATGTCAGAGCTAGTCTCTGCCCCAAAGTGCTGTTGGGTAGGATGGTTGGTGGGTCACCTGATTGGATCTGCTTATTGGCTCTGGGTCACCTGGGTTACTGTGCTGACTTAAATCTCCTGGGGCTAGCCCCTTATGGATCTTTGAGGTTCAAAGTGCTAGGTCTTAGGGTCCCTCGGTGGCTTTTCAGGATAGAGTGCTGGGCACCTCAGAGGAGTATATTGGTCTAAATGCTTCACTGGCTGCTGTAGCTTGTTGAAGCTTCGAAAGTCTCTTCAGGGAGCCCTTTACTCTCAACACTGAATGTTGTAGGTTACATGTGTTTCTTGCTCATCTGGGGTACATGTTGAGCCTCTTTGGGGTGCTTTCCTGTGCCAACACTGACTGCTTTTGCGATTGAGTGGTCCCCTTTCCTGTTCCCTGTAGGTTTCTGGTTTGCTTTTGGGCAGTCCTGTGGTGGTGGAAGGGTGCATTTACTGTAGTTCCTCATTGGCTCTCTTGATCCTTACTAGATCTGGTGTGATTTTTAATTTTTCTCAAGTAGGTATGTGGGGGGGAGCTGACTGGTTGGACTCTGTTTAGGTAGCCATCTTGGCCAAAAGTTGTCTCTTCTTTGCTTTCTTGTGGCAACATCACTTGGGAAATATGTTTCATTAACAAAGAAAGGAAAGATATTAGAACTGGAAAAGATTTCAGAATCCTTATAATTCAGCCTAACCATTTTATAAAGGAAACAGTTGAAAGGATTGAAATTCGGGCCTAGAACAGCCTCAGAAATTCTCTTTGGACTTCAATTGTCCCGGATTCTCTTTATCCTCTTTTTCTTCCACTATGTCCCTAATCCACATCGTCTTCCTGCTCATAACCACATAGAATCATGGGATCAGTGATAGCACACTGGCTTCCAGGGTTCCTTGTACCTTTATAACTATGATCCCATGATCTTACGAATAAATATCTAAGGCTCTTTTTAAGTCTGACATTCCAGGATTGTGAGGGGTCTCCTAGTTTTGACAATTTCTGGGTCCCATCCAACTCTTACATTATCAAAGACTCATAGAACTAGAGTTGGAAAGTCCACAGACGTCATGTACTCCAACCTCTACCCATGTCATGAATCCTGTTGAGAACATCTTCAACAAATAGTTCCCACTGTAGGATTCCGTGATTCTAAGACTTCTTCCAGTTCTGAGAGTCTGAGTCTCCATAATTGTTGCCTTGACCTGCCAGTTTTGGGGCCATGCTGCCTAAAAGAGACATTTGGATGATTCAAACTTTCGCTGAGAAATCAAAGCCGAGCTAAAAGGTATAATTACTTCTCCACAGGGTCCTGCTCACTTGACAGCCGAGCTTTCTTCCTCCCCTGCAGTGGGCTATGTCCCTATGGGACAGAAACCTGAGGCAGTAGTGCATGCTATGAAGGTATGTCTCTGTGTCCCTTTCTCCACTCCTACCCTTCTCTCTGCTGTACACATACATGCTCAGAGAACACCCTGGACTTCAGTAGCCTAGGACTCCATGTCCCTGACATGCCACCAACTGTTTGAACATGTAACTTCTTTTGATTTTTCATCCCTTAGATAAGGGGCAGGGAAGAGAGAGAGAGAGAGAGGGAATGTGTGTATGTGTGTGTGTGTGTGTGTAATGAGAATAATAGAAACAGACTCTTAAAGGTCTTGGAAATGATTGATGTTCTTTGAGTCCCATTTCCTTGCTTCCAGACAGGACTACCTCCAAACCTATCAGGAACCTAAGAGTCTACCTTTGGTTATTATGGATTCATGGATGTATGTGTGTATATATACATACATACACGCATATATGTGTGTATATACACATGCATATGTATGTGTATATAGGTGTATATATAATACATGTAATACATGTTCTACATTATCATCATTTTATATATACACACATTTCGCATCATCATACATATATGTATATGTACATATATGTATGTGTATATAGGTGTACATATAATACATGTAATATAATGTTTTATATTTCCATCATTTTAATATGCTATATAAATTTATAATATATAAAACACACATATATACATATGCATATAGACATATACATTTGCTCAGAGTGGGTTTTTTAAAAGATCTTTAGATAACAGTGTCAGGACTTTTAAGAGTATGAATTGTTTTGTGCTGTCTCCCTTCATGCCATCTTTCTGCAGTTCCAAAACATAAGCAGCAATGTAGCCTCCTGGAAGAAGTAGGCAAGGGACCTGAATCCCAGGTCTGGTTCTTCTACTCTACAACTTTCGACAAATCACTTAACCTCATTTGATTCCTACAAAACAGGGAGATAGAAGTGCCTCCTTATCTTCCTCACAGGAAAATTATGCAAAGCAATGAGAATATTGATGATAATAACTCATCTTTAAGTGGTCTTTTAAGGTTTAAAAAAGCCTCCCTCACAAGAACCCCAAATCATTTTGGAAATGTACAGGTTTTATACAAACAACAGTGGCCATTAGAATCATAGATCATAGAATGTCAAAACCAGAAGGGGTTGAAGAGTCATAAAATGTAGTATATTAGAGCTGGAAGAAATCTTAGGAATCATTGAATCCAACCCCCTCATTTGATATATAATGAGACAGACCCATAGAGCAGAGAAATCACTTGCCTTGGGTTCACATACCTAACAAGTGGTGGAGACTAAAAGATCTCTCTTGTTAGAGCAGAACATGGTGTAAATGTTGAGCAACAGGTGTAGATGGGATATGAAGGGGAAGCAGGGTGTCAAAGTCAGGAGGGTCTCGAATGCTAGACTAGCAAGCTTGGACTTTATATTGAAAAAACTGTGGAATCACATGGCGAAATCTGGGTTATAGCTGGTCAAGGAACAGTGACTGGACATTATTAAGAGTAATTCAAATACAGATCACTCAGTCCTCAAGGGCTCATATCTAATTATGAGATGAGGAGGGAAGGAAGATATTTTCAGTTTATCTAGCAATTGAGACAAAATCTAGGGCTGGAAGGCTGAGTTTAAACCAGTCTAAATGTCAACCTCAATTGGAGGAAAGAAATATGCCCTAATAACCTTTGTGCATCCATTTGCCTCTAGGTCTTGGAAGTTCATGAAAACCTGGACAGGCAGATACAGGACACTTATGAGGAGGACCTGAGCGAAAAGGAGAAAGCAATCGTCCGTGAAATGTGCAATGTAATGACCTTAAATTCTATGGGATCTTGGAGAAATTGTTCTCATGGCTCTTGCCCTACTCTCTAAAATGGATAAAGTTTTGGTTCCAATCACCAAAGGGCACTTGGACATGTCCTTGAGTCTTCATGTGAGAGGCAGGATGGTCAAATGGGAAAACCTGCCTTCCAGTCCCAGCTCTGTCACCCATCAGTTGTGGACAAGTCACCTGACCTCTATGGGCCTCAGTTTCCTCAAATATGAAATGAGGATGAAAAATTCTTGCCTTGCATCCCTTACAAGGTTGTTGATAATGAATGGGAATAGATTTTGACAAGTTGACAAGTAAATGGTTGATTGAGAAATGATTTCTTTTTCCTGGGAGGTTGGAAACATTCATAGATTTTTAGAATGTTAGTATTGCTAAAGGCCTTAGAGGTCATCTTCTGGATTAAGACTCTCATTTTACAGAGGAGTGAACTAAGGCCCAACAGTAATGACAACAAGCATTTTAAGTGCTCCCGTAAGCTAACCGCTGTGTGACAGCTCCTGTTCTCAAAAAGCATAGCAAGTTCATAGGATTATATATGGTTTTAGAACTGGAAGAAACCTTGGAGGCCATGTAGTCGAACTCTTTCATTTTATGAATGAGGAAACTTAGGCCTGGTGAGATTGTAACTTGCCAAGGCCACATAGGTGTATGTAACAAAGGCATGATTTGAACCCAGGTCCTCTGACTCAAAAGCCAGTGTTCTTTCCTTTATACCATGTTGCTTCTGAATTAATACAGAAGGCAGGGCCAGAATTCAGATCTGATTGGTTTCCAGGTGCCCACTGACTGAATGATCCCACTTCCTTCTTTTTGTGGGCAATGACATAGATAAGTGACTTGCCTAAGGTCACACATGTAGACTCAGACTCATATCCCTTAACCAGAGCTCTTTCTACTACACCAAGGGTTGGCAAATGACCACCTGCTTCTGTAAGGCCCAGGAACTAAGAATAATTTTTACATTTTAAAATACAAACTTTATTTTAAAATGTAAAAGCCATTCTTAGCTTACAGGCTGTACAAAAGCAAGTAGCAGGCCAAATTTAACCTATGGGTTGTAGTCTACTGACCCCTGCATTGCTCTCTGCTCACCCTTGGTCACCTGAGGCCATAGGCAGCATTGGTCTCATCTGCTTTGGGAGGAGGGTGTTTCTGTGTCCCAGGGTTTGTGGCTTCAACTATTTATCCAAGGATCAATTCGTTTGCCTGTACAGGGAAATTTTGGGGCCGCCATTTTCTTGGGGGGAAAGTACATTGTATAGTGTTAAAGGAAAGCAATGAGAAGACCTGAGTTCATCTCTAGCCTTCAACCATAGTGACTGTGTTACCCTGGGGCAGTCACTGTGAGGTACATATCTCCATTTGTAGAAGGTTGTTTTTTTTTTTTTAATTGAAAATGGCCTACACTGATGGAATAAAAAAAGCAACAAAAACGAGTAAATATGGTCCCTGGGTCCAGATGCCTCTTGTAACAAAGTTAAGTGCTGCCCTCTACTGACCAATGTCTAGAATAGGGACTTTGTGTTCTTGAGTTCCACTCCCCTTAGCCACATACCTGAGGTTGTGTGACCCAGGGCAAAACATTTCACCTCTCTAGGCCACAGTTACCCCATTTGAAACAACTTTCATTTGTATAGTGCTTTGTTGTTGTCTTCAGTCATATCTGACTCTTCATGACCCTGGTTGAGGTTTTCTTGGCAAAGAGTGGTTTGCCATTTCCTTCTCCAGGGCATTTTACAGATGAGGAAACTGAGGCAGAGGGTTAAGTGACTTGCCCAGGGTCACACAGCTAATAAACGCCTGAGGACATATTTGAAGCGAACCTTGTATTGTGCTTTATAGTTTATAAAGCCCTTTACATTCATTTTGATCTTAAAACAAACTGGTGAGGTCAGTAGCATAAATATCATTGCCTCTGTTTTACAGGTGAGCAAACTGAGGCCTATACTTTAAGTGACTTACCCAAGGCCATACAGTTAGTAAGTGGTACAACTAAGATGGAAACTTAGGTCTCCAGACTTCCAAGTCCAGTGACCTTTTATCAGGTAGCATCTATTTAGTGCCTTTCTGTGCATAATGGTAAGTGTGGCCACTACTCACAGTGACTGTAATAACGGCAACATCTTCACCCCCAAGGAGTATTCTAGTTTAATTTTATACAAGTTTGTGCAAAGCTGTATATGTACAAATTCAGAGCTATGTGACTTTTGATGAAATCTCTTCTTTTTTGGGTTTCACTTTTCTCACCTGCAAAATGGCGAGACTGGAAGTAGATGGTGTCTGCTTTCCTTTGGCTCCAACATTCTGTGGTTCCTGCTCCTAGGAACTTAAAACACCAACATTCCCTTGATTCTGTCTACCTGTTCTCATGGGGTGAACTGAGGGGTCCCCAGAGGGAAAGAGGGTATCAGCGCAAAGTATATAATTAAAAGATCCCTTGCCTTGAAGACCAGAAGACTTGGGTTCAAGGCCCACCTCTAACTTAGGGCTGTCTTAACCCTTTGAGTCTCAATTCCTTCACCTGGAAAATGGGGATAATAATTGCTACTGTGTTTCCCTCCCAGGATTATTGTGAGGACCAGAGGAGATAATAATGAATGTAAGATGCTTTGTAAACTCTGAAGTGCTTTACAAATTTTGATTGTTATAGGGGAAACTGAGGAGAGCGGGGAAGCGATTTGTCCAAAATCACACAGGGAATTAGAGAGGAGGCAAGAAATTTGTATTTGGATATTTGAGTCTGACTGCTAAGCCAGTACTCATTCTACTTCACCAACCTGTTGATTGATTTGACCTGTTTACATCCTACCGTATCCTTGTCTGAGGGTAACGATCTAGAGAAACTGTTATTTACTAAGGAGGAGGCCTCCACAGTAACCCAGACATAGTGAAGTACTACAGGACTTAATTGCTAAAGATTTGGCCAGTGGATGCCTAGGCCTGGAGGGAGACGTTGACCTCTGATTCTCCTGAGCTATCAACTTCTCTTTGCCCATTTATCCCGCCCCCCCACACACACCCTCCCCGCCAAAAAACATCCTCCCTAGCCTGTAGTTACATTTTTCTTAGCCAGATTGATTCCTAGGCTTGGAATTAGTAAGGCCAGAAAGCTCTTGGCTCCTTATGAATTAGTTTGCATTTTGGACAAGTGTTGCCATCTAGTGACCTTTGCTAACAGTACTGGCATAGAGACCTCAACTCAGAATGTGGAAAGTAGCAACCATCACCATAAGGTCAACTAAGTGCCCATCTCTCTGGTGGGTCTTCTGAGAGACACAAAATCATAGAATTTTGAGATAGATGAGACCATAAAGTTACATTCCTTCTCTAGGTCTCAGTTTCCCCATCTGAAAAAAATGAAGGGGGAGGACAGAGGACTAGGGTTCCTAAGGCTCCTTCCTGCTCTAACATCCTCTGCTAAATCATATACTGTGTACTAAGGCAATGTGAAAAGTTGAAGACTAAGACTAGTCGCACTGCCTCGCCTCCCCCTCCCCCCAAGTCCTCACTCTGCATCACATGGGCAAGTTCCTCTCTTTGGGGTTCAGTTTCCTCCTCTTTAAAACGAGGAAGCTGGACTTTGATGATGTCCAAGTTCTCTTACAGCTCTGCTATTCCATTACCATATGAGACAATTAGAAAGTTATACAAGGCATTTAGTGATTGTGTGGTCAACAAATGAGAAAGCAACTATGGTGGTTTTGGACCACTGAATAGCAGATTACACTAGGTCAGTAGGCATGAACCTTTATTCATAGATTTGTCTCTTTCTCCCACAGGTTGTATGGAGGAAGCTTGGAGATGCAGCAAGTTCCAAACCTTCCATCCGACAGCACCTTTCAGGAAACCAGTTCAAGGGGCCCTTGTAGGAGCTTTACTCTGAAGACTGGGGATGAGTGTGTATGGGGGAATGACTTCTTAGGAATGGGACACTGGGAGATGCACAAGAGGGCAAGAGGAAGGGACCTCTCACTCTCTCTGGCTGCCAGAATTATTTTTGTGGTGTTCTTTGTAAATATGGCAGCTTTGGCCTAGGGTACTCTTGAGGTCCTAGGATGGCTTTTCACTGGGGAAGCAGTCATTTTCCATATACTACAAATGGAGTCCTGATCATCCTGTTTCAGAAATACCCAATTGGAGGGTTCTGGGTGGCCCAGTGGAGCCCCTCTCACCTGCTTGAATATATGGACAACTTTTCCCATCTTTGGTACTGAAATGGCTTTTTCAAGAGTGAGTTGGAATGAGGTGCATGTTTCTGGTTGGGTTGTTCAAAACCTAGCCTACAAGTTCCACTTTCCCTTTTGGGGGTTTTCAGCCATATAATTCCTGGGGTCATGGTGGTATGGGGTGGGGCTGCAATTTCTGATAACCCTAGTTTGTGCTCTTAGAATTCCCTAGGGGAAAAGATCCTTGATATCAGAAGATTCATCTCATCCAGTCTCACACTTAATCCATCCCAAAAAGAGCCTAATGAGATGCTGGGCTTCTTTTGTTTATTTACTTAGCCCTGAACAAAGGTTACCAGGTGGTTTTCTTCCTCATGTGAATAACTTTCCTCATGATACCATGGATCAGAACACCATTTCATGCTTTAACATTTATGTCTTGATAAATCTGATGTAGTATCTTGATGGTGGCCAATCCCCACAACCCACTAGCTTCCTTTTTATAGACCCAAGTCCTTTTTGCCATGAGCCAGGTGAAGTTTTCTTTGAACTCTGAGGTTGAGTCCTGTAAGGCAAGTAAACAACCCTCAGGGCCTGGAGTGCTCTGTGAAAACACCCGGGAACTGGTCCACATTAGTATTAGTTACTTCAAAGACCAAAATGAGTCTACCCTTTTCCTATAACCTACTTTCTCTCCCCACTAAGTCTTGGTTGAGAACTTCCTATCTCCAAGGATTTTATGTGTAGTTTTTTTCCTTCCTACACTTCCCACCATAGTTCTTTATTAGTTTGCTGTGGTTTGTTCCTGGTGATGAGTCTCTCCAGACAGTGGATGGTCTTTAGATGAAATAAAATTCCTTTGTTGGGCCCTTAGTGGAAGCTGTTCTAGATTGAAAGTACTGGGCAAGTCTTGTACTCTGCTGACATAAGACTTTGAGAATCTAGGGAGTTTCTTATCAGTGGGCCATAAATTGATGTTTATAAAACCTCAAGGGTTTTTATTCTTCTCCATGGAATTGCTTCTTGCTAGGCTTCTTGATGATCTTCTATCACTGGCTGCCTTCTCTCCAATTCAGGGATGTTTTAGTCCAATTTAATTGAAAGAAGAGAAACAAAGGTCTCTGCAGAAAACAGACATTGCCATCTCAGAAAGTATCCTCTGCTTACACACATACACACACACAAAATTACATTAAAATTTTAGAGTTGGAAGGGACTTCAATTGCCATCTAGTCCAATCCATATGTGGGAAAGTGTCCCCACCACCTGACAAATGGTCATTGGGCCTTTGCTTAAAGACCTCCAGTGAGGGGGGAACCTACTGATGCCCAAGGCAGCCCATATCCACTTTGGGGCAAGTAGATAGCCGTAATTATTAGGAAGTTTCCACTTCATATCAAGCATAAATTTACCTCTATTTGCCATTTCTATCCATTGCTCCTGGTAATGTCGTCTGTGGCCAAACATAATGAATCTAATTTCTCTTCTACATTATATAACTTTAAAGTATTTGAAGGCAGCTGTCATAATACATCTTCTCTCCTAGCCCCTTAGACCCATCCTCATCTGGAATGGACATAAGGACTTTTACAATTCTAGTTGCCCAATCTCTGCCCCCCCCCGCCCCCCCAATTTATCTACATCCTTTCTAAAATGTAGTAAACAGAATTGAACACTATTCTTCAGGTGTGGTCTAACATGGGCCAGATACAAAGAAACTATCACTTTATTCCCATAAAGCTATGCCTCTCAATACACAGTCCAAGAAAACAGCTTTTCTTGGCTGCCATATACTGTCGACTCATATTGAGCTTGAATTTTAATAAAATCCCCAGACCTTTTCTGATAAACTGCTGTCTAACCCTATCTCGTATTTGTGACTTTATGGAACTTATCTAAGCCTTTACATTTATCCTTAATAAATAGCATCTCATTAGATTCAGCCCGATTTTCTAACCTATCGACACTGTGTCATCTAGCATCTACTGTGCTTGGCTTGTGAAGCTGTTAAGGATGCCATGTCTCCATTTACTAAATCTTTGATAAAAACGTCCTAGTCGAAGCACATATCCCTGAAGCACTCCCGCAAACCCATGAAGTTCATATGGAACTACTAATGACACACTGACCATGAACCACTTAACCAGTTCTGAATCAATTTAATTGTACTAGCATCTATTCAACAATTCTCCAGAGATACTTCATATTGTTTTGCTAAAATCTAGGGAAGCTTTGTTTCCCTGATGTATCATTTAATAACTACGTGGAAAAACAGAAATAAGTTAAGTCTGGAATGGCTTATTCTTGACCTTTTCATTAGGAATGAATTTCATTTGGAACCAGTTCCCTCCAAGCCTCTATTTAGAGACCCAGAAGGTAGCTGGAAGCTCTCTCTCTCTCTCAGCACCTTAGCTGGGGCTGCATATGGGTTTTTGCACTATTTCCAATTCTTTTACTCAGTAAATAGGAATTAATGGATTTGTAAGCAGAGCCAGAGCTGACCTGAGCTGACTAGAAGCAAGGAAGGAATTTTCCAAAGTCAAAGAGAATTAAGGCACTGCCCAAGAAGGGACTGGATAGGAAGCCCAGCACTTAACTATTGGGATATCAGACCCGACCCTCTAGTGAGGTATAGTGGAAAGAGCACTGACTTGGGAATCTACAAACCTGTGTTCTAGTCCTCCCTCAGTTATTTATTGATTGTGGCCTTAGCTAAGTTACTTCTCTCTAGGGCTATTTCCTCATGAAAAATTTGTCTCCCTCATGTGAGTGTCACAAGAATCAAGTGAGATAATGGACATAAAAGGGCTTTGCAAAACTCACTTCTAAGTGAGAAGCCATTACTATTTTTCTGGAAGGTGGAAAATGTTAAAATTTAGTGATGACAACTCAGTTTCTTCATCCTACAATGAGGGGATTGTGCTATATCTCAGCTCTAACATTCTGCATTTCTAAATCTAAAATCCTGATTTATTGATGGCCAACCATTGTTTTTTAATTCACATCATTTCCAACAAATTGTAGGTGGATAAGTGACACTGTTTATTTTCTTACCCTCAGCTTCTTTTTTTCTCTCCTTCAAGTATACTTAAGAGGAAAAAGGGCTCTCCTGAGTCACTTTTCCCTTCTGATATATTATGGCGATTTGAATTCCCTTAAAAATTGAGGCAACTTTCCATAGTAGTTTGATTTGCCCTTGAAGCCAACAAGATATAATCCCGGACAAATCCCTAACTTTCCAGTGCTTTAGGCAATTTTCTAAGGCTATAAAAGTTACAGAGAAGTCTTAAGTTGGTAGAAGGAGTTTCCTATACCAAAGAAATTGTAGGTCCAGTTCCTATCCTTGACTGACTTTAAAAGTTCACATTTTTTAAAATGCTGAATCCAAACCTTCATTTGTTCATGGAATTATGTGATTGTGAGAGGTCACCTCTCCTACTGCTCAGTGATTTCCCTCATTTGTATGACTTTGCTGCTGATTTCTATTACCATGGGGCTATTAGGTGGTAACGATTTACTCTGGCAATTCAATCTTGAGATGCAAGTAAGAGTTTGCAAGTATGAAGTACATTTTTGTAATGGTTGTAAGTTACAGGTAGGCAGATTTCATATTATAAGCAAGAACTTCTGAACATAGCGGCCTTGAAGAGAATCCTTCATTGGATGGGTGGCCCCTTCTAATAATGTTCAGTTTTTCTTTTAACACTGCAGACCTGCAAATGAGATGATATTCAGTTTGCTAAGTGACAACAGACATCTTTGATGTCTATTTGGAAATGCACTGGCTAAGACAACTTCACAAAAAAGCAATAACCAACATTGATTTGACCCATAAATCCAAAAATTAATAGTAGAGTGACCTTTGCAAGTGTCTTTTAGCTCTAAGACTTTTTCTGCTAACACCTGCTTCCAAATTGGGGCACAAGGTACGAAGCAGTTTTCCCACAGAATCACACTGACTTTTTGGCAGCACCTTAGTATGTAAATAATGTTTAAGTCTCTGTTAATTCTGATTTCACTCTGCCAGAGCCCAAACCAGAAAGGGATAGCTTCCATGTTGAAGACTGCACCCAGTAATGTTCCCAAGTGAGACAAAGCCTAGTGTTTCTTCTATGGACTTCGAGTTTCAAGTTTTATTTGGGGGACACAGGACACTTAATAAGTACCTAATAAGACATACCTCTACCAAAGTACACAAAGTATACAGTATACAGTCTATCTAGATATGGGAATCATCTGAATACTAACTTATGAATCCTTAAGCCTAGATTCTGGTTGTCCTTAGAGCCTAAATCTTTGCTGTCTTCCAGAGCAACTGAACAGCATTTCTTAAGTTTCATTACACCAGCTGTACTGCAGTGTTTGCTACCAAGCTGAGCTGGGGTGACCCATTGTACCTCAGAATCCAAACCTGTTGAGCACAAGGCGGCACATTTTTATTCAAACGTCATTAGCATTATGTCAGTGTTTAAACAAAGGAAAGTGACCTTTCATCTTTTTTGAACTGGGGAGGGCAAGAATAATGCTACTGATCTTTTAAAGAAACAAAGCATGTGACTATAGTGGTAAAATTGTATATTTTTCATAAAGTGGGGCATGTCTCTTTGTGCTGCTGTGGAAATCTGCTGGAAAGTGTATGATTTCTGTATAGCCTGTGACTTGACAGTGCCCAACCTATTCCCCCCCCACCCCATTTTTTCATAGACTGTGATTTACATGAGAACTGGAACAAATAGGTTCCTGCTGTTTGTGTACAGAGCAAAAAGCCCTTTAGACTTTAGCACGAATTTTTACCTTTTATTGAAACCACTTTGATTTTCTTGGGAGAAGGAAAATAGATTTTTTTGGACAATGTGTGGTTAAAAACATTGATTTGAAATATTTTAGTAAAATGAAGTCAGAGATATGATTGTGATAGTGTATACTTGCAGTTAAATGAAATAAAGTAACTTCTTTGTAAGCAAGCTGTGATGACTCCAAACTTTGTGATTAAGTTGTTGGTTTTAAATTGCCTCTGCACCTGAGCAGTTACCAGGAGTCCCCTTACCCATGCATCTCCCCCACATATGCCTAAAGATCCTTTTGGGAGGCAAACACAGGGTAATCCATCATCATCACTCACTTGCCATCATCAAAGATCATCAATTATTAAACTTCCCCTAAGGGTCCTGGAAAGTACCTCAACTGCACTTCATGGTCATTCAGAGAACAGAAACAAGAAGACATTAAAGTTAGGTAGTCTAACTTACCAATGGATTTTTTTTCCCCCTCTAATTCACAAAGTTAATAGATCTTTTCATAAAAACTGTCAGTTTAGTACCCACAAGCTAGCCCATAAGATTCAGTGGGGAAAGGGGTGGGATTCAATCAGTAGCTGACTGATTTGGGGCTGTGAAAAGGAGGAACTCCAGAAACATGAGAAAGCAAGGAGAGGGTAAAACAGTGAGGTTTTAAGTCACATATCTTCACTCCCCACCACCCCCAAACAAACCATTCTTATATTTTCAGAACTGATTTTATTCGGGTAGGTAACTGACTGCGGGAGTCTCATTTGTAACCAAGATGGAATTCACAGTATGATGTTACATTCACACTTTAAAAATATATCTGTATGTACAGGAATCTGTAAATAGATGTAAACACACATTGCTTTCCAAGGTCCGGTTTCCATTCCCTTGTCTCCCCCCACCAAAAAACAAACAAACAAACAAAAAAAGCCCCAAATTCAGCAAGGCCAACCTGTCCAAAACAATTTTAAAATTAAAGGGACTGATAATACCAGTTAAACCAAGAAACTTGACAACAGCATCATGTATCACTGGAGAATATTACTGAAGGAAAACAGTTTTGACTTTAGATGATACTGGATTATTTAAAACTTATTTTTCAGTAAAAGTAGGCACTGATTTTTAAAAGGAAATTTACTCCTTACAGATAACTATTGAGCCAATATGGCTGGTTAACATGTTCACTAGTATAAAGTAATCCAGTGCAGTAACAACTGATTTTAAATTAATCAAGTGTATAAAGTTAGATTATAATTGGCTTTGCAATAGCTATACGAGAAGTCATACTGTAGAAGGCCCACTAGAGTTCGAGTTCACCATTTCATTCCCTTTCTGTACTGTAGCTGTGTAGCAACATACAAGGTACCCTGCTGTTCAACTATTTTGCCATTTAAACTATACTTCAAAGGTAAGTGAATAAAAAAACAACAACAAAAAAAAGGTTTTTGATTTAAAAAAAAAAAAAGGGGTAAGGGGGAGAAGAGGCATCATGTTATCTCATCCAAGCTGCACGTCCCAATCCTCCCACAGGAGGCATGCCAGGTGGGGGGATGGGAGGTGGCACTGGGGGTTGCCCACCTGGGGGCACTGCTGGAGGAGGGTAACTGGCAGGTGGCATCCCAAGCCCTGGAGGAGGGTGGGGAGGAACAGCATGGGTTGGAGGCAATCGTGGAGGTGGAAAGTTGGGGTTGTATGTTGGTGGAGGAGGATATCCAGGAGTTGGTGGGGGAATGTTGGGTGGTGGAAATGATGCTGGGGGAGGCGGGACAGGTGGTGGAGGGTTTGGAGGATATACGTGAGGATGGTATGGCAAGTGAGTGGGTGGTCCATATGCTGGAGGCAGAGCCCCATAGGCTGGTCCTTCTGTCTTCATCATGGATTGCAGACTTTGATAACCCTCTCCTGACATGTAGGAATTTGTAGTTGACATTCCAGTAATGTAGCTGGAAGGTGGTGGTGGTGGGGGGCGGTGAGGAAGAGGAGGTGGCTGATGTACAGGGGCAGGATGACTGGGAGGAGGAATCTGGACTTTTGGTAGATCTCCAGCCTCCACTGTGCCGGTCTGCTCGCCCTCTCCCATTGAAACTGCAGCTGTGAGGGTTGGCTTACGTTCTAAAGAGGAGAGAAAAGGCCAAAACAGGGATCACTATACAAATGAGATATACAAATGCTATATTTCAGGAAATGCTTTGTCAAAAGTTACAACATTAGCTAAATATAAATTACCAAAAGTCATAATCACACAGCAAAAAAAAACAAACAAAAAAAACCCCCCAAAACTTTTTACACCTTTTCTGGTTTCTTTGTACATTATCTTCTTATGTTAATGTCAACAAAGATAAAAATAAAATGCCAGTTATTACAACAGGATAGAATTTAGACTTGTGAATAGGTTAACGATAACTTTATCTAAATTATTAAAAAAAAATTTGCCCAAACCCATGGGTATCACATGTTAGCAATCGTAATAAATTTTCATTTCTATATTGCTCGAAGGCCCCCAAAGGCCCTCCTAAAAACCCTGTGGGGTAAATTATTTTTTCTTTAAGACTCAGAGATTACGACTTGCCAAAATGTAAACAATTAGTAAAGGTCAGAATTGGAATTCAAGTCTCTCTTTTGATCCCTACAATCGGTCAGTCCAGCACTTTTCCCAATTTGTCATGTATAAAGGGGGATAAGATCACACTCATCTATCACCTCTAGGAAAAGATACAAACTATAAACTTGTCACTTAAAGCCTTTCACAACTGGCTACAACTCTCATTTCCAAGGTGAATATACATTACTGTTGCTTGCTCACTATTGACAAACTGGCTTATCTGCTGTTCCCTGCACCTAACAGTCCAGCTTCTGCCTGTGGGTCTTGGCACGGCCTACCTAGCATGTGCTAATGTCTAATGTGCTGTTTCCGCCTGGAACTACCAGTTCGCTCCAAGACTCAGCATGCCCCCTCCTTTTAAGAAGCCTTTCCAGACTCACACAGTTAGTGTGCATCCTCCAAATTACCCATATTTATTTTGTGTGTATACATATTTGTATACGTATGTATGTAAATATAACACATATGCAAATGTGCTACATCAATAGAATGTAAACTCTTGAAGGTGGGGACTGTTTGTGTCTTTTTCTCTAGAATGTTTTAAAATGCTTATTGACTCACAATCAAACTGTTCATTCAAACATTTACTGAGTCTATGTGTCAGGCCCAGTGAGACAGGTGGAAAATATGATGATGATGATGATGATGAGTCTACCCTCATGGAACTTATTCATGCTAACAACTTCTCTCTGATTCACCTTGTGAAGACAGGTAGCATTAATATTATCATTTTCATTTCATAGTGGTGAAAACTGCAGCTCATAAAGATTAAAGCAATATGCTCCAAGTCTTAAAGAGCTAGTAATCTGTAGAGAAGGGATGCAAACCCAGGACTTCTTCACCTCCACGTGTTCTTTGTAGAGGTGGGACTACGGATGTGACACAATGAATAGAAATGTTAGACATCTGTGATATGCTGGTTAATTTTTCTGAACTTTTTTTCCCCTAATCTTTGTTATAAGGTATGGCTCTCTGGGAGAAGAGAGAAAAAGTACATTGGGAAATGTAGGTGACATAAAAACCAGAGACAGTAATAAAAATTAGAAGTCTAAGGCTCCTATGCTACCAAATGAGAAATGTACTTGTTCCCCTCAAGGCCATTGAGAAATTCCTGACAGTAATTCAGCCTCTTAAAGTATCTTTTCTTTAGAATTCAAATTTCTATCTAGAACTCACTGCACTTAAAGAGATCACAGGCCAGGCCACTGTGAAATGACAAGTAATGGCCAAGCCTAAGTAACATGTATAGAAGGCAACCCTTTAGAAATAAAATCTCTACATGAAAATTCAGTGTCATGAAAGCTGAAGCTTTCATGTAGCAAGATTTTCTAATACTATAAAACAAGGAACAGAAACCTAGTTACTCTTGAAAACAAGAAGTATAGCACTTCAACAGGTACAATGAACCTTTAGCGAAGAAGCTAAAGGTTCAAATTATACCCCACAATTGAACCATGGCAGTAGATTGGAATAAAGAATTATTACTTCATTTACACTAGATTATAGCACCACTCTAATTAAGAGTGAACCTCTGAGGCCATTTATTCCAATCCATATGTGGCTATGAATTTTCAAAAAATGGTCACCCAGCACTGCTTAAAAAGACTTCAAGTGGAGACAGAAGCAACTACCTCCTGAGGCTGGCCATTTCGCTTTTAGATAGCTCCAATTATCAGGAAGTTTTTCTTACACTTTTTCACTTTAGGTAAAAGCTCCAGTACTTTCACATGAGAAAGGCTGGTGGGAATGATCATAATCATTCAATTCAGGATCTATTTTTTAAGAAATTTAATTACTGGGTAGACAAATCTTTTAAAGGCTAAATCACTGACAAAGGACATGCAATCTTCTCCCTCTCATAGAAGCTCAGTTTTGTGTGAAAGTGGGATTAAAAAAAAAAAGTGAAAGGAACAGCTATGAATCAGTTATTTACATTTCCATTTTCTGCTACATTCCCAGTTTTCTACTCAAAGATACTGCAGTTACCAAAACAATGTAAATACTACCCAAAGGCTCTGATTTGGGGGTCTGCACATATATATATATATATATTTAACAACTAAGATTACTTTCTGAAAGTAAAAAGGCTTCTCTTTTCACTGCCCCAAACAACATTCAAGCCTTGTAACATACTACACATTCCAGGAATCTAAGCTTCAGAAAATGTTCTAATAGCATGGAAAAATGATGGCAATATACTGAGGAAGAGTAGGGAATCCATCACACAGAAATATCATTGGACTTTAATTCTGTTAAGAATTTGTAAAATGAGGAGGATCAAATGAGATATTTAATGTAAAACGCTTTGTAAATAATAAAGTACAGTAGAAATGTCAACTATTTTAGTTCTGTTAAAATACTATCTATACCTCACTCATCAAAACAGAAGTATTTCTAAATAAAAGAATAAGTTTAAAGAATAATCTTCCATCAGTAATGGTCCCAGAGAACAGATAATGAAATGAAATACGCCCACCATACCTCCTATATGGCTGAAGGGGGACTACTCTAGCAGAATGTTGTATACATTTTTAGATGAAGTAATCTGGTTTTTAATTTAATGGTATGAATTACAAAGAAAGGTTCAATTTCAGTAGGAGAGGGTGGAGAGAAAGTATTTCTAGAAATGACTGATATAAAAATAAAACATTTAAAAAAATAAAACTTTAAACCAAAATATTTGGGGAAAATATTGGGGAAAAATTCTAGACATACAAAGATTGGGTCATCTTACTGCACATATAATCCTCTCAGTATAACAGAGTTTTAATCACCACTATCTGGAAGGTGACCTGTTCAAACAAGTTACTGATGCTGAAAAATGGAATATGAATAAACAAAAGAACCATAGACTATTCACTATCCTTTATAAAACTTTGATTGATGTAAATAATTAGAATGAGGACAAGGGAGCTCAGAAACCACCTCAGCACTCAAAAACGTCCTCACCTTGACATGAGAGAGATATGGACAAGGATTATACTATTTTAAATATCAACTGTTCTACAAATCATTCCAGAGAATGATAGAAAATTATAAGCAATATCACCTCATAAAACAGCAAGAAATGGTGAAGGGAAAATGAGATGGAAGAAACCATGGTGTGAGACCTGAAGACATACCATGACAATTTCTGTAACACATTTCTTTATCAATTTAAGTGGAACCACTGAATTTGGACTCTTGACAGCTCAGTCCCTAGATGTGCCATACAAGAAAATGGAAATGGCATTAAAGGTGGTAAACAGAGGCAAAGCAGCTGGACCAGACAAAGAAAATGCAGAGGAAACCGATGCTGCAGGCAACATGATTTTAAGGGCACTCAAGAGCAGATAATATTTTACTGAGGAAAAAAAAAAAAAAAGAAACAAGAAGACACAATTAAGTACCAACTCTCTTTGCCTATTTTCTATTTCTATAAAAATCTCTCAAAGAATGATCTATGCAAGAATCAGAAAGAAAATATGAGAAGAGATCAGGCAGATTTTTTTTTTTCTGCGAGTCAGTTGGGGTTAAATGACTTGCTCAGCCCAGAGTCACATAGCTAGTAAGTATCAAGTGATCAAATGTCTCAGGCCAGATTTGAACTCAGGTCTTCCTGACTCTAGAGCCGGTGCTCTATCCACTGCGCTACTTAGCTGACCTGATCAGGCAGATTTTCACAAGTAATATTCTACAGCAGACTATATTTTCATGGCAACAACTGATTTAAGAAGTACAGTGAATATAAAATTGCACCGTATTCACTGTCAATTATTTAAAAGTTTAAGATTTAGTTGAACAAAATACATCTTAAGAGATTTTCCTTTCCTCTAACAAATCTTTCCATTCCTATATTAAAGTCTCAGAAAACTAAACAAGGGACAATTGTTCAACAATCCTGATTATCAAACAGGAATAAAACAGGGAGACAAGCTTGCTGATGTCTCTCCCTGACATGTTGGATGTCTAACACACAGTTTAAATGGAATAGGAATTCCCTGTAGATGATAAGCTCCTCTAGTTGCTCCTAATGCAGATGCAATCAACATGTCATCAAGTTCCGTAACATAAGAGTGCATGACACCTCAAGTCAGTCTGGTCTAACAACCTTCCCCTGCCAATGGACAAAGAAGACTGATGTCGAGACACTGATACTCAACTGGATAGACAACTGGTGTCTTTCTCTCCCTCTCTCAAGAATCAAAACTGTGAGTGAAAGATATGGTATGTATAAACAGCACATCACTAAGGTGTAAAAGATCTTATATAGGTGATGTATGATGAGGAAAGAAAATTAAATAGTCATGTAGGGAGACTGAAAAGTAATACTGCAACATTCCTACAGTCAAGTGTTTTATTATTATTATATTAAAAGACCTAGAACATAGCCTCCACCTCATTGACTGGGTTTCCCACAGAAGATTTATAGAAGGACAAGAGAGTTATACAAGATGAGAAGGGATAGAATGGTTTGCTACCTATACCATTATGAGTATCCACATGAATGAGATCACAGAGCCACTAAAGTACATCTGTAGAGTGTATAGGGGGTTCACTTTCCATCCAATGCTAGGAAGAAACAGAGAATGTGTGCTGAAGTATCAAGCTGCACAGAATACCCTCTTCTTTTCCAGTATTTGATAATGAGACAGCCTTGCAAAGACCAAAGTCTCTACATATGCCCTTGATTCAATCCCCTCCCATATTCTCCAGCAGACTGCAACCTTACTCCCCTCCCCTTACCACTCCTTTCTCCTGCCCAATCTTCAACCTTTCTCTATGTAATGGTTCCTTCCCTACTGCCTTCAAACTTGCTGAAGTGCACACATCCTAAAAAACCAAAGCAAAACCATGCTTAATATGAATGTTTAAGTAAGGCCTGTATCAGATTGCATGCCATCTGGGGGGGAAGAAGGAGGAGTGGAAGAAAATTTTTAAACTCAAAATCTTATGGAAGTGAATGTTGAAAACTAAATAATCAAGAAAAACAAAACAAACAAAAAGAAAACAAGATCCTATCATACTTTCATGCTATCATCCCTCTTCCCTTCTCAACCTCTTAGAAAAAAATGTTTACACTGATTACCTCTACTTCCTCTCTCCTTAAGTCTTTGTAGTCTGACTTCTGACATCATAACTCAAATGAAACAGTTCTCTCCAAAATCACTAATGATCTCCACTGACAAGTCTATGGTATTTTCTCAATCATTCTTAACCTCTCCACAGCATCTGACACTGCTAATCACCCTATCTGTCTGCAAGCCATATCCTCTGTTAAAAACAACACTACGCTCATCATTTATATTTTGACTCCTAACTGCAGGTGTACTGTAAGGTTCTGTCTTGGAGCCGCTTCTCTTTCCTCTGTACACACTATCTCTAGCTGACCTCAGTAGCACCCCGGGGTTTCTAATGATCATTATGGCCCCATTTTTCTAGTCTGCAACATTTGTAACTTCAGTGATATCCTCAGCTCCTCACTTCACATATCCAATTGGTTTCTACACCTTGCTGTTTCTACCTCCCCAGTATCTCTCTCATCTGACTCCTCCTTTCTAATGTACTTGGACAGTCACAACCTTAGTTCACACTCTGATCTCCCATTTTCAAGCTTCTCACCACTCCATTCCATTCTCCACATTTTCCTTAAGTGCAGATTTAATCATGTCACTATAGTACTCAAATTCCAGAGGCTCCTTATTGGCTCTAGATAAAATATAAACTCCTCTATTTGGTTAAAAGCCTTCAGAAATTGGTCCTAATCTGATTATTCCAGTCTCATTATACATTTTTCCCCTTCCCACACTCTCCAGTCCAATCAAATTAATTTTTTGTTCTTTACACATTCTATCTCCTGTCACTATGCCTTTAAAGCTTGCTGTCCTCCAGACCTAGAATGCATTCCGTTCCTAACTTCTGCTTCTGTTTCACCAAATCCCTCTTTCATCAAGTTGCAATTCAAACATCACCTTATAGAAGTCGTTCCTCTTACTCCTGATACCTAGCGACTTCCCTAACTACCCTGTATTTATTCTTTGTTTACTTATGTAAGTGCACGTACAATCTGAAAGAGTATAAACTCCTTGGGGACAGATTGTTTCATTATTTCTTGTTATTATATATCCAGTATCTAGAATAGCTCTTGGCACAAAGTAGGCACAATGATCTATGGAAGCCCCAAATAGCTGCTGTGATCTTAAGCCACCTAATAGTTTCAGGGAAACTTTTTCTTCATGTTCAATTTGGGGTGCCATGTTTTAGAAACTGACAAAATATAAAATATCAGAAATAGGCAAACTGTGTGATAAAGGGTAATACCTTCTGAGGAATGTCTGAAGAACTAGGGATGTTTAGCCTGAAGGAAATACTTGGGGGGATATGACAACTATCTTTAAATACTTGTCATGTGGAAGAGGGATTAGACTTGTTCTGTTTGGCTGCAGAGAGAAAAACCCTGAACAATGAATAGAAAATATAAATCTGAGATGGATGTCAGGAAACACTTCCTTAACAACTGGAGCTATTGAAATGTGGAAAAGGCTTCCTAGGGAGGTAGAGGCCAGATGACCATTTACTAGGCATGTTGTAGAAAAGATTCTGGGATACCAGCATGGGTGGATCAATTGCCTGTTATATTTCTTTCAACTAGGAGATTCTTATTTCTATTGTTTACCTACTTAAGTATACCATGGTTTCCTTCCTGTTCCCTACCTTCCAAGGTTGTTCACATCCTAGCTTTACTACCTAAAGCTGGCCTTTTACAAAGAACTGTTTAAAGGCTGACAGATCACTTGTCAGGGGTCCTATAGATGACATTCCTGTATTAGATGCCCTTTCGAGGTCACCCTCTACTCTTAAACTTCTAGCATTGTACTTCCCTATACTTCCTAACATATATCCCTGCTTTAGCGCTCACTGTGTGCAGCTGATCCCTCTCTTTCTTTGCATATTCTATGCACTAAGAATACACTCTCCCTTCTATCTAACTATCCAGGTCCCACTAATGTTCCATGGCCCAGTTGAGGTATCACATTCTCCATTAAGTTCTTTTTGATGATTACAGCACACACTAGGTACTTTTCTTTGAATTTCATTAGCATTTATAGTTCACACCACAATTAACACTGGTTCTAAACCCGAATGGTAAGTCTTCTGAGGGAAGGGACTATGTTTTAAGCTTCTTTCACGTTCCCTATAATACAAAGTTAAACACAAAGTAGATGCACAATTCATACTTCTTTCTCAACTGTGGAAATTATTTTTTTAAATCAGAAGGTTAACTTCTATTACAGTAACCATGGGAATTTATAAGTAAAGTAAAAAAGTGATTCTGCCTCCAAGAAGTTATCATAAGATCCAGTGGGATAAATTAGAAGAAGCATGGATATTGCATATCCAATATAAATTTTAAACACATATTATATGCAAACAGGCACTGGACAAATGCACAAATGAACTATACAACACAGTAGATGGAAGTTGAGTGTCATTAAAAAATTAAGAGTTTTCTCAGACGTGCACAGAGATTTAATGTTGGCAATGATTCTTCTCCAGTACCAATATGGCTCCTATTGTCTTTTAAAAAAAACTACATAGATTTCTGTCCCAAGTTTAACACTGTACCTAATATGTTATCTCAATGCAGAGCAAGAGGTTTCCCTAACATACCTTCCCCTGTATTTCACTGACAAGAAAGAAGTCTAAAAATTACAGCTACCTCATTGTGATTTGGAAAAATGGGTCATGAGTTCTATAGGGATTTCTCTGTAAAATTTACTCTAATATTCACTTCATTATTTCTGAAATTTCAGAACGGGAGAATCTGAGTAAACTGGTAGTTAATATTACTGAGGGGCCTTGTGTTCTACACAGTTACTAGGGAAGCCCATCAATAAGAAATAAAAGATTATTCTAATTTGCAACTTCACCTATGGGCTGGTTTTCATTATAATTATCCTTGGAAATAATTTTTATGAAATTAATGGTAACTACTATTCCTTTCCTTTTTCTGATCCACAATGATTCAAAGGTTCATAAATTTAGAGCTGGAGGTGACCTTAGAGGCCATTTAATCCAATATCATTTTAAAGATGAAGAAATAGGAGCCTAGAGAGATTAAGTGACTTGCCCAGGATCACACAGGTAGTGACAGAGGTGGGATTTGAACCCAGGTTCTTTGATTCCAAATCCAGTACTCTCTCCACAATAATCACTCTGTTCAAATCTTTCTTAACAAGATAAAGAAAAAACCTGGTTGCCAATGAGCTAATCTCAAAGGAAAACTTACCTGGAGGTGGATGTACAGGTAGTATTGGTGGGTGTGTGGTCTCAATTTTAGGGATTTTAGATGGTGGTGGTTCTAAAAAGAAAAACTGTATTAAAAAGCCACCCATACTTCTGCACGAGAATTAAAAAAAATTTTTTTTATACTGATCTGGGCTTTTAGGAAAAATAACTGAAAAATAACCATATATGGCTTGCAAGGAAACTTTAGAAAGGATCCATTTAAACCATTACACGTTTATCTTTTAGCTAAAAGGACAAATTATTTCTTGTCAAAAAGTTTTTTAATTTTTCTCCGACCACTATTATCTAATTTTAATTGAGATGGAAAAAAAATCACAAATAAACCTACTTGAGAAATCCCCTTCAAAATGATTTTTGGGATGTACCACTGACACCTCAAAAGGATCCAGAGTTCACTTATAAAGCTGCCTCAACTATATGAGGCAACTATATGGCACACAGCTGAAACTAGGAAAGCAAATAAGGCCCTGAATAGCCAAAAGAAATTTCAAAGTCCATTCAACTAAAGCTAATTACATTTCTGTTCAAAGGAGACATGCTCCTCAAAGTTCTCACTCAGAACCAAATTAATTATTTTTGCCACAGTGCATTCAACAATATTTTATTTTCAAGTCACAACATTGTCAAAACAATGTGGAAGGGTGGGATGGAGGATGGCACCTGAGAAACAGGCACACTGATAATAGCAAGAAATGATTACTGTCAGCAAGGGAAGAGACAGAAAAAGTAGACTCAAGAATTAAAAAAGCACAGTAGTCCAAGGCCATTTAGTATGGGGGAGAGCAGTTCTACTTTAACTGCTCTGAGAATATCAGTACATAAGTATACTAGTTATTATATATACAGTGAAAGTATATGATTATTTTAATAATGATGACTATGTCATCAAAGTAAGTTTTAATAGTGTTATTTATGATTGTTAAGAAGCATATCATTTATTTTAGAAAGATTTTCATCCAATATATCAAAAATTTTAAATAGTTTTGAAGCCAAAAGGGGTACAGGCCTCTCAAATTTTTATTCATTAGAGAGCACTTCATTCCGTGACAATGTGGAACAAATGAGGAATAAATTATTTCAGACACTTCTCAGTCTTTTCATAACTTTAGAGATTCCTCTATGAACTCCTGATAAAAATTTCACATCCTAAAGAAAATGTACAGCTGGAATCAGGAGTCTAAAAAAAGGGTTGGCCTGTTGAGCTCATAGTGGGAAGACTGCTACACAATCCTGTTAAGCAATACTCCGATTTATTGTTTTCTAGGATCCTAATTCACCCTATCTCTCAGATTTAGCTGGTTCACTTTTAATACTTTGAAGCCCTTAACTCATCTTTCATTAGTTCATGAAATGGCATAACTAAGAAGAGAAGAGAACATCGAGTTAGTTCAAACACACAAAATTTGGGCACAAAAATATTTAAGCATTTTTAATGTGACTTCTTTTAGCTAATTTATTACTCAGTACGCATTTATATTGTCCCCCATTACAGAACCCTGGTGCTTTTCTTATTTAATGTCTTCACTAGAAGAATGCAAACTCAAAGGAAGGGAAAAAGAAATAACTTCAGGCCCCTAGTATTCAAAGTTTAGGGCTATTACTGTCCTGGAAAAAAAAATATTTTCTAGAAGAAGCAATATATTTGAGGCACAGGCATTTTGATTACAGTAAAAATTAAATATTAAAACAAATGAGATTACCTGCTGTCTTGTTGTCTTCCTTAGGAGAAACAACCTAACAAAATAAAGTTTTTAAATGTTAACTAAGAACCTGGCTTATGGACGGGGGAAAAAAGGATTTAACCATTACTAGCAAGGTAGCAGTAAACAAAATCAAAACCACAGAGATAAGATCATAAATATATTTTTTACCCAGACTAATCTATTAGAAAAACCTACTGTGATTTATGTAAGACTAACATCTGGCTGATGATGGATTCCAGCATGTAATAGTGTGTTCTTTCCTATTTTATTCTTCCATTTCAATTTGGATATTAGACCAAATTTACTGATTTTTCTAAGAACAAAATTTTGGTCAACTCTTATCCAATATACTCACCTACATGATGTTCGAGATAGTTTATTTCACTAGTGATTATTTTAGAAGCTACGTTACATACACTTAATGAAATATTATTTTAAGTATCAAACTAAATAGATTTCTGCATTTTTTGAATCAGCATGATGAATTAAGTGTTGGAAAATCTGGTAGGGACTTCTGAAGATAAGCAAATACAGTACGGCACAATGGAAAATGCACCACTCCTGGAGTGAGGAGACTTGGGTTTGAGTTTTAGCTCTGACCAAATCATGCAACTTCTTTGAGGCTCACTTTTCTCATCTGCAAAACAGGGATGACACTTGCCAATGTTCTCACAAGGATGCAATAAATAAAGCACTCAATAAATCATATGGTATTATATAAAAGGAATTCATCATTTAGTTCACCCTTCCTCCCAATTCAGAAAGTGCCTCTACAAGTAACAAGAGAATACATTTACTTAAACTAGCCACAAAAATGTGAAAATTGTAGACGAGTTGTCAGTTTCTCCAGCTTTACAAATTCAACAAATCTGATCACGTGTACATCATCTATAAAGAAGAAATATGGTAAGTATCACCTGTGTAATGTTTATTTTTCCCTGGATTATAACCTTTAAAAGGATTGGTATTGCAACTTTTAATCACTTATTAAATAGCCATAGAAAACAGCTGTCATACTACATTTTTTCTCAGACTTCAATGGGAAAACTAAAAACTTCAAGAATACAAGCTTGATTCCAAAGAAGAGATATGAAGAGGCACTTCCTCTGATTTCTTTGTACAGAGGTGGGGGATTAAGAATGTGGAGCCCTAAAAATAATGTCAAACTTCAACACATTGGTTAGTTTTGGCAAGCTGCTTTTTTCCTCTCTTTTAAACTTCTGTTATAAGGAACAATGTATAAGGGATACATTGAAAAATGTAGATGTATAAATAAGGTATTAATATTTATTTTTAAATATCTCACCACAAATACTGATTTTGGGGTAGTTATTTTTAGAATGAAAAAACTGAAGGAGGCATGGCCTGATTTTAAGTTATTTAATCTCTCAGGGCCTGTTAAGACAGAAAATTAAGGGGTTGGACTAGATCAAACCCAGAGTCCCTTCCAACTTTTAAAATTTAATGCATTTCTAATTAAATTGTAAAAATTTACTTTTTTACTTTAACAATCTCATTGTTATTATTATTATGACTTACTGTCTGTCAATCTTATGCTTAAGAATGTTTCAACAGAAGCCAGGTAACTAGTTGTGATGGATGTTAAGTAGATCCTATTCAACTCTAGGTTAGATGAGATGGCCTCCGAGATCTCTTGTAACTATGAGATTCTGTGAAAAATCTGACAGGCGCCTATCTATACTGTCCGTGAACATCCTGAGCCTAACTGAGAGCTTACTTATATATGGAGCAGCTCCACTTTTAACTGTTAGAAACTTCTTTCTTAAACTCAGCCAAAATCTACCAGACAATGCTTCTAGTTCTAGTGCCTAGGACTACAGAGAAGTGAAAGCTCTTAAAAATATTTGAAGATAGTAATCAAAATCTCTATCCAAGGCTCCTATTACATACATAATTCTCTAGACATGGTGTGACAAATATAGAAAACAATGATATCATGCCAATTACTTTCCCTGCTCTGCATAATATCTTTCTACCACTGCATACTATGATTGACAGCTGTTTCTAGCCTCCTCTTCACACTGTCACCTCTAAGGTCAACTAACAATTCCTGGTATATCAGGTTTCCTTCTCTTTATTTGTAAATTTTGTGGTGGTGTTTTTCTGTGAAATAAAAAAATGCATGACTCTTCATCTATCCCTCTTAAGTATTAAGGGAAGCATAACTAATAGACAGCTCATATGTTTCACTAGTTATCTTCAAAATGTCAAGAAAATGTGAAGGAGGCCCACAGCATACTGTGTGAGTCCTTAGTGGAGAACTTATGGAGGGACATGGTCATGAAGTCACACAGGATGGGCAGGAATGAATAAATTGCAAACTGAATCAATGGAAGGAATATCTACAATGAGATCAGAAGAATATGGGGAAAATTTTATTTTATTTTATTTTATACTCGTAATTTTCAGCCTACACCTTTTGTCCAGATTCATGTCACTTGAAAATGTGGTAAGTATATTTCTGGTATTTTAATATTTAATCACTTAATTGATTAAAATTGAATTTGAGGAAGTTAGGTGATACAGTGGATACAGCATTAGACCTGGAGCAGGAAGGCTTGAATTCAAATCCACCCTCAGACACTTATTAGTTGTGTAACTCTGGGTTAGTTTTCTCAACTATAAAAGGGGATAACAATATCTACCTCCCAGGGATGTTTGAGGATCTAATGAGACAATATTTGTAAAGTGCTTTGCACCATTCCTGGCACATAGTAGGCACTATTCTTATTCCCTTCCTCTCCCTCCTTCCCTCTTCCCCTTCAATAAATGTCTTGAAATATATAAGGTACTATCCCCTAAGCATCGTAGAGGAAACAAAAATGTTAACTGATTAGCTATTACAGTTAATTATATTAAATACAGCTATTATTATAGTAAGAGATAACTTATTAGTTTCTGTATAGTAATAAGGAGGTAGATGCTAAGATCCTTTCCATCTTTTACATTTCTTGATTCCATGAAAAAGCTTTCTTTCTCAAAATAAGCTGATGTCCTTAGTAAAGGGGAATAAATGTTGGACAAAGTACATAATCATAATTTGAGAGTAGAGAATTTCTTCCAGGATAATATCAGTGTACTTTGTCATTTGGTATGTTTGGTACCATTATTCAAGCAGCTGCTGATCCATCTAACTGTTTAAGCATTCAATTACATTTTTCCTTTCTGTCCACAAAACCTCCATAAGAAACTGTCAAATAGCTTGCTGGAATACAAATATGCAATACATATAGCCTAAATTTGATAACTCAGGCCAGAAATTCTCAAAAGAAATAGGTTTGGTTTAATATGAAAGGTTGATTCTCATGTTAATTTCTAGCAATCGCCTCTTTCTTCAGTAAATGCTCACAAGTCATGTTTTATTATCCATTTAAGGATATTAGAACCTATAGTTTTCAGGATTGTTCCCATTTCTCCTTTCTCAATTCTGAAAAGAGAGTCAACCTACTGTCTGTAGTGTTTTGGCATCTTTCTCTCTCGTCTGGATTTCTAAAAGAATAATGACATGGTTTTTCATTCACATCAGTAGTACCCTAGGAAGTAGTCTGTCTGGACCTGTAAACCTGAATGAATTTTGAATAGTTAGATAGTTCTTTTACAACGGAAGAACAATGGCTCTGGAATTTGGATTCAAGTCCTGCCTCTGCCACTATCTATGTGACCTTGGGTAAGTTACTTACCCTTTCTGGGCTTCAGTTTACTCATCTATAAAATGAGAGGGTAAGTCTATAATCCTAATATCTACTCACCCATTAGCTTTAGGTTTCTAAATTAATATTGAGTAAGATAATGATTTCAAAGCTGTCACCACCATTTTAAATGGCAACAAAGATGGATTTGGAGGAACAGGAAAGGCAAAAGAATTTCTCCATTTCAACAATAACCAGAAGAACTTACCACTGATCGTTTAACCTGCCTGGGAGGGCTAGGCTGAGGAGACGGTTTCTTAGATTGTTGTGCTTGCTGCTGTTGCTGCTGCTGTGCTGTCTGCTGGGACTCTTTCTGTTGTGGCTGTGACTGTTCAGAACTTTGAGATTGCTGTGACTGTTGTACTGAGGGCACTTGAGGTGTTGACTGAAGAGATGGTGGTTGCTGCAACTGATGAGGAGTATGATGAGGCATCTGCTGTTTTCCTTGTGAATAGAGATCCAGGATCTGGTGGCAAATGTCTAAGAAAAGTACAAAGATCAAGTTCATCTTAAAGTTGATATCTCAAATAAAGTTCATGTTTAAAGAGATAAAATCTAGACCATTATCCTTTTGTGTGCCTTTTAACAACTACAGATTTCATTTTCTTCTCAGCCCCACACACCACTGTCCACAAACAGGGAGGCAAAGAACCTTCCTGGACCTCATCTGGAAATTGAGGAAGCTGGATTAAACATTGAAGCTGCAATCCAGCTCTAGTATTATCTAGTTCTAGCTTCCTCTGAAGTTCACAGGAGATATGTGTGTGTGTGTGTCTGTGTGTGTGGTGGGTGGGTGTGTATTTCAGAGAGAAAGAGAGACAGAAAGGGAAAGAGATGAAAATAAGGCTAATTTAATTTAAGCCTTTTAAAAGAAAAGGCAGCTTTGGTCAAGTTTGACTGAGACCACTACCAAATATGGCCAAGTTTACAGTACCTTCTAGTACATCAACAGGTACATCTTGAACAAACTGTTCCCACCATCTCCTGTACATTGGTTTTGATGTCCATTCCTGTATTTCAAATTTGCATAAACGGCCTGCCAAGTACATGACTGCTACTGCTATGATCTCAGGTTCCCACTGTAGTGATAATGTAGTACACAAGCTAGAATAATAAAGAAAGAGTCATTTTAAATGCAGTTAGTCACATAACTATATCCAAAGTTCACAGGATACCTCCAGTAGTAAAACACTTAGGAAACAATTATATTTATGTAATTTTCTTTTAGACATTTTAATCTTATTTTTATCAATGTATTGTTTTTACACTGTATTCATTTCCAAATACACCCCTAATCCATCACCTACCCACTGAGTCAGTCCTTCTAACAATGATTAAAAAAGAAAAAAAAAGTCACTCATCAAAACCAAGCAATACACCAACTATGTCTGACAGCATACATAATAGTACAAAAACCAGAGTCCCCCACCACTATAGAAGAGGTAGTATCCATGTTGTCTTACTAAAATGAATCCAAAACCAAGATAAGTAAAATGCATAAATTATGGGAAGTGAGATAGTCATAAGGGAAAAAAAATCCTGATTTTAGAGCCACCTTTTAGCTTCCTAAATTTATCAATATACTCCTTTAAGTAATTACAATAAAATAGAGCTAACATTTAAAAAATGTCCTTTTATGAAAAGCTAAACAGAGTGAGTTATTTAACCTAACATGGCTCTAAAATAGGAGTTTTTAACATATTCATTACCATGGACCCCCTGCTTTATGGAAGCTAAGTTAAGAACTTTTGTTCTAAAACCACTATCAAGAATGATCTAGTTGCTAAGAGTTCTTAAATATGTAGTTTGAGATGTCATAAATTAGATTATTCAAACCAATTATTAAAAACTTAGACTATATATCATATTTATACTACATTTTTTAATATACTGGTAAAATTTACCTGTCATTTACAAATGTCCATGCCATTTGAACCAATTTTTGAATTTTGTTTTTATCACCTAATAAAAGAAAAGGAATAAGTTAATAAGAATATAGGGGCAAAAGTTCTAAGTGCTCAGTGAGTGTCTCAACAAAAGTGAAGTATTGTTCAAATAGGGAATACCATATACAAAGAGCAAAAAATCCCTAACTGCCAGATAGGCAAGGAATAATTAAAAATTTGAGTAGGAGCAATTCCTGTTTATGTTTTCATCTTTTTCTTTCACCATACTGAACATATTCAAAAAAATACAACTTGTGGAAGATTAATGTACTTATGTAATGTAATTACTGTAGACTATTTCCTAATTTTCCCTTTTATTAAAAAATCTCCAATGAATTTTATTAAAGAAATGGAGTCTGTAAATTCAAGGTACTATCAGGAAATTTACAGAGCACTTGTCATATCTGGATGCAGGCAGATAATCTGTCTCTAGTATCACCACCAAACAGAAACAAATTTCATTTATGTGATGTAGCAGATACAGCAGTAGATTTCCAGTTAGAAGGCCTGTCTTCCAGAAGTCTGTTATTTCATTTTTAATATGGGGCTAATACTACCTCTCCCATATTCAGTCCATCCTCTAGTCATCTGGTGAAGTTATCTACCTGAAGTCTCATGATGTTTACTCCTCAGTAAAGTTCAGTGGTTCCCTATTTCCTACAAGATCAAATTATAAAATCCTGTTTGGTTTTTAAGGTCATTTCACAACCTGACTCCTTCTCCACCTTTCTAGTCTTCTGACACTGTACTCTGCTCCAAATCCTCTATTTTCTAGCAGCATACTACCCTCTATCTCCTGACTCTGTGCCTTTTTACTGAGTGCACCCCATGCTTAAGATGCTCTGCATGTCTCTTGCCTGCTGGTTTCCCGACTGTCTTCAAATCTCAGCTCAAATCCTACCTTTTGTGAGAAGGCTTTCCTGGTCCGCTTCAATGTTAGTGCCTTCCTTCTGACACTATCTCCAATTTACCCTATGTCTTGCATGAACATAGCTGTTACCATGTTATCTCTCCTAATAGAAAATAAGTTCCTTGAGGGCAGGGTCTATTTTTGCCTTTTTTTATCGTAAGCACTGAAATGATGATTTGAATTGACTATAGTACATCAAAGATTATTTTGAAGAAAACCCTTTGTAAACTTTAAAGTAAGATATAAGAAGCAATACTGCATGGTGAAGATAGCTGGCCTCCAAGTTAGAAAGACCTGGATTCAAGTTCTATTCCAGACAAACAATGGCTAAGTCATCCTAGGAAAGTCATTTAATCTTTCAGCATAATCTAAAACTCTAAGTTGTGGGGGATTCCCACATCAACAAAGTCACAAGTCTGTACCAAAAAAAACCCAAAAAACAAAAAGATAACCCACTTAACAGGACTGTTGTGAGAAAAACAATATAAACTGTAGAATACTGTCTAAAAGTGATCTATTACTATTATAGCACAAAGTATTTCATACATATTAGTCCATTTGATCCTTACAACCCTAGTGAGGTCAATAAGGCAAATATCATCACCTCTATTTTACAAACAAAGAAACTGAGGTCTAGATAGGGGAAGTCACTTGACTGTAGCTGTTCAGGTAGTTAGTGTCAGAGCTGAGAATATAACAGTGGTTTCTTAACTCCAAATCCATAACTCTTTCCACTATATCCCATTTCCTTTACTTCTAAGGGTTTTTTTTTTTTTGAGAAACAGAAAATGAAAGAGTGCCACCAAGTGCTAATCCAATTAAGCCCACAAAGTCAAAAGGAGGCTGTACTTGAATTCTGAATTATAAAATTCTGTTTAGCAAAAACATGGATTCTTTTACCTTTGAGCTGTTTGGCATATTTGAGGAGGAACTGGTAGGGATGTTCCACTTGCAAATCAAACTTTATGGTCTGTAATAAGATCCTCTCCAGAACCATAACTTCTTCCTAAGACAAAATATACCAAAAAACCCAGGACATTATGATACTCTTTACAATCACATCTCAACACAGCTTGAAAATTAAGTTTTCTAATTATCTCTAGTTATGTTTTTTTTTAATTTTTATTTTTAGGCAATTGGGGTTAAGTGACTTGTCCAGGGTCACACAGCTAGTAAGTGTCAAGTGTTTGGTCTGGGTCCAAATTTGAACTCAGGACCTCCTGACTTCAGGGCCAGTGCTCTATCCATTGCGCCACCTAGCTGCCCCTCTAGTTATGCTTTTAACACCTAAATTCTGTAATTTCATAAGTAATTCATGTACCTCCTGAAGAACTGGATAGGGAAAAACAAATACTGGATAAGTTAGCTAATACACTGGACTAGAAAGTTGAATAACCTCTACAATTTTAAATAGACCATTATTTCAAATCAGAGATCTATCCTATATAATTGAAAACCTCTGGTAATGAAGGCAATGTAAAAATATCTGACCTCATACATAAAGAATGTTTAAGCAAACAGTGGGAGTAGAATGGCAGAGCTGGATTTGGAGTCCCAGGAACTGGACTTCAATCTCATCTCCGTTACTCGCTATCTGAGAGACTTTGGGCAAGTCATTTTATCTCCCTCCACATGTGTAAAATGAGGTATTTGGATTAGATGACCTCTAAGGTCCTTTAATGCTCTAAATGTGACTCTTTTAACATTAATATCAAATTTATAGTTTACATTTGCTTTGAGGCTTTTACAAGACATAATATTTTACAATATCATGGACTCAAACACCCATGTTCTTCCACTGACAACTTGTTTTCATTCTAACCCTCCCTCTCTTGAGCTACACAATAATTTTTTTTGCATTCCAAGGGAACCTAGGCTGCTCTGAACCTCACAACCATAAAGAAGAGAGCAATGTCTATGAGATAGCAGCAGCAATATCATAATTCAGTAACAGATACTAGGATGTATTCACTTCAGCCTCAAAATTCTTTAATTTGATAGGCTTCGGGTAATGTCCAATTTTTCAGTTATTGAACTTCCAAATTCTGCAAGATGAGGAATATTACTTGGATTACATTATATATTTATTAAGAGATAAAGACTTCACTAGAAATCATAGACCTAAATCGAGCAGGTCTGTGCACGGTGATTTAGTTACTGACACATCAAAGGGACATTGCTATCAGGTAATTTACCCATGAAGTAAGCTCACATGGAAAGATATTGCTATAGTAAGGCTGCTGTATGTGTCTGTGCATGCATGTATACTCATGTAAAGTATTGTAACTCATGAAAAAAAATTCAATCTCTTTAATGACATATAAAAACATGCTTAGAATGACATATTTTTAAACAAGTAAGAATATATGTTACATATGGCAAAGCATTAGAGTGAATGCTATATCATGTTTTGCTAAAATTCTCAATGATTTCGTTTTCTAATTTTATAGATGTGGTCTATTAGAACTGGCTATTACTAACAGTAATGAAAAATTAAGGGTTTCAGATAATGAACAGTTAATAAGCAAAATTTCTTGAGCACCCATGACACATGTATGTAAGTATGTACACACATACATATATATGAAAGACATTTTGAAGATACATCAGATAAGATAAATGTCATGATTTCTAAGTGTAGGAAACAGCTAATTTAACACAGAAGAGTTATATCTATAAGCTAAGTTACACTTCAGTTTCTATTTTTTTAAATACATCATTAACAGGTGGAAGGAAATGCTAATTTTAGATTGCAGTTATTTAAATGATTCCAAACAGTAAGCCCCATGTTTCAAGTTCCCATTTAAAGCTTAAAAAAAATTAGAAGCTTCAAAAAATATTTGTATGGTATAAAAATGTTATGCTAAGATTTTATTTTATTATTGCTTTGTCACCACTTGTTTCCAGTGGCTTCAAAATTCCTCTAAATTTAGAAACTGCCTCCTATTACTAAATGTCTTGATCTCATAATCTATCGTCAGCCACCTGCAAACTAGATAGAATTACAAGATGATAGTGTCTGACTTCTTTTTATGTTATGAATGTTAGCAGGTGCAACATTTTGCCTATAACTGGCAAAGTATCCAGTGTCCTACAACTCTTTAAAAATAAAACAGTCACATATACCATGTTCCTAAAGCTTGAAATCGTCCTGATAAAATTGTATACTTGTTATTACCCTTCATCCAAAAATGGATTAAAATTTCATGTAGAGTTGACTTCTTCTGTTTATAATTAACACAAGAGCAAGGAACTTAGTCAACTTTAGTTACTTTCAAAGTAGACATCATAACTGATAACTACAAAAAGTACTATTATATTGTTTTCTAACATCTTCATAGTTCAAAGCATTTACTGGATTTCTTTTTCCCTTTTTTAACCCTTTTCTATTTTTACAAGTATTTATTACCTCCCCATTCCAGAACAATTAAAAACAGCAGCAGCAACAACTGAAAAACCTCATAATAAATGTGCATATTCCAGCAAAACAAATTCCTGCACTGGCCATGTCCCCACATGTAAACATCTCATTTTGCATTTCAAGTCTTGAAGGATGTAGGTAGTATTCTTCATCATCAGTCCATTGGACTTGAGGTTTATCACTGCACTGATCAGAGTTCTAAAAAATTTTTGGTCTATAATGTTGCTATCACTGAATAAATTGTTCTCCTTCTTCTGCATCATTTCATAAACGTCTTTCCAGTTTTTCTGAAACTGTCCATTTCATCATGTCTTATGGTACAATAATATTCTATAGCACTAATGTACCATAGTTTGTTTAGCCATTTTCTCAAAGGTGGGCAGTTCTTTAGTTTCCAGTTTGGGGCTACCATGAAAAGAGCTGCTATAAACATTTTTGTGTCTATGAGACCTTTAATTTTTTTCTTTGATCTCTTTGGGGTGGATCCCTTGTTTCTCATGTTTTAAATTAAATCCAAATTGCCACATACTTAGGGAGGCATTAATGGCTTAGTGAGGACATAATGCTGTCATTTCACTAATGAAGAAAAGTAGGCAGAGAGGTCAGATTGACTCACCCAAAGTCACAAGAATGAAACCGATGTTCTAAAAAATAGACCCTCAAAAATGGATACTTCCACACATCTCACCTCTTAGTAGTCCCTTAGAGCAGAGGTGTCAAACTCAAGCAACTCAAAAAAGCAGATTAAAATGTAACTGAGAAATGTTTAACAAAATAAATAAAAATAATACAACAGAGGTAATGTTAAATTGTGATTTTCTAAGTCAATATGCCATGAGCAGGGAGTACCTCAAGCCAGAATAAAGTCCTATCAAATAATTATATTTAAATTGCTTACAAAAGCTAAGTGATCCATGTTAATCCATATCTGATGCTACTTGATATCTAAAGGAGAATCAACTTCTGTCAGCAAGGTTTGTTAGCCTGATTTCATAAGTTAACCAGGGTATGGCTCTGCTATCTGTCATTTCTGATAATCACCTATGGATAACGAAAACCCCAGATATTTGACTCTACATTCCTGGTTTCTGTCTCTAGGAGCAGCGGTGGACTGTGCCCCAACATATAGATATATTGGTATAAAAGAATTTTTCTGGTTTGCCTCTATTGTCACCACTTGCTTGAGACAGCAAGGAACATCACAAGTTAGGGCATGAAGAATTTAGCTTGACATCAAACTTTTAGCTCCAATGTTTAACTGGTTTATGGTGATAAACTGGTTAGTGACAGAATTTCTCATTCAGCTTTATTTACTTAAGATAAGCATGTCAAATAACTAGGCATAGTTATAAATAAAATTAGTTAATAGTCTGCAAATTCCAGTTATATCCCTAATGTTGACTAACCAGTTTATGATTTTCACTGATGAAGAGCTTCCTCTTCTGCCATCTATTCTTTGATGTGTTTATTTGATGTATATGTTATGCAGACAAATATCTTCTGCTCCCTGTAAAATTCCACTGTATGTGTTGCTTATGTAACTAAGGTCTATATAAAGTTGCTGAAACTGAGGCTCAAGGCCCAGTGTTTTTCGTATACCATGGATCTATGCTCCAAGTTACTAAAATGTTTCTCTATGATAGTAAGTATGACTGGCAGCAGTACCTATGAACAAATCCTTGGATCTTTTTTTATGTCAAAATGGTGACCATTTTAAGGGACAGATAGATTGGATCAAGATTGAATTTTCCAGTCCTGATGGCATCTAGAGTACACAAAGTAAAATTTACCTAGGGAGATTTCTTTTTTTTTTTTTTAAGGCAATTGGGGTTAAGTGGCTTGCCCAGGGTCACACAGCTAGTGAGTGCCAAGTGTTTGGTCTGAGGCCGGATTTGAACTCAGGTCCTCCTGACTTCAGGGCTGGCGCTCTATCCACTGTGCCACCTAGCTGCCCCCTAGGGAGATTTCTGGGCGGGAAACTGATAAAGTTGCTGTTCCTTTTAGGAAATTTACAGAGAAATTCCTTATGTACTTGTCTTTGTTTACCTCTTGCCCCTGAGTAATCAGTCAGACATAAACTGTTAAATTTTAGAATGCTCAAACTGGCAGCCACATCGATGTCTCTGATGAACAGGGCACTGTTATTCAGGAGTTGAAAATAAGGGCTGGGCTGAGAAATGCTGAGGTCTAAAGAGCCTACTCTTTCAATCCTTTTTCTTGGTGAATATCTGGGCTAGGACTAGGAATTTTCCAAGCCCTGTGACCTTTCACCTAATTTACGAAAGGCAAATGAGAGACTTGTCTGACTGTCATTTGTTAGTATTGTACTGTCTTGGCTAACCACCCCGTCTAAATTCCTAAGTAGTCCTGGTTAGGTCTGGTTAAAAATCTAACATAAATCTTATCTCTGCCTTGAGTAGTCAGATATCAATTTTGGTATCTCTTACAGTCTAGTCTGGTTAAAGAACACAAATATGAAATAAATCCCAATCCTACACTGGGGAGTCAGAAATCATTTTGGGGGGATCTGTCAGGTTGACGTGATAGTTTGATTGGCTGTCATTTAAATAACACACTGTCTTGACTACTGGGCAGTCTTGATCTGGTCTGACGTAATCCTCAAGTGGGAGGAAGGATCTCTGTCGCTAATGACATAAACCTCAATTCTGCCTTGAGTGGTCAGTGACCATTATGGGATGCCTCAAGTTAACTCTGGTCAAATCCCAGTAACTCTAATTTTTGGCAATTGCCTGTAAATTCTGAAGTAAAATTATTCCTGATCAAATCTACTTCTGATATAGGAGCACTAGTGTGGTTAAATTCTGAAAAGAAATATATATTAACTGCAGAAATGGCCTACATATAACATCCTTGACTCTGGGGTGAATCTGAAATTGAAATATTGCTTATGCTTAAGTTAACTGTTGAAACTTTGACTTAAATCAGCTCTGTCTGTGGTTACTGCAATTCTGATGCTGTCCTAACTTTCTTGCAAAATAGGGACTTCCACTTATCCTTTCATTAAACTTTTAAGGGGAAATCTGTTTCAAGAATCCATAGGAAAAAGACTGGGACCCTTTTCTTATCTTTATGCTCCTAATTCTGTCCAGGCTGGGAGTGTAGAGAGAGAAAATGAAGCAAAAGATTTCCCCTTTGCAGAAATTAACTCAAAGGAAATCTGTTTACTATGCATTAAATATTCATGAAAATGTGGTTTGAAAACAATGGAATATCCAATTGGGTTTTTAGGATAAGTAGACTTTTTGGTGCACAAAACATCCCACTATCACCCCTCTTTATTCCCTGAAGAGTGAAAGAAAATGCTCAGTTCTTAAACAAACCTGAAGCCAGTCTCTAGAGACTTTAGGAGATAATTTTCCTAGAAGACTCTAAAGGGATAGGGGAGTAGGGGAGAGGAGAGAAAGAATCTGTATCTGGTACTTAAGATTATCTCAAATCAGAAAGCAAATACAAAATTTAATTTTAGGAGAAGAATTTTGCCATACCACTTTATTTTCTTTGTGTAAATGAACTAAAATAATTAAAATATCTAGGAAAATTAGAAGTAAAGGCACCTAAAAGTAACTGGAATGGATTTAAGTGGAAAATTTCTGAGAAGTCTGTAAAGACTTGGGGCAGGAGGTCTTTAGTTAATTCATTATAATATGCAGGTACAGAGAGAAATAAGAGATAGTGGAGATCTGGTGGATCAGAGTAGACACACAATACATAATAGCAAATGCTTACAGTAATTAACTTTGTGTTTGACAAATGTAAAGATTTAAGCTTTTGGCATAAGAATTCACTATCTGGTAAAAAAAATTATTGAGAAAACTGGAAAGCAGTCTGGCAGAAATTAGGCATAGATCATTATCTTACACCATTTACCAAGATATGGTCAAAATGGATACACGACCTACATATAAAGGGAGATATCATAAGAAAATCAGAACATGGAATACATTACCTATCAGACTTATGGAGAGAAGAATTTATCAATAAATAAGAAATAAGAGAACACTATGAGATGTAAAATGGCTAATTTTGACTACATTAAATCAAAAAGGTTTTGTACAAATAAAACCAACATAGTCAAGGTTAGAAGGAAAGTAGAAAATTAGGGGAAAAATCTTTATAGACAATTTCTTGGTTAAAGGTTTCACACCTCATATATATAAAGAATTCTGTCAAATTTATAAGAATATGAGTCATCCCTAATTGATAAGTGGTCAAAGGATACAAACACGCAGTTTTTCAATGAGGAAATCAAAACTATATATAGTTATATGAAAAAATGTTCTAAAAACCATTATTGATTAGAAAAATGCAAATTAAAACAACTTGAGGTATCTCATGCCTATCAGATTGGCTACAATGATAGAAGGGGAAAATGAAAAATGTCGGATGAGATGTGAAAAAACTGGGACTGGTGGTGGAACTGTGAAATGATACAACCATTTTTGGAGAACAATCTGTAATTATGCCTAAAGAGTTATAAAGCCGTACATACCTTTTGACCCAGCAATACCACTATTTGGTCTATTTCCCAAGGTGATCAGGGAAAAAGGAAAAAAGTCTCTATGTTCTAAAATATTTATAGCAGTTCTCTTTGTGGTGGCAAAGAATTGGAAACTGCAGGGATGCCCATCAATTCAGGAATGATTGAACAAGTTGTGGTATATGGTTGTAATGGAATATAAATACTCAAATCAACTACAAAGGAAGATGTTAGCCACCCCTAGAGAAAGAAATGATAAGTAGAAGCATGGGTGTGTGTGTGACTGTGTGTGTGCGTGTGAGTGGGAGGTAGAGAGAGAAAGACAGAGGGGGAGAGAGAGACAGAAGAAGACAAAGAGAGAGAGAGAGAGGAAGACAGAGGGAGAGAGAGACTGAGGGAGGAAGGGAGGGAGAGAGAGACTGAGGGAGGGAGGGAGAGAGAGGGGGAGGGGGAGAGAGAGAGAAATGGTAGCCTTCTCTGATGCATGGTAGGGAGGAAGGGAAATAATTTGGAACTAAAAAAATGTAACAAACAAACATAAACATATATACATATGCAAAAATAAAAGGATAGTGGAGATTTTCTTCAGGAGGCTTAGTAGGCCATTCTATTGTTGCACACTCGCATGTACACTAAGGATGGTCTCTATTTGCACAATTGCTCCTCTGACTGCTAAGATCTCCAAAGTCACAGAAGCTTCAATTCTGATCAAGGAAAAGGACTGAAAGTTTTGGTTTAATTGGTATGGTGCTAATTCGCAAAAGAGAGATTCAGTGGAGTTATGGAAACCAGCTAAAATGGGTCCAATACAGACCAAGGAATAGACAGAATTGTGATCTAAGAACCGCCCTAGATAAGGATGACAGGTTTATCACTAGAAAATTTGGCTTTCAGCTAATGAATGTTTTGATCAAGGTAACTTAAGAAACTATCCACCTAAAGCACTGAAAGTTGCAGTCTATGTCAGTGAAAGGTGTAATGACACTAAAGTAATTACAAAGTACTTTTTAAGTACTGAAAGTTAAGGAGGGGAGGGAGGATAAGAAGGTTATGTTAACCTTACCTTTGGGTCATCGCCAAACTGACCAAACTGTACATCATTTAATAAGCTACGAGCTGTTTTGATAATATCTTTACATTTTTTAGGAGTTTCTTCTACTTTCCCTGCCAAAAAGAGACAGCACGCTCCTGTCACCTATAGACAACACACACACACACACACACCAAAAAACACACAAACATAAAAAAAAAGTGTAAGACTATTACATTGTAAGTAATTATGGGAACAAAAACAAATGGTTTACTCTGGCCCTATCTCTCTTACTTATTCAGAGAACAAAGATGTTAATAATATTTTACATGTTCATCACATGCAGATCAGTCTCTCACAAATTGTTTAAAATATCTGGATGAACTTTATTGGACCAATCTGCTTATATCAATGCCAAATATAACTATGGAAACAAATTTTTTCCTTGTACTAAAAAGATGGTTTTATTAAAAGACTCATTAGTTCCTGGCTTTATTTAAAAAAAAAAACAATACAATAAAAAATGCATTGTTTGGCACAAAAAGACTGATTTTAAAAGCTGATTTAACATAATTTTCTTAATTGTTTTCTGGGTTTCATATACAAACTCAATGTCTATCTTGGGAAAGGCAGACAAATAGTAACAGCTGAAGTAAAATCTAAATTTTATTTTCATTTTGGCAGCTCTTAGCTATAAACAAAAAGGTATTCATCTTAGTCTATACCCTAATCACACTAAAATTTAAAATGAGGATACTACTACTTACCTGGCTTCTGTTTATGCTGTTTAAAGAAGCATTAATAAAAGGTATATTCAGCAACACACATACAAAAAAACTTTTTCTGCCCCCAGGCAAATATGACTAGTAACTTATACCACAGTATAATAATGCTTTGCTAGGGGAAGGAATGTTAAAATGCCTCTACAATCTACATCATAAGAGTTTTTGTTCTTACTATTAGGAAAACAAAGTTACAAAGACAAAGAAGCATTCATCAAGTAAATACTGCAGGAAAACAATACAAGAAACATCAAATTAAAATAACACAGACACTTACATATCTTGGGAATTGTTTAAAGGAATGAAACATATAGAAGCGATGAAAATAAATTATTCCAGTAGCCAGGGTATCATAGTGTCTGGGGTTCTAGTTAAGGACATTAGTGAAGAATCTTTCAAAATCAAGATTTTACTTAAATAGCCAACCTGGAAAATAAAGACTTTCCACAGCAAAAGTTAACACAGATAGGAGCTATAATTAAATATTAGAATTATATAGTTATAGGCTTTTGACAAGAGGTAAGCTTATATTTCCTTTAGAAATAAATCAACTATGATTTTAATGCTAGATCATTTTCCTATTTATGTAGTCATTGTGTTCAAAAGTTAAGCCTACAGATTTAATTGATAAACCTGGAATGTTACAGGAAAAATCTGCATACAGCCAAGAAACAATGAATTAATCTAAATACTTTACTGCAATAAAATTTGAAGTAGACTTTAAAGAGATTTGCTGAAAACATATCCAAGAAGTCACCATACAACCTCATCTATAATTTCTAATTTAGTTCCAAGAAGAGTGAGTGTGTGTGTGGGGGGAAGCCTACTCAAACAAAAAACTCTTAAGGAGAAATAGGATACAGTCCCAAACGTGTTCCTACATCAAAGATGAACCTGGCACCCTCTCGACGGTACCGGGCTTCAGTAGCTGGATCCAGTCCTTCTAACTGTGAAGGTGTATGAGCCAAGTCTTTTTTATCCCAGTACCAACATGGTTTTGTGTGGTCCAGGTTTGCCGAAGTTACTGAAGGGCTGGAATTTTCTTTATTCTCCTTCATTTATTGAAGTAAACTTGTTCTTATTCAAAAGGTTTCCTGAGAAAGTCAGAATCCTGGGGGGGGAAAATGTCACAAATATTATAATTCAACATTAGTTATCAAACTGTGCTATCTGACCTATTTTAGATCTGGAAATACAGAAAGAACAGCTCTGGTTCCCAAACCACTCAATAAAAATGAACCTGATAGCAGTTCCAGATTGAGGGTAGGGAGAACATGGGGAGGGGCAGTAGAGAGTGGCCTTAAACACCTGTTAATCATTTTACCTGTCCCCATTTACAGGCTTTCCCATATCCCTCCCTTGTCCCAATAGGAATCAAAAGATTTTGAGGAAATTTAAAAAATAGCTTCTCCTAAAGAAAGGCTAAGAACCACTCCTACTCTATACCTTCTGACATTCCACTTACTGCTTAAATAAAAGAGCTCCAATTCAGATGAATCTAATCTTTCATTCCCCCATGATGCAGCAGAGTAATATTTTAGATTTATGTAAGGCTTTTTAACCTTTCAAAGTTCTTTGACATGAATTATTAGGGCAGATAATCATGAACCTTATTTTGCATGAAAGGATCAAATTACATAGAATGATTCTTAAAGTCACTTACCTAGCTTGGAACAAGTATACTTACTGACTTCCTTGCTAGTGCTTTCTCCATTACAACACACAATATGTTCTAGTAGAAAAAGTCTTGGGTTCTAAAAGCCAGGAAATACTAATTCAGGCTCAATCACTAATTAGCTGAATTACCTTAGATATAAATCCCCCGAGTCTAAATTTTCTTTTCTGTAAAGGATGGGCTATATGATCTACTTCTAAGGTCTCTTCCAGTTTTAAAATACTGTAAGGAAAGGAGGGTACCACCTACATTATTATTCCATCACAATGCATCCCTAAGAGCCAGAATTTCTTGTTACTAAAAGCTCCACATCTCACTGCTACAGCTGCTCTTCTGTGACTTCCTATCCATTCTGAACTCTTTTCCTTCTAGGGGAATAAAAAGTACAGCTGCAATACAAAACTCCACAGTCTAACATCTCTGATGGAACAGGTTCTTCTTTTGTATGAGCAGAAATCTTGGTAAGAATCCTAGGGAAGCATGGAAGGAGGGAGATCATATGTTTATCTTGTCATGTTTGAGTGTCACATTTCCTGTTAACTCTCTTTTTCTGTGTAGGTTATTATAAAATCTTTATTTCTCAAAACTTAGTGTGATTACTGAAGATGCCTAAATCATAGAAAGAGTTTTATGTTGTAAGACTCTGCAGAGATCATTTATATAGTCCAAACTGATTTTGTCTCTACAAATTAATTTCTCTAGAAATTTGAAAGTCGTGTACACTCTGGATGTGTAAAAGGAGTACCCTCAAAACGAGACCAAGTAAATGCCTTAGTAAAGTATCAAGAGACTTAGGTGTACTGCTTAGTCTATTTTGCAAGTGAACTATATTTGATGCTGTTACATTGTTTTCTGTTGCGTCTGACTCTTTGTGACCCCATTTGGGGTTTTCTTGGCAAAGATATTGGAGTGGTTTACCATTTCCTTTTCTAACGGATTTTACAGATCCAAGGAAAACTAAGGCAAACAAGGTTAAGTGACTTTCCCAAAGTCACACAGCCAGGCAGTGGCCAAGGCCTAACTAAAACTCAGGAAGAGGAGTCTTCATGACTCCAGGCCTAGCAGTCTGTCCACTGTGCCGCTGGGCTGATCATATATTTGACAGCACTATTTAAAAAAAAAATTTATATACTTGACTATAAAAATATGTTACAAGGCAGGGTTCCTAGCGACAGAAAAGTAACTACTTCCTTGTTTGAGGTTGAAACAGAAAATAAATTCATTTTTCTTTAAAAAAAAAAAAAGTACAATTTTAATATTCTTTTAACTTATGTTTAAGGAGAAGTCCAACTGCCTACAGGATATATTTAATTCAGCAGACAACCTTACACCTCAAATTTAACTTAAACTGAAGTCATTATTCTTCTTCATAAATCAGTTGCTCATTTAACAGATGAGGAAACTGAGGCAAACAGGGTTAAGTGACTTGCCCAGGGTTTGTTAGTGTCTCAGGCCAGATTTACTTCAGGTCTTCTTCACTCCAGGGTCAACTCTCTATCCCCTGAGCCACCTAACTGCTTTAATGACAATTTTACCCTTCTATAGTTAAAGCAATCAACAAGGAGAAATTCTATCATGGACTTGATTCATACCAATAAAGTTGCTGGGGGCAGAAACGCTGGGGGCCTGGAAGGAGGTGGGCATAGCTCGACCTACCTTCCAGAATTCAAAGGTTTCACAGGAAGGTGGCATGGTATAATGGAAAGAGTACTGGTTCTAGAGTCAAAGAATCTAGATTCAAAACCCACATTTAGTCCTTACTACCCAAATGATGCTGGGCAGCCACAACCTCTTTAAGTCTCATTTTTTCACCTGTAAAATGAGGTTGGATTCAACAGACTCTAACACTTTTAGATCTATGAGCCTAAAAAATACACAGGATGCCCTGGGAACAAATTCTATAGGAAAATTCAGCCCAGAAGGGTGTATAGAACTGGCAAAAATGAAATTCCGCAAAGAATTTCAAAGAAAATCAAAGATGGGGACAAAGGGAATGTTCTAAAAAGACAGATCACACACTCCCACACACCCACTCATGAACTTTTAAGCAGTATTAGAGAATGAGGAAACTAAAGATAATAAGAAAGGTGGTTTAAAAAATTTTTTTAAGTCACAGAAGGATCAAGAAAAGATAGAAAAAAGCTGATCTACTCTACTCTTTAGCTTTACCAAGGAGAAACACCTTGGGCTAGAAAAGAAAAAGGGCTAATAACACAGTATTCATGATAAGTAAAGAAACAGAGAGTTCCTACCTGCTTTTGATAAATTCAAGATCACCAGTCCCATGTGAACAATATTTCAGGGAAATAAAAAAGAACTAGCAGATGTGATAGCTCCACTGTTAGTGATTTTCAGACAAAAGTGGAGAAGAGTTGCAGGGCTGGAGAGGTAAATGTACCAATTTTCAAAAAAGGGAAAACAACAAGAGTCTGAAAACCACAGGCCAGTGAGCTTGACCTTGATTCCTGGCAAAATTCTGATGTGTATTTCTTAAAAGAATGGTTGGTTAAAATCTAGAAAAAGAAATAGTAGTCTCAAAGAGATATGCATAACTGGAGCAAGAACAGTTCATAATAGCGGTGGGGAACCTGTGGCCTGGAGCCATATGTGGCCCTCTGGGTCCCCAAGTGTAGCCCTTTGATTTGTTCTGTAAAACTCAGACTCAGTCAAAAGGTTGCACACCATGACCTAGAAGGCCACGTGTGGCCTTATGGCTATATGTTCCCCACCCCTGTTAGACTAACCTCATTTTCTTTCTGAAAAGATTATTGGAGATTATTGGACTGGTAGATTGGGGAGTGCTAAAACTATAGTTCACCTAAAGAATTTTGGAAAGTCTCACATTATTCTTGTGGACAAGATGGAGTAATGTGAACTAGACAACAGAACAACAATAAGGTAATTAAAAGCTGGCTGAATGGTCAGACCCAAAGAACAGTCATTAGTGGTTATCTACTCGGAAGAATGGACCAGGGACCTACAAATGGCCCTATGTTATTTAATATTTCTATCAATAACTTAGATATAAATGCATAGTGGGCATGCTTATAAGATCTGCAGATGACTCAAAGCTGTGACGGATAACTAACATGCTAGATGCCTGAGTCAAGACCCAAAAAAGATCTTGATAGGCTAGAACACTGAATCAAATCCAATTCAGTGAAATTTACTAGAGATAAATAGGTTGCAAAAATCAACTTCACAAGTGTAAAAAGATGAGGGTTAGGAAATGGTTCATCCACACATGATTTTGGGATTTTAATGGACCACAAACAATACGAATCAGTGGTGTGTGATATATCAGTGGCAATGATCAAAGGCTGCCTTAGGAGAGTCCAAATGTCTAGGCCTAGGGAAAGTAAAAGTCTTATCAGATCTACAAGTCAGACAATATCCTGAATGAGTGTTTCAGCAAGGCAAAAATAAATTAGAACACAGAGAGTATCTTTAGTGACCAATATGGTGAAAAGCCTAGAGATCATGTTATATGAATGCATACTGGCTGAAGCAAAAGGGCATTATTTATTCTAAAGAATATGTAATGAGAACATGATAGCTATTTTGTATTACTTACAGGGTTCTCACTTGGAAGAGATATTAGACTTACTCAGCGTAAGTGCAGAAGACAGAACTAGGAACACTAGAATAGAAGTTATGGAGAAGTAGATTTTAGGATGATTTAAGGAAAAACTTTCTGATCGCAGATATCCAGAAGTGGAAAGTGTTCCTCTCAAAGGCAATAGGTTCCCTCTCATCAGAGGTTTTTAAGCAATAGTAAGATAATCACTACTTGGGGGTATATTCAATCAATAAACAAACATTTACTATATACCAAATACAGTGTTAGGAAATGGGGATACACAAAGAATGAAAATGATTCCTACTAGCAAGACACTTACATTTTAAAGGTGGAGATAAGTACAGGTAATTCTGCTATAACACAACTTACGTGTTCCTAAAAATTACCAAATTATGCAAAATAAAAACCATAGAGCTTACGGGGAAAATAAGGATAGGAGCACAGAATTCAAACTCAGTCCCAGAGGACACAGCAGCCTCAACATGAGGAACCACAGTGTGGGTGCCAAATCACCAATAATGCCAGCTGCTGCCTCATGAGGGGTATGGGTGGGATCACCCTAGGACTGGGATTACGAGACCTTTGTCTTGGCATTTTCTGTGAGGTGCCAATCGAGGATATCCACCCCCCCCCCGCCCAGTGCTGGACCATTTCCATGGAGGCAGTATGTCTCCACCACTTCTGCCCTCCTTGTAGGGGGCAGGGACCAAGCCATCACTGCATCTATTCTATGGTGGAGCATACTGGATGTCTCCCTGTTTTTTCTTCCTGCCTTCTCCAGGCATTCACCCCCCCCCCACCCCCCCATGTAGCTCTCACTGTATTCTGGGTTGAGGAAGAGGACTGCTTCAACACTTCTCCCCAACTGGAGGAAGATATCTCCTCTTCCCACAGGCTCCACAATATGCCAGCAGCACCCCATTATTTCTATAGAAGTTACGCCACCCCCTTCATACTCCGACACTATGGTACAGTTTTCTTTAATGACAAAATCCCTAATAAGCAAACACAAAATTCTCATTATGCTTGAACTGTTCCCTAATGTTACTGATTCCACAAGAACAATTTCAAAATTTCAAAACAAGCATTATCGCAAAACTGACAAAATAGTTAAATACAAGGTAGTTTCAGAGGAAAGAAACTAGTAGTGTTGGAGGCTTGAGAGAGATGATGCTTGGGCAGTGTCTTGAAAGAAGAGAGGGATTTTACGAGATGGAGATGAGACAAGAGTGTAGGCTGCAGAAGCAATTCTTGGATCAGATAACTGTGCTCTGAGGTCCCTTCCAATTCTTGGATTCTATGACTTCTGTTATTAGTCCATTATTTTTTTCCATTTTCTGAGATTAGAAAAATAAGATTCCTTTTTTTATCCAACACATCACCACTTCTTACATGTTCTACTTTGAAATATAACTCAGAGGATCAATGAAACATTTTTAAAAATGCACAGAGAACAGAAGTTCACACAAGCAGCACAGCACTGGAAGTAACATTTGAATTTATTATATACTTTTAAGAAAGTAAGCTGTATGCAATGGAGAGTCATGGTTTTACACATAATCCTTTTTTCCCTGTTCTTTGAATATATAAAATTTATCTTGGTGTATACATTCAGAAAAAAAGTATAAAAAAAAAGATTTGCTATTTCCACTTTATTTTCCCTATACTTTACACCAGATTATATAGGCTAATAGGGCTGCTAGGTGGCACAGCAGATCAGGAAGACTTATCTTTTTGAGTTCAAATCTGGCCTCAGACACTTATTAGTTATATGACCTTGGGCAAGTCACTTAACCCTGGCTGTCTCAGTTTTCTTATCTGTAAAATGAGCTGGAGAAGAAAATAGCAAAAATCACTCCAGTATCTTTACCAAGAAAACCCCAAATGGGGTCACAGAGAGTCGGACATGACTGAAACTACTGAACAACATAAACCCTCAAACCCGGATTATTATAATAATCTCCTAAATGGTATCCTTGCTTTCATACTATCCCACTAAAAAAACCCCCAAAAAACCAAACCTTCTTTCCCTCAAAAGTGATTTCAGATAAGAAACAAGATTAATCAAACTCATTTGTAAAATGTAAGATGATCTCTAATGTCGCATTGAGCTCCAGGATTCTGTCAATGAGCAGCAAGGCAATGACAAGGGACTAGATTGAGGACTAGCCTAAGTTTGACTGGAGAGGTTCATCACTGCAAAGTTGGTTGAATGATGAATATTTTTGTCTACAGCAACTCCATGAAACTGTTTACTAAGACAGCAATGTGGAACTATATCCCCCGCCAAATTGCTAAACTTTGCATACCAAACTTTCAGTCATACCATTAATAAACCTATATCCTAAAAGAAATTAAAAGAGGAAAAGGGCCTATATGTACAAAAATATTTATAGCAGTTCTTTTCATAGTAGCCAAAAATTTGAAAGGAAGGAAGTATATTCCTTTTAGGGAATAGCTAAATAAATTGTGGTAGATGAATATGATGCCACAAGAAATGAAAGGGTGGTTTCAGAAGGAACTGCAAAGATCTTTATAAAATGAATACAGATGAAACACAATGCTCACCACATGAGAAAGGTGATAAACTAATATGCAGAAAGATACACGTTTTCAAACATAGCCAATGTGGGAATGTGTTTTGCCAAGCCTTAGGTTTTGAAGGCTTCATTTTTTTCTTTAATAGATTTGCTCAAGAGGTGGAAGAGGAAGGAAGGTACAGGTTAATTACATTTTTTTTAAAATGTCTCTCAGATTCATTACTTCTATTCCATTTTCCCTCTCAAGCCAGTCTACCACTTCAAATCTGTATTAGTGCATGAGTCTCCTACTATGTCAACCAATAGTCCAGTCTTCTGAGAAGTCTGGCTATCATTAGGAAAAGTTCTCTAATAGCCTTGAACTTGAAGCAAGCAACACATATACAAACTAAAGTTATCTACCTGGAAGACGGACTTTGCAGTAAACATCACTAGGATAGTGGCTCTTTTTTTCCCCCTCAACTGATGTTGATAATCAGAGGATCTGAACAATTACCTATTTATCAAGGAATTTTGTGTAGGTCTGGGAGTTATCGACATAGAGATCACAGTTAAACTCATGGGCTTGCATGAAGTTATCAAGTGAGAGAGTATAAAAGTGAGAAGTAAAGAGGGCCTAATACAGAGCCGTGGGGAATACCCAGTTAGGAGAGGTGATGCGCATGATGATCCAGCAAAGTTATAATATAAATCAGTAGAGTAGTGTCATGAAAGCTTAGGGTTATATATAGCACTATATATGCTACTATAAACTTTATTTCCAAAATACAGAAACAATCAAACTGTGGCATATGAATTTAATGATTATTACATTGTAGGGAAACTATGTGACCAATGTTTGAAAGACTAAATATAATTATGGTATATGAATATAACAGAATACCACTTTTCTTGAATGACAAATGTGAAGATTAAAAAGTCAAATTAAGAGAATAAGTGCAGTGACTAGGTCAATGAAGGCAACATCAAACAAAAACTCACGGGTAATAAAACTGATCCTTGTAATACAACTTGGAGCTATCTTATTGACGAAAAATTGTTCACACAGGGGTATTCTTGGTAATAGCAAAATATTGGAAATTATGAGTCCAATAATCAAAGAATGACTAAATAAAATTGTGGCATGTGAATTTAATGATTATTATACTGTAGATAATGACAAATATAGACAACATATGATGCGATACAGAATAAAAAAGAAGCAGAACCAAAAGAACAAGACACACTTTGGTCATTTTCATTTGCTGTCCCCCATGCCTGGATTCTCTCCCATCTTCTCTGCCCTCTGGGTTACTTTAGGTTTCAGTTAAAATCCCATCTTCTAAGAAAAACCTTTTCTGATTGTCCTTAATGCAAGTCCTTTCCCTCTACAGAAGACCTCCAAATTATCCTGTATGTGCACTGTGCTATATATACTTGTTTATATGTTGTCTACTCCATTAGACTTCTGCTTTTTTTGTATCTTTGGCACTTAGTACTGCATCTGCCACAGAGTAGGCACTGAATAAATGCTTATTGACTGACTCAAACCATATATCCAATCAGTTGTTAAATCTTGTCACTTTCATCACCACAACTCTCATATGTGACCCCTTCTTTCCACAGCCACTACATTAGTTCAGGCTCTCGTTACCTCATGCCTGTTAATAGCCTTCTAATTGTTCTCTCTACCTCAAGTCTTTTCCCTACTCCAATCCATCCTCTCTCCTTTCAGCTGCCAAAGTAATTTTTACTAAAGCACAGGTCTGGTAATAACTTCAATAAACTCCACTGGTTTGCTATTACTTCAAATATAAATACTTATTTGGTATTTAAAGTTTTTCCACAATCTGGCTCCTTCTTATATCTGTCCAGTCTTCTTACATATTATTCCCTTCCATTCACTCTAAAAAGTCCAGTTGATGGTGAATGGGACCTGGACCCCTAAAGGGAAAAAACCCTTGAAATTTGTGGGAACGTTCAGGGGTTTTTCCTTTTAGGGGCCCAGGTCCCATCCCCATCACAGCCATACTGGCTTATTTGCTGTTCCTCATATACAACAATCCATCTCCCATTCCTGTACTTTTCAATGGCTGTTCCTCATGCCTGCCTCTTAGAAACCCTGGCTTCAAGTCTCAGGTCAAATGCCACCACCTGCATTAAACACTGTCCAGTCTACTCAGTTGCCTTCTCCTCTGACGTTATCTTATACGTGTGTCATATATGTGGCTACGTACATACATATTGCCTCCCCCATTAGACTACAAGCTCCTAGAAAAAGTGTGTGCAACATGTATATGTGTGTATACCTAACGACAAGTTTGAATCTCAACCAAAAAATGTTGTATAAAGTTTCTTTAAAGATTTTCTTAAGGATTAAAGGAACTAAAAGAGATTAAGAAGTCCAACACCCTCACTTCATATGTAGCCAAATTGAGCTCCTACTTGTCTATGGTGACAGAGTGGGAAAGGAATCAAATACAGGTCCTCCAACTCCAAACCCAGCACTGAACATTAATTTATCTCTTCCAGTGTATTTTTTAAGACAAGAAAAAAGACCACTGCCGCAGATATAAGGAACCTTCTTGTCTAAGTTATTTCCTCAAGGAAGACGATGACTTTGCTGAAGTTGGGTTGAACTAGCCAAGACTGTAACTCAAGACTGCGTTATTCATAATGCTATCTGACCAGAGAAAGTTAATTTACGGTCAATCCCTGAAAACCCTTCCCCATCATTTAAACTAGTCTTCTAGGCAAAAAAGAAACAAATCAAAAACAAAAATCAAAAAACCAAAAAAACCCCAAAACCTTAAAGCAAAGCAACGTTTAAAAACCAAACAACCCCCCCAAGCCCTAAAATGCTTAGTTTTGCAAAGAATAGCCCATGCCGAGGGATTGGAGAAGAGGACCGTGGCTGGACAGACTTAAGCCGCGTCCCCAGGTGGGTTTCCCCAGGATTACTCTCATCTCCGGGCCTAGCCCGGGGCTCGGCGCCGACTCGGGGTGAACCACGAGCGGGGGCAGGCGCGGAGAGAGCGGTTACGCAGCCAGAGCCGGCCCCGGAGCGGATCCCGGCCGCCTCGGGGCTTCCCCAGGACCGCGCCTCAGGCGGGACGCCCCCCCACCCCGCTGCCCCCCCCCAAAGTCTTTCTCCTCAGGGAAAGGAGGCGCCCCCGGCTCCGGGGGTCTCCAGGATAGCGAGCCCGGCGCTACCACCCGGACCCCGAGCACCAGGGCCCAGCCGGCCCCTTCACTCTCTCAGGTGTCGGCGCGCCCCGAGCCCACACCCGAGGCCCGCTCTTTTTACCAAGTGAGCCGCGCCGATCGGGCCGAGCCTGTATTGTCCCCATTAACTGTTATCAGGGCTCTGCCGTAGCTGAACCGGGGAGGCGCCCTCACTCCCGCCCCTAACACCCCGGCACGCGAGGCGCCGGGTCCCGCCCGACGCTCTCTGCGAGCCGCACTCACCCCCCACCTCACGAACTCCTATTTAGCGACGTCTCTCATCGCTGACGGCGGCCATTTTGGACGCGGGGTGCTAGGGAGCGGACGTCATTACGCGGCGTCCTCTTTCAGGAAAACGTGAAAAGCGGAGGAGGCAGAGGAAGAGGAGGCGGAAAGTCCTGGGATAGAGGGGCAGGGCGAAGAACACACCTTTTACCCAATCAGAGGGGAGAAGAAGGCTTTAAAAGGAAAGAGCCGAGGCTTGGGGCGGGGCGATGTTAAGTAGGTTTGGTAGTGCTAGAGGAGGAGGAGTAAAAAAGCTTAACGGTCCCGCCCCCCTCTTGGAAAATGCGATTTCGCGAGCAACCTAGCCTGCTAACGGAACCCCGAGCGTCAGGGGCGTGACCAGGCGCGGCAGTTCACCAATTAAATGGCCGAAGGGGCCAGTACAAAGGTCCCCTTCCTCCAATCGCTCTTCTGGAGTTGGCGAGGGCTTAGTCGGCTCTTCAGGCCTCGGGAAGCCTACCGGCTCAAAGAGCTGGGGAGAGAACGGTTGGAGTGACAGCTGGATGGCGTGGGGAAATAGGGAGTTGCAACCAACCAATGAGCTCCAGCCGGGGCCGCTCCCGCGCCTCGCGGGAGGGGGTGGGGGAGAGCTTCGTCGACCAATGAGCGGCGGGGGTGGTGGTCGGGGGTGGGGCTCCTGGGGGGCTGGAGGAGCGGGGTTGGGTGTGTGGCTGCGGTGCTCTCTCGGCTGCCTCCGCCCCCGGCCTCCCCCGCCTCCCCGGCCGCCGCGTCCGCGGGGTTGGTTGAGGCGGACTGTGGGGTGCTGACTGAAGTGGAGGCGCCGCTGCCGCTGCTGCCGCCGCCGCTGCTGCTGTTGTTGCTGCCGCCGCCGCCGCCGCCGCTACCGCCGCCGCCGCTACCGCCACGCGGGAAGGAGAGAAGACGAAAGGTGAGTGGTGGGGTGGCAGCGTCTGGTCGCCGCCCCCGCCCCACGAGTCGAGGAGGGGAGCCCCGCTCCCCGCTCGGCCCCCGGAGCCGGGATCCGGTCCATCCCGCGCCACCCTGGCCTCCGGCCTGCGCTGCCCACTGCCTCCCCTGACCTGTCTTCTCTGGCCGAGCGCGGAGGGCACTGCCCCCGGGGACGGGTCCCTGCGTCCCCTGCCCTCGGAGACAGGCGGGGGACGGGGGGTGGCGGGGAATAGCCGCTGCGCTCCCGCGGCTCTGACTGCCCCTGGGGAGGGGGATCGAGGGGAAAGCGAAGAAAGCCTCGTCCCCCGTCCTTGCGCTTCCTTCCCTGTGGCGCTGTGGCTGGCCCCCCACCTATGTGTCACCATGTGTCTGTCCCCACGTCACGGCGTGTGCTGGTCTCTTCCTCCGTCACCTTGTCGGGCTATTTTCTCTCCCCCTTCGGCTTCCCCCCAGTGACGGCCCCCCCCCACTACCCCCCCTGGGCCCCCCCCCCCCCCGTTCCCGCAGCCGGCCTGCCCCCCCCCCCTCCACCCCCGTCACGGTGTCTGCCCCCCCATGTGTCTGCCTCCACCCCTCCTCACCACCTCTGTCTGTCTCTCCCTCTTACCTTCTAGTCTGTCTTCTCTTCCCCCCCATGTTTCTAGCTCCCTCAACCTGTGGATCTCTATTCCCCTTCACCCTGTAGGGATATACTCCCCCCCCCAACATCTATCCTGTGGGCCTGTCTATTTCCTGTCTGTGTCATTGTGTGTTCTGTCACTGTGTCTTGTGCCCCTTCCTTTTAGGTCACAGCTTGTGTTCACTGCGTGTGTGTCTCGGTTTTTTCTTCCCGATTTTTCCTGGATCCCTATGTATGTGTCTCTCCCCCCTCCCCTGGGACCCTCTTGTGTCATAATCCCTCATTTTAGGTGGAGCCAACTTATTTTCTTTTTTCTCCTACTGCTCTTCCTTGTGCTACTCCTGGGAATAAAATCTAAGGCCTAACACTAGATTTCATACTCCATCCTCACCACTCCCCCCCCCCCCAACTGTTCCTCATTGTGTTTCAGTGGAAGTAGAACTGTTTCCTTCCTTTCTCTGAATACCAACTCTTTAGTAGGAAAGGAAAGAAATAGCATTTTTTCATCTACTAGTTCCTACTACTTTAAACAAGGTTCTTAGAGGAATATTCTCCCCCCCCCCACTAAGTCTTTTCAGCTAAAGGAAAGTGGTAGAAAATATGTCATATTTGTTCCCAGATACAAGTCTTCTTATTCCATATACATGGGCTTACTGGGGAGGAAAATAATTTACTTGATTGTAGTCAGAGTTTACCTTTAACTCAGCTGTGTGACCCTGGGCATAGACTTCTGTCCTCATCTATAAAATGAGGGGGACCTGGACTATGACCTCCAAGATCCTTCCAACTCTAAAACTATGATTCTATTTCCTACTCTCTTTACTTACTGCTTCACTCAGCACTGTCTGCTTCCTCAAATTTAGCACTTGGTAGAAAGGAGTAGCCAATGATTTGTGAATTTTATTTCTTCATCCCCCCCCATAGTGAGATATGTGAATATTTTCCTCTTTCATAATTATATTTCCTCAATGAAATTCTGAGCATGATCTAGAAACTCAATGCAAAATGAGTGATTTTAGTGGAAGAACTTCATTGTCATCTCTCCTACTAATTAGTGATTGTTATTTTGTTTTTAAATAAAAACACATTTTTTAAATTCCCTTTATGTTCTTTCTAAAGTCATCCTCTAAGGGTTTATTTTTCAAAAGAGGAATCTGTACCCATATTTTCCCAAAACTTTTGAGCAGAAATGACAATTTTAGCATTTGAGAAACAAAGTGAGTCAGTTGTCAGTAATTTACCATTAGTATTTCCTACATCTTGTTGATATAGATACTCCCTCCAGTGGTACAGGTTGCAATTCATCCACACCTCATTCTGTGTGACTTTTGTCTGTGTGTTCCTGTATATGCTCCTTGAGAGGGTCCACTAGCTTACAGGATCCTTCTCTAAGTACTTTGACAATATATGACTACCAATAACAACTGCCCACCTGGTTATCCCTCACTATCAATATATGATTAACCCACCTCTCTTTCTAATTGTACCTCAGTTGATATCTTTTATGCTGCTTCTTATATGTAAATCTTTGTTAGGAATATGCTGCAGTTTATTGATGCCCACCGTGCTTTGTGTTGACCTCTGGTGTGCTCTCAGAGATTGTGGTATTCCTTGATTCATATCCATAAAATATTACCAAAAGACTCCTGGTGTGTAAAAAGTTGAGTTTTTGTTTTATTAAGAGAATTGGAGTTGTTAAAAAGCACCTTAGTGTTTCCCATATTCCATTCAACCCACTTTTTTGCTTTAGTTGTAACTGTACGTGTACATAAGTAATGGGTAACTAGTCCAAATTAGTACTAATTTGGTGAAGTACTCCATTTTTCTGAAGTCCTTTCTCTTTGTAAAGAAGGTTGAGTTAGAACAGTGGTTTTCAAAGTACATTTTTTCAGGGAACTACTCAGCTTATATAATTCACTGACAAACTTTTCAGTGTTACTCTAGTGCTCTCTCTTTCCCCCCTTTTTTTTTGTCTGCCCCATTCCATTCTCTAATCCCAATTTAATATTGTAAAATCAGTTCTTTACTGAAATGATAATATAAACTGGAAAAAGAAAATTAACTACTATACTTTTCCTTTCTCAGAAATTCTATGATGCTTATCTTTTATTGGTGGAACAGTAATTTGTGATGGGGGGGTGTATATGATATGAATAGTTTGCTAACTTCAGTTGATAAGATGTCAGTGTCTATCATTCTTTTAGCATTAGGTTTCTCATGCCTTTCTATTGTCAATGACATTTAGACCAGTCTAGAATCATGATGAAACTTACATTTTAGTGGTAACTGAAAAATGAAGAAAAATGTTTGGAGGTGATACATAAGGAGCCTTTTCTTTCCTTGTATTTAACCAATGGAATGTAAAAATTCTACTTCTTGACATCTTAGTCTAAGACGTGATGAGTAACTCCATGCTCTTATCTTTGAAGCACCTTGTTCTTTAATTGGAGGATCATGAAGTTTAACTAAAAGAAACCTTAGTTGCTTAACCAGCTTCTTAACAGCAAATACTACCATAAATCTTTGTTAAGTATGAGTCAGTATATGTGATCTACATCCTATCTCATAGCTTCCTTGAATTATTTTTTATTAGATAGGATCTTCATGTGAAAATTAATGTCATGCCAAGTCAACTGGCTTTTATTAATGCCTTCTATGTGCCAGGCCCTGAGGATACAAAAAATGATGAAAAGCAATGCTTGCCTTCAAGGAGTTCACAGTCTTATTTGGGAAGACTGCATGCAAACAACTTTGTTCAAAAAAGATATAAAAAGGATAAATTGGAGATAATCTCAGCAGGAAGACTCAAAGATTGTGGAGTACTGGGAAGGGTTTCTTGCAGAAGGTAGAACTTTAGTTGAGACTTGAAGGAAATCAGGGAAGCCAGGAGATGGAGATGAAGCTGGAGAGAGTTCCAGGCATGAGGAATAGCCAATGAAAACACTGGGTCTGGAGATGGAGTGTCTTGTGGGAGCAACCAGGAGGCTGTTCTCTGATGTCTAGGTTTTATGAATCTTTCTTTTTTTCCAAGTGTTTGTCTTACCGTCTTTTGATGCAAAGTCTTTTAATTTCAAAAACTGACTGGGTGAGCTCTAGCTCTTCTGCAGGTGTCTGTCTGTGAGTGGTAAGAGGAAGTTTAAAGTAAAAAGTCCTTTTATATTGTTAAGCCCAGACCTGTGATTTTACTGGTATAGGGAACTCCCTTTGAGAAAATCTCCACCAATGTAGGTCGTCTAGCGCTCTGAAATTTATAGTCTCACAGAACTACCTTGAGAAGGACTAGACAACTTCTGAGTTCCTTCCCAGTTCTGGAACTGTGATCTGACCTGAAGGTAATTGAGAGGTTAAGAGTCAAAGAGCCAGTATGTGTCTGAGGCTGGACCTGAACCTAGGTCTTTCTGGCTGAATCATGCTCTTTACCACTCACCGCCCCCCCCACCCCCTTGCCATACTGTAGCCTATCACTCCAACTTGTATTTACTACTTAAATCCAGGTATATTCAGCCCCACAAAGGATTGTGAATAATTTTGTTAATTTTTGTACAAGCATATTGTACTACTTACCTTTTTTTTCATTTTTGCCTAGTAATGAAATCTGATGCTTTTCTAGCAAAATAACTACTTTTAATGTGCATTAAGCTAGGACAACCAGCAAATCTTGTATTTGGTTTCTGTGGAGAAACTTTGTCTACTGTTTGGTTATTTTCTCGGGCCAGAGAGCGGTATACAAGAGAGAATCAATATGTAAATCAGTCAGCAAGTATTAAACACTTATGTGCTAGTGAATATGAATTTTCATTTTTCATAGATATTCATTACTTGAGAAGCAGGATGGGTGTAGTGGTTAAAGAGCTAATCTCTGAGCCTGGAAGCCCTAAGTTTAAGTTCACCAACTGACATAGACTGCATGTGTGGCCCTGGGCAAGTCACTTTAACTTCTCTGTTCTCTAGTAGGCAACTCTCCAAGACTTAAGTTGCCAATAAGATGCTACAGTTTCCTCACCTATACCAAATAAAATCACATGTCCATCTCTTATCCCTGTTACTATTTAATATTTCTTTAGTAGCAAAGTTTCTTTTCACTATTTAATATTTCTTTAGTAGAAAAGTTAGCAACAATTTTGTTTCCATAATAAATGGATTTTGAAGACCTGTTAAAAATTCGCCTTCTCTTTGTACCTAGTAGGTCCCACACAGAAGAATAAATGGGTATTTTTTTTGACTCTGCTTTCCTCACATTGTTACCTTCTTGTTTCAAAAATGAATTTATACTCATTTATACTTAGTTTTGGAGGTACTAGTTTTGGAGGTACATTTTATTATTTGAGTAAATGTGAGATCTAGACCAGTGATGTCCAGCTTTTATATTTTTAAAGTTATACATAGTTTTGCTTTTTGTTACATGTAGGGATGTAGAATAAGTATATTCAGTTCAAGAAACATTTATTTGCCTACCAAGCGTAGAGCTCTATAGCTTATTATTTGAAAGGATCTCTGTGAACTGGTTTTCTTTATGTTTCTATATTTCTCCTTGGCATACAGATGTAAAAGTGCAACAAAAATAAAACAAAATTTGAAAAACTTAGTTAATATCAATAGAAAAGTATTTTTTAATATGCAGTTACAATCCAAATTCAAAGCAGCTAGAATTTTTTTTTCTCCTTGTTCCTTCAAGTTCGAAAAAAATTGACTGCCTAAATGAAAAGACCCCACTATGTTTAAAGCCAAATGTCTTTTACTCAACCTCCCAATATTCTACACTGAAAGATATTTGGTTATTCAAATCATATTTCCATTTGGTGGAAAAACTTTGTGTTAAAATTTTGGTATAGTAGAAAGAGTCTTGACCTTAGATTTTGGAGATGTGTGGCTATAATATTTAACTGTAACTATGGGTAAACTTTTCTTAGCTTCAGTTTCCTCATTAAAATTGGAATGATTCTTTCCATGTCACAGGATTGTTTACTTAGTAAACTTTAAAGCATTATGTAAATGTGAGTTTGTTTTTTTTTGTCCAAACTTGTGATTTCTTCAGTGATTACGTTGATCTAAGTCAGTGGTTCTCAATTTTTTTTTTTTTGGTTTTAGGACTCTATTATACTTTTAAAAGTTCATGAGGGCTTCACTAACCCCCTTCCCAAAGAGCTTTTGTTTCTGTGGGCTATATCCAGGAGCATACTTGTAAATATTTAACAACTGGCTCTCTTAGGGAAAAAAAGTACACATAACACATTTAAGTTTAATCTATGTTATTAATATTTTCTCCCTCATTTTCTTACATCTAGACTATCACCAAAACAACAAATAGGTGTTTGTCTATTTTTAAGTTTAAATACTCATACTGAAAATTTTACAACTGCCAAAGCTGGTACAAGCTGGATCCAGCACACCTCTGATTATATCTATCAATATTTACTGTTTTAGTAGTTATAATCTCTTAGTATTATTATAGAAAAAAATCTTGACCTTTTGGACCCCCAGAGAGGGTGTCAGAAATCCCTGGAGTTCCCAGGCTGTGCTTAAGAAGCACTGATCTAGGATGAAAAGAAGACATAAATATAGTAATAGTAATAACAACAATAATAATAGCATTTATTTAACACTTTATGGTTAGCAAAACCCTTTATATATATAATATTGTGATCCTCACACTAACCCTGGAAGAGAGATGTTGTTATCCCCATTGTACAGAGGAGGAAATTAAGACTTACAGGTTAAATGACTTGTCTGGGGTCACATAACTACTAGGTGTCTGAGACAGGATTAAAACTCATGTCTTCTAGATTCTAAACTTAGGACTCTATCTGCATCTATCTGTTTAGGACTGTGTGACCTAGCTGCCTCTATGGTAGAGGTGCCAATTCAAAAAGTAATGAAATAAAGGGGAAATTTACTAAAACCAGATATAAGGAAATAGAAAATTTGGGAGAGTTATCAGTTTCCCCTGCTTTAGAAAATTCAGTAAGACTGAATTTATATACTTCAAAATTTTCTAATTAAAGAGAGAACACTCTAGGCATCACTTTTATTAGACTTTTTCTTCCTTTTTAATCACTGATATTTGACATTTTAGTGTTTAAAATAGTTGTTAACATAGCTCTGTGATTCAGCATTAATTGAGGATCTTGGTATCCATTTGGAACTACTAAACAGCTAAAGACTATAGGAATACAGTTTTAAAATTATTCTCACCAGAAGCAGTCAGTCAATAAGTATTTATTAAGTACTTAGTATGTGACAGGCACTGTGTTAAGTTCTGGGGATGCAAAGGCAAAAGACAATTCTTTTCCTTAAGGAACAGTTTAATGGGGGAGACAACAAGCTATGTATTGAATAAATAGGAAGTCATTTACAGAAGAAAGGCACTTTCAGAGAGACTTGGGAAAGGCTTCCTGTACAAGATGGAATTTTAGTTAGGATTTGAAGGAAGCCAAGAGATGGAAATGAGGAGAGGGAGCTTTCCAGGCTTGAGGGCCCCTGGAGAAAATGCCAGTATCTGAGAGATGGAGTGTCTTATTCTTGGAACAAGAAGACTAGTGTCACTGAATCAAAGAGTACATATGTTGGGAGTATGAGGTTTAAGAAGACTGGAAAGGTGATGGGGCAGTAGGTTATGTAAGGCTTTGAAAACTAAACAGGATTTTGTATTTCATCTGAAGGTGGATGGGGAGTCACTAGAGTTGAGTATTGAGTATGGGGGTGACATGGTTGGACCTGTGCTTTAGGAAAATCACTTTGGCAGCCAAATGATCAATAAATTTGAGTTTGGGGAGACTTAGGGCAGGTAGACCCAATAGCTCGTTATTGCAATGGTGAGGTGATAAGATACTGTACTAGAATAGCAACTGTATTGGGCGAGAAAAGGGGGTTGAATTGGAGAGCTGTTGCAAAAGTGAAATCAATAAGCCTTGACAACAGATTTTGGGTAGCAATGTTCATAATGAAATAATTTGAATGAACAATTTTAGCTGACTCTAAGATATTTAACCTCCCCATATCACAGTTTTTTCAGGAATAAAATAAACCATTATTTGTAAATAGATGGAACTGTGAAAATTCACCTTTTTCTGTGTTGGGTATTTACTTAAGGTCTCAAACTTTACAATTTATGAATAGCAGTGAAGCACTCAGGTTTCTGTTATCTCTCCACCTTGCTACAGAACTAGCCCACTTCTTTTTAAGATCAAAGATTTTCGGGATGGAGATATCACACCATTCCTTATGTAGAGCATTGTTGGGAATATGCTGTAGCCTATTTGCATATGCAATGGACTTCTCCATTATCCTTTGAACTGCAATTTATAGTCATCTTAAAGGCCATAGTAACTTTCATTTTGACTTTTTAAACATTGTACCTTTCTATTTTCATTTACATGGTCCATGTCCTATTTATAAATCCTAGAAACCTTATTAGAATATTGTCAGCTCTTGACCTGTATGAGCTCCCTGTGAGACTAATCAAGGGGAAGAAAAAATGACTGGGTGGGATTTTCCCATTGGCCTGAACATTTGAATATTCATCAGTATAGCAGCAAGAGAATATGTGGTAAGTGTTGACTGTCACAAACCTGTTTAGTCCGTGTCCTCAGTATGATGGCCTGCATAGAACTATGGTTAGATGGATTCTTAGATAACTGAATAACTGCATCCAAAGAGTCTTGATCAATGAATGTATTGTCATCCTGGAGGAAAGTTTCTGGTAGCCTAGCACAGGACTTAGCCCACCTACCTTGTTTCATTGTGTTCATCAACATATTTGATGAGTTAGAAGGTACATTTTACAAACTTTGTGGATGACAACTTAGAGGAATAGCAATTATATTGGATAAGAAAATGAGGATTTGAAACTTAAGGCTAAAAAGATAAACTAAAACTTACAAGAGCAAATTTAATAGGTACAAATGTTAAGTCCCCCCTTTAGGTTCAAAAAACCAAGTATGAGATAGAGGAGGCCCAGATTAATGCAGTAGTTCATTTGAAAAAAAACAAAAACAAAAACTTAGAGGCTTGTTATCTGTGAACTCAATAAAAAAGTAGTGTAAACTTTGGCTGAATTTATAGAAATGTAATGTCCAGATGAAGTGTAATAATTAGTTCATTGTACTCTGCCCTAGTCAAACCACTTCTGGAAGCCACTTAAGGGAACATTGATATTCTGAATCTTGAAACATTGTTATAAGGAATGATTGAAGGAAGTGGTGTTGTTTGACCTGAAGTAGGCAGGAAGAATGTGATCAGTTGGCATTCAAGAGCCTACTATGTGCCAGGCAGTATACTCAGAACCGAGGATACAAATTTAAAAAATGAAATAATCACTTTTTCCAAGGAGATATGATATACTAACTCTCTTCAACTATCTGAAAGGTCAGTTATGGGGAAGAATGCTCTGAGGAGTGGGTAGAAGTTGCAGCAAGGGATATTTTAGCTTACTATGTAAGGAAGACTAGGTGGAAAGATTGTGATGCTTTGAATGCTTTTGCATAGAGGTCTAATTCAACTCTACTTCTTCATAGATCACTTAGTGAACACAGAACAGATAGGGCACAACTAGTTGGACTAGAGATAGGCAATCCATTCAGATCCTTAAAGTTTTTTCTTTGCCTTGTCACTGGAAGGGATGGTGAAGAACTAAATGATTCATTGTACTTGTATCTGCTATACAGTCTGTCTTGGTTTTCTTTTAAAAAGGGGATGATATAATAAGAGGTTGGTTGAACCTACTTGTACCTGAAATTGGGCCACTTGAAGCTTCTTAACCTGACAAGCCTTTTTGTTTGTTGATTTTGTTTTTTGTTGGGAGGTGAGGGAGGGCTTTTCCTGGGCCTGGGCTGAACCTAGAGGAGGTGCCACTCAAATTAACTTAGTCCAAATGGCTGCTTCACCTGCCATTCTTGTAAACTTTTGCCTTTGTCACTCGCTAGAAGCAGTTAACACTACCAGTTGTTTAAGTAAGCAAGCAAGTTTCAATAACCAAAAGTACACATTATCCCACAGCCATCATCTCTGGGGTATTTGAGAGTGCATACCCTGTGCTGTTTGGGTGTATCAGCTGTAGAAATCCAGTTTCCCCAAAGGTGTGAGAAAACTTGTATTGATACAGTTTAAAGCTTTTAATGTATCTCCAACTCATGGAGAGTAAAGCCAGTTTTCTTAAAATTTAGAGAGATTTGGTATTTTGCCCAAGATGACACAGCAAGTTCGTATAGGAGTGTGGGAATATGTCATTGATTTCCTTATTTCCTGCCTGGCCTGAGATCCATTGCTAAGATTCTTAACATTACTATTAGTTATTAAAAGCTAATAAAGTACATCTCTGTTATTATGTATTAGGAATGAATGTGTGATTAGAACATTGTATCATCTGCTGAAGGATGTTGTAGTGAAAATGGAGAAACTCTGTCTTTCCTTTTAGAAGACAAGGAAAAGAAGAGTACAACCAAAGTAACCAAGTCCTCCACTTCTCTCATTGATTAGAACAGAGTAATGAAGACTACATCTCTTTTCTGTGTTACTTAAATATTTTCTTATTTAGTAATAGGTTGTTTTTTGGGGCAGTTAGGTGGCTCAGTGGATAGAGTCCTGACCCTGGAGTCTAGAAGACTCCATCTTTGTGAAATAAAATCCAGCCTCAGACACTTATTAGAGAGCTGTGTGACCCTGGGCAACTTTGCCTTAGTTTCTCATCTGTAAAATAAATCTGTAAAATCAAATCTGTAAAATAAAAATAAAACTTTGTTTTATAAAGACATCACAAGTAGCTGGGGAGCTACCTCACTACACCTTGATTAATCCAGGAAAGAGGCTTATAATTGTACTAGTATGAAAACCTGGGAATTCTAATCCTTAAGCCAGAGCTGGGTAAATAGGACAGTCCCCTTTTATGATTTGCTGAATCAACCACAATCCTACCAGGGTACTTATTTAACTATCCAGGTCCTAACCTCAAATCACTAGAGACCAGACTGTGGTTAGCAATAAGTGAGCAAAATGTTGTAGATGAGATGCTTTAGATCAATAGACATTCAGAATCTGTGTGCTTAACCTGGTTCTGTGTATCGGTATGTGGGATTATAAGCAGATGGGGAAGGTTCTTGTGGAAGGTCTAGGAGAGATCATTTCGTCGCCACGTTTGATTGTCAAATATATACAATTAATCTTCCATTCTTTCTCATTTCCTTGCCCTAACTTCTTAAATGAAATTAATTGATTAGCAGCTGTATGCTGTACACTACAGAGACAAAAAAAATAGTTCTAAGACACCTATTTCATGGTATACCAGCCTTTAGACAATAAGACTTTTTCTAACTGGAACCAACCACAATATAGGTGATCAGTCTTCTTTGAGGATGTTGATGAGCAATATTTAGTTGAACCAGAGTTCTGTATTCAAATCAGAAAATTTTAAAAATCCTGAAAGCAATTTCTTGTTTCTTGAAGATAGGTTGGTGATAGCATCATGTCTTAGAGAATGGCAATTCAATGGAAAGAATACTGAATTTGGAGTTAAAGAACTTGGATTTGCATCCTGGTCTTGCTCCTTAATACCTGTGGAATATGGGCAAATCATTTCCACTCTCTGAGCTTTAGTTTCATTATGTGAAATGATGGAGTTGAACTAGATAATTTCTAAGGTTCTTTCTAACTGTGAGTCCTGTAATTCTTTGGCTTTTTAACTAGAGCTGTTATATAGTATCTGTCACTAGGGATGACCCTATGTCAAAATTACTGAAGAGAAAATTTAATTTTTGGGTGGGAAATTGAACTCGATGCTCTTCAAGATGTATGATATTGAACATTTTAAATTGTTGGGTGGGAAATTGAACTAGATGCTCTCCAAGATGTATGATATTGAACATTTGGTGAAATGTATGCTTTAAGGTTTCCTTCTTGTCAGAAGGATTATAGATGTGCACTCAGACTTAGGAAAATTCAGTTTAAAAGCACTTAAATCAGGAGGTAATCACATGATTTCTGTTTTACCAAAAAAAAAAGTCTGCAAATTTCTTTTTAAATGAGTTTGCTTAGTACATTTAAGAGTTTCTTTAAACATGATAGACTACTTAATGAGAAAATTTAAGACTAGAACTATTGCATATTATGTAATCATTTAAGAATCTAATGTATGGAGAATGCTATGCTAGAAAAATTAGATGTGACTGGATACCTGCCCTCATAGGGTCTTTTTTTACCTGGGTAGAATTGAAGGTTAATTAGAAGTTAAAGATATCAGAAATTATGAAGTAAGCTAAGAGTAAAGAAAAGCTTTTTTGTTTTGCATAAAGCAAGGTCAGTTATATGGAGTTTATCTCAATTCAAGTTGTTTTTTTTTAAAGCGTTTATTGAACACCTACTATTTGCAAAACAGTATACTGGAAACACAGAGAAAAAGTAAAAACAAGATTCTTTCCCTCAAAGAACTTACTTTCTTTTCACAAGTAAATATATAAATTGACTTGATATTCAAGTCAAAATAGATTTTTCTGCTGCATGAAAAGTCAAATTTTTATTTACTTTTAACCTCTTGTTCAGTCCTGAGCATTCAAACAAATCTAAAAAAAAATTCTTTCCTAAATACTTATACCTCATGTCTGTGACATATATTTTTGTAGGCAAGAAAAGTATACAGTATAATATGTTCACTGTTAGTTTAAGTTTGGAAAATATTTGATTTGCCTTAACTCATTATTTATATAATTTATACATTTAACACAAAATTTAATGGGATAGTAGGGCCCAATGAACTACTTCAATACTTTACCTTTTAGTGATATTGGGTAACGACTTCCTATTCTTTCTTTATAAAGGATTTTAGTAGGCTCCCATAATCTCTTCAAAATAAATTTTACAGCTGGATTGCCAGAGGTATGGAGAAACCGTAGCACTATACTTCCTGTTCTATAGCTAAACCAACTGTAAAATTGGGTAAGTGTAGGACTACACTGAAAAACAGATTCTCTGTTTGAGTTAAGGTTTCCTGGATAAATCGCCAAATAAATGTAATCAAAAATGTTTATTTGTGTTGTGCTTAGTTGAAAATAACATTTTCCAGAAAAAAAATATACCAAGAAAAATACCAATGCCCATCCTTTTTATTTTGATTTTTTTAATAGTGTGCAGCTGCAATGTATCATTATTCTGTTTAATGTATGAATTAAAATGTACTTCTAAAAAACAGAGTTTTTAAAAAGGAAACAGCTTTCTCCAGATGTTTTTTTAATAATCTATTTATTTATTTATTTATTTTTTTTTTTAGTTTTCAACATTCACTTCCATAAGATTTTGAGCTTTCTATTTTCTCCTCCTTCCTCTCCTCCCCCACCATTTGATATAGGCTCTACTTATACATTCTTATTAAGTGTATTTTCCCATTAGTCATGATGTAAAGAACAATTAGAACTAATGGGAGGAACCATGAGAATGAAGCAATAAAACAAAACAACAAAGAAGAAGGAGTGTAGATAGTATGCTTCGATCTGCATTCCGACTCCGTAGTTCTTTCTCTGGATGTGGATAGTATTTTTCATCGTGAGTCTTTTGGAGTTGTCTTAGATCCTTGCATTGCTGAGAAGAGCTAAGTCTATCAAAATTAGTCATCACACAACGTGACTGTTGCTGTGTACAACATTCTCCTGGTTCTGCTCATTTCACTCAGCATCAGTTCATACAAATCTTTCCAGGTTTTTCTGAAGTCTGCCTGGTCATCATTTCTTATAGCACAATAGTATTCCATTATATTCATATACCACAGCTTGTTCAGCCATTTCCCAACTGATGGGCATTCCCTCAATTTCCAATTCTTTGCTATCACAAAAAGAGCTGCTATTTTCCCATTTTTATGCTCACTTTGGGATACAGATCTAGAAATGCTATTGCTAGATCAAAGGATATGCACAATTTTATAGTCCTTTGGGCATAGTTCCAAATTGCTCTCCAAAATGGTTGGATCATTTCACAACTCCGCCAACGATGCATTAGTGTTCCAATTTTCCCACATCTTCTCTAGCAGTTATCATTTTCCTGTTTTGTCATGTTAACCAATTTGATAGGTGTGATGTGATCCCTCAGAGTCTTTTTCTATTTGCATTTCTCTAATCAATAGTGATTTAGAACATATTTTCATATGACTATAGATAGTTTTAGTTTCTTCCTCTGAAAACTGCCTGTTCATATCCTTTGACCATTTATCATTTGGGGAATGACTTGTATTCTTATAAATTTGACTCAGTTCTCTATGTATTTTAGAAATGAGGCCTTTATCAGAGACATTGGTTGTAAAAATTCTCAGTTTTCTGCTTCCCTCCTAATCTTGGATGCTGTGTTTATGCAAAAACTTTTCCATTTAACGTAATCAAAATTATCCATTTTGCATTTCATAATGTCCTCTGTCTCTTGTTTGGTCATAAGTTCTTTCCTTCTTGATAGATCTGAAAGGTAAACTATTTCTTGCTTTCCTAGTTTGCTTATGGTATCAGTCTTTATATCTAAATCCTGTACTTATTAGGACTTTATCTTGGTGTAGGGTGTAAGATGTTGGCCTATGCCCAGTTTTTGCCATACTGTTTTATAGGTTTCCCAGCAGTTTTTTGTTAAATATTGATTTCTTATCACAGAAACTGGAGTCTTTCCAAATGTTTTTTAATCTTTGTTTATAGCTGGAGGGCTTTAAATGTTCATTTTCTCCATGACCTCCTTATTTTCTACTAATGTGGATTCTAAAAGGAAATCACTGAATTAGTCAAAAAAAATCCTTGTTTTTCAGGGATGATACTTGGTCATTGCTATTTAATTTAAATTATTAAGATGTCACTATTTGTTTATCCAAAGTTCTATCATCTGCCTTGCATTTTAAATGGATATAGTATAAGTAAATATCTTGAAGTAGTTTATTATGTTTTGGGTGCTGGAGCCAAGGACTTTGTAAATGCTATTGGCCTCTATTGCCTTAATATTGGAAAATTTTCTTAAATATATGGTAAACCTCTTCATCTTCATTTTCTTTCTAAACTGGTATTGTGGTTATTTTCTATATAATTGGTCAATTAGGCACTACCTCATGACATATCTATTTTCTAGTTTAAATCTTTTACTTTTTATCTTTTCCACTTTATTTTGTCTGAGTTTAAGCTCCTTGAAATTGAGTATAGTATTTTGTACTTTTTCTTTATCCTTCAGACTAACTTGTTTATAGTGTTTCTATTGCCAAAGGGCCATGGAGAAAGCATAAACAGTTTTCAACCTACTGTCAATGACATAGCATAAAAAATATCACCCAAAGAAAGGAACTTGACAAACACTTGTTGATTGTCTGAGTGTCATCAGCATAGAGATGCTAATGGAACCCATGGGGAGTGCTTATATTTTGGAAGAGAGTGTAGATCAATTGAGAGAAGAGGGCCCAGGACAGACTCTCTGGGAAAGCCCCTTCTTAGTGGATGAGAAGAGGAGAGTGATACAGCAAAGGAGACGAAGTTAGAGTGACCAGACAAGAGAAAAACCAAGAGAGCAATACCCACAGAAGTCAAGGGACTAGAGTGTATCCTAGGGGGAGCGGGAAGGGCCAACAGTGTCAAATTTAGCAGTTAAGACAAAACTGGTCATTTTGTAGAGAGCTGTGGCATCAATTGAGTTATGGCATCTCAGGCGAGATTGCAGGGGACTGGTAAGTGAGTGGTGGGTTAGGGAATGGAAACAGTGAGTTTGGACAGCCCTTTCTAGGAGCTTGGCAGTGAAAAGGAGAAATGATGTGGGACTGTTGCTTCAGTGATTGGCAGGATCAAGTGAAATGTTTTTTGTTTTGTTTTGTTTGTTTTTCAAGGATAGTTCAGATGTGGTTATGTTTGTAGGCAATAGGAAAGGAGAAATTGAAAAGAAAGGGTATGGTTGGGGGTGAATACTCCTGGATTGAATGGGATCAAGAGCACAGTTTCCAACAAATTGAGGAGCTCTTTCCCTGCCCTCTGGGGCAGTTAGAGGAAAACAGACAAGATTTATACAGAGTAAGGTGTGAATGGATTTCACTGGAGGAAATACTTATATCAGTATGGTCAAAGACCTACAAATCCTAACTTTGATACCATATAGAGCAAAGCTCTGATTTGGGACTAAAGATCGTATAACTACTATTTGATATTTTAGAGTATAAAATGGGACAGAAGTCACTCAATTTTTGTTAAAGATTTCTCTTATACAAAGTATTGCAAGGGCTCTTTACCAGCTCTAGGATCACATAAAGATTTTTCTATTAAGCCTTTAAAGTTCTTCATAACCTAGCCTCTTGCTATCTTTCCAATTTTCTTATGCTTCTTTCCGCATAGTCTTCAATTCAGCTACTCTGGCTCATTTACTGTTCCTCGAACACAGTCTTTCCTTACTTCCGCCTCTTGGTTTTCTTGGCTTCCATCAGGTCTCAATTCAAATCCGACCTTCTACAACAGGCCTTTTCCATCCCCCCAACTGCCTTCCATTCTGAGATTACCTTCCAGCTACAATATATTTGCCTTATGTGTACCTAGTTGTTTACATGTTGTATATCCCATTAGAATGAAAGCTCCTGTCTTAGTGTGAGTGTGTCTTGTCTCCCCAATCAAATTATAAACTCATTAAGGTAAGGAATATGTCTTAAGCTTTATTGTATCTTCTAGAATGCATTAATCTGTGCTTTGTAGGTGCTTAAATAAATGTCCCAAAAGACTTAGTGCAGTTTAAGCTATTAAAGCTTAATTTTTTAAATAGTTTTTAACTATTAAAGCTTAAAAGTGACCTAAGACTTTTGGGATGCCTTTTATTTTAATATACCACCAATTAACTGTTAGTATTAATCCATCAAACAGTATTTTGCAATAATTTATTGCGTTCTAGGCAATGTGGTAAGTATTTAAGAGAACAAAGAAAGAAAATTGCTCATGGTCACAGAGCTAGTATAAGGCAAGACTTAAACCTAGATTTTCCTGATTATGAGGACAGGCCTTGTCCCCATTACATCATATTGATTCTCACTAGAAAAAACGTTGCTGTTAAAAATATGAGTTTTGGGGAGCAGCTAGGTGGCATAGTAGATAGAGCACCAGCCCTGGAGTCAGGAGGACCTGAGTTCAAATGCGGCCTTAGACACTTGACACTTAGTTGTATGACCCTGAGCAAGTCATTTAACCCTGATTACTTCACCAAAATTTTATGTTTTTTTTGCTTCTAGGAAGAGACTGGAATCATTACAAGTACTGTACAGTTTCCCAAAACCATAATTCTCTTTTCTTCCAAGAGATCTTCCAAAGAACTTATCTAACTTTTCAATTTTGGACTACCTTGACGTGTGTTTGTGTGTGTGTGTTTATGTATTGGTGGACAAGCTCCATACAGCCATATGTTCTGCAAAACAGGTTTATTTGTTTTTTTCTATTTGTATTTTCCTTTGTCATTCTCATTTAGCAGACTGATGATGTTCTGGGACTTGTTGTCATCAGAACTTTATTATCAATAAACAAGAGCATCATTAGAACCTTTTTATCTATAGATAAATATAAAATTAAAAAAACCCTCTTCCATTTGAATTCAGTGCTGGACATCCTCCATTATAATAGCAAATACCTTTAGTGAACCCAAACTTCCCTGTTCTATGCCTTGATAATAATTGGAAGGTTGTCAAATCAATCCATCACTGTTGTATTGCAACCTGTGTTGCTCTAGAAGTCCTGTATAATTTCAACACACAGTGGGAGACACCCTGCTGCAGTAGAGTCCCTAAAGCAGTATTCTGCTCCAGTGAATTAAATGTCCTTTACTCAACAAACAAGCACAATGAGATCTTGTTTTATCTCTGCCCTTCTGTCAGCCACGTGACTGCATGCACCAGGTCCATTATAGAACACAACTGAAAAAAAAAAAAACCCTCTTCTGTTTCACTTCCATGCATCCCCATCTAGGATGCCCTGAAATATACAGACTGTTCTTATAAAGAATCCTTAAAGATAGGTAATCAGGCATATAGATTGGCAGCCACAGATATCTTTTGATTCGTCATTTCCTATTAGCCACAATTTCCATGATTTTTTCTAAGCACCAATATCATTCCTTTTCCATTCTGAAAATTGATCCCTCCATTACTAAATTATTATCCCTAAATTGTGTTACTTCCTGAGTGGACATTGCCTTTGACCTATTTTGATCTACTTGCTTTTCTCATCAAAGCTTTCTTTAATATGATTTTTTTAAAAGTTAATTTTTGTTTATTTTTAAAACAGAAGCTTTTTTATTCTTTTTTTTTGTTCAGTTCCACACTTCCCCCCCAACACACACAATGAGAAGACAAAAAAAAACCCTCTAAAATTGCTTAATGTAATTTCTACTTCCTCATGCAATCCACCAATGTTATGATGTTAGAACCCAAGTGTGGTGGCTTCAGTTTCATTGATAGAGAAAAAAATTTTTGAGAAATTTTGACAAGTACTTTATATTTTTCTTCATATGTCTTCCCCTCTCAAACTCCCTTCCCTCAACCCCTCCCATCCCCTTGACATTTCATTCTTAAATTCTCTCTCACCAAGCCATCTATAAATTTTATTTTCTTTCATTTCTTATTGATGTTTTTATGAGGAGATATATTGCTTATAAACTTTTTCCATGTTCCTTTGCAAGAATTTATCAATGAGTTTATGTTCTAAACTGGTGCTACCATTAACTGTAATATTTCCTCACCATGTCAAAGAAATCAAACATTCTCTGTCTAAGGCAATCTCCAGGTTTCTCTGGCCTCCCCATTGTGGTCATTAATTTATACTGGTTAAACTTTTTTAGGCAATGATGATAACTTATGATCTTTCTCCTCATTTCCCATCTTTAGACATCAATAGCTTATTTAAGTTAGTTACTTTAATTGTAGACTAAATCTTATTTTTAACCTAATTTGGTTGGTTTTCAACTCCTTTGGGAAGATTAATAACATATAAATCAGGTTGCTGTGTGCCTAGTATTCTATTGTATGTGAATCTAACAGTTTCCCTTCTAGGAAGTGGACTACGATGACTATTCAAAAATATTCAGCAAACACTTATTGGAAATTCTAACAACAACAACAACGATAATAATCCCTGACATTTATATAGCACCTACTGTTTTCTAAGCATTGTGCTATGTGCTTTACAAATATCATCTCATTTGATCTTCACAACAATATTGGGAGGTAGGTGCTATTATTATCCCCATTTCTACAGTTGAGGAAACTGAGGCAAACAGGTTGTGTCTTGCCCAAGTTCACACTGCTAGTGAGTATCTGAGGCCAGATTTGAACTTAGTTTTTTTTTCCCGCTTAACAGTATTTTATTTTTTCCAATGACATGCAAAGATAGTTTTCAACATTAATTTTTACAAGATTTTGAGTTCCAAGTTTTTTCTCCCTCCCTCCATTCCCCCTGCCCCAGAATGGCATGCAGTCTGATATAGGCTACACATGTACAATCATATTAAACATATTTCCACATTAGTCATGTTATGAAAGAAGAATCAGAACAAAAGGGAAAAACCACTAGAAAGAAAAAAATAAAACAAAAAGAGAAAATAGTATGCTTTGATCTGCATTCAGACTCTTTCCTTCTTTCTCTGGATGTGAACAGCATTTTCCATCGTTAGTCCCTTGGAATTGTCTTAGATCATTGCATTGCTGAGAAGAGCTAAGTCTATCAAAGTCAGTCATTGTACAACATTGTTTCTGTGTACAGTGTTCTCCTGGTTCTGCTCATTGCACTCAGCCTCAGTTCATGTAAGTCTTTCCAGATTTTTCTAAAATCTGCCTGCTCATCATTTCTTATAGCACAATAGTATTCCATTACATTCATATACCACAGCTCGTTCAGCCATTCCCCAATTGATGGGCATCCCCTCCATTTCCCATTCTTGGCTACCACAAAAAGAGCTGCTATAAATATTTTTGTACATGTGGGTCTTTTCCCATTTGTATGATCTCACTGGGATATAGGCCTAGAAGTGCTATTGCTGGGTCAAAGGGTATGCACATTTTTATAGTCCTTTGGACATAGTTCCAAATTGCTCTTCAGAATGGTTGGATCAATTCACAACTCTACCAACAATGCATTGGTGTTCCAGTTTTCCCACATCTTCTCCAACATTTATCATTTTTTTGTCATATTAGCTAATCAGATAGATGTGAGGTGGTACCTCAGAGTTGTTTTAATTTTCATTTCTCTAATCAATAGTGATTTAGAGCATTTTTTTCATATGACTATAGATAGCTCTATTTTCTTCATCTGAAAAGTGCCTCAAACTCAGTCTTCTGACTCCAGGCTTAGCCCTCTATGCGTGGGCTCTGTCCACCTGCCTCTTATTCAGAGTACTATGCTAAGCACTAGGAAATCTCAGATTGATAAATGGTCAAAGATATGAATAGACAGTTTTCAGAGGAAGAAATCAAAGCTATCAGTAGTCATATGAAAAAATGCTTCCAAACAAGATACACATTAAAACAGTTCTGAAGTATTATCTTACACCTGTCAGATTGGCTAAGATGAGGGAGAAAGGAAAATGACAAATGCTGGAGGTTATGTTGAAAAGCAGGTACACCAATTCCCTCTTGGAGAATCTAGAAAAAAAAGAATTGGGATACCAGGTCATTGCCTTATGAGAAACTTGGAGTCTACTTAGTATGACACAACACTCATGGATACATGAAAAGCAAAGAAAATGGTTTTATTTAACAAATTGAATGTCTACTTTGATACTAAATACTGCAAAGATATGACAGGTTCCTGCCCTTCAACTCTTTTCTGTTGTCTAGTTTATAGCAGACACTGTAAAATTCATTAACCATACAAAATATATAGATGAAGAGACCAGTAATATAGATAACTGTTAGGAAAGATTTTGAAGCTGGGAGATTATGGGTGAGAGTTTTTATAGAAGATGCAGAACTTGATTCCAATCTAAATAGAAGCATTTCATTTGAATAGGCAAGGGGGAAGAAAGGGCAATCTAGGTAAGGAATATTTTATAAACAAAAGTTGCAGCAAACAAGGGGTATTGAGGGGTTACTCAGACCCAGTTAGCCAAATTGGAGCTGAGAAGCTTAGGTTAAATAGTAAATTGTGGCAGTGTGGAATAGTGAATAAAGGACTGACTTTGCTGCCTGGAAAACTTGGGTTTAAGTGGCTCTTCTGACATACTGATTATATGACCCTAAACAAGTCACTTAACCTCTTAGTGCTATGGTCAATTTTCTTTTCTTTTTTAAAAAAATTCTTTTTTTTTTTGCAGTTCCAAATTCTCCCATTCTCCTCCCCCATCCAGTGAGATGGCAAGAAAAATAAAACCTATTACATATACGTAGTTATGCAAAACATTTCCACATTAGCCCTGTTATAAACCAAAAAGGATATTTTCAAAAAAATAAATGTATTATTTGTTTATTTTTAACACTCTTTTCTTTTTAAATTTTAGTTCCAAAGTCTTTCCCTCCCTCACACTACTCCCCCACCCACTGAGAAGGCAGTCAACTGATATCAGCTGTATATGTAAAACCATGCGAAACATATTTCCATATTATCCATGTCACAAAAAAAAGGAAAAGAGGAAAGAAAGTAAGAAAGTTATACTTCAATTTGCACTCTGGAGGTGGATAGCATTTTTTCATGAGTCCGTTGGAGTTGTCCTGGATCATTGTATTCATTAGAGTAGCCAAGTCTTTCACAGTTTATCATAATTACTACATTGCTATGCACAATGATCTCCTGGTTCTTGTCAGTCCATTTTGCAGTAATACATAGAAATCTTGCCATATTTTTTTGAAACCACCCTCCTCATCATTTATTGTAGCACAGTGGTAATCCATCAAATCATATGCCACAACTTGTTTAGTCATTCCCAATTGATAAGCATCTCCTCAATTTTCAATTCTTTGCCACTACAAAAAGAGCTGCTATAAATATTTTTGTACATATAGATCCTTTTCCTTTTTCTTAATGATCTCTTTGGGATGCAGACCTAGTAGTAAGTAGTGATATTGCTGGCTCAAAAGATACAGTTTGATAACCCTTTGGACATAGTTCCAAGTTGTTCCCCACAATGTTTTGACAATTCACAATTCCACCAACAGTTTATTGATGTCCCTATTTTCCCTCATCCCCTCTAGCATTTGTCATTTCTGATAGGTGTGAGGTAGTACCCCAGAGTTGTTTTAATTTACATTTCTCTTATTTAGTACTTTATTTTTCCCTAGTTACATACAAAACAATTTTTAATATGGTTTTAATATTGCCCCATTGAGAAGTCAAGCAATTCGATATAGGTTATGCATGTGTAGTCATGCAAAACATTTCCATAATAATCATGTTGTGAAAGAAAACTTCACCCAAAAAAAAAAACCCTCAAGAAAAATAAAGTAAAAAAAGTATGCTTCAATTTGTATTCAGACACCATCAGTTCTTTCGCTGGGGATGGATAACATTTTTCATCTTAAGTCCTTTAGAGTTGTCCTGGATCATTGTATTGCTGAGAATAGCTAAGTCATTCACAGCTCATCGTCTTACAATATTACTGTTACTTTGTACACAGTACATTTCACTTTGCATCAGATTTTTCTAAGAGCATCCTGATCATCATTTCCCATAGCACACTAATGGTCCATCACAATCACGTACCACAACTTGTTCAGCTATTCCTCAATTGATGGGCATCTTCTCAATTTCCGATTCTTTGCCACAAGAAAAGAGCTGCTATAAATGGTCTTTTTCTTTCTTTTAATCTCTTTTGGGATTCAGACATAGTAGTGGTATTGCTAGGTCAAAGGGTATGCATGGTTTTATAGCCCGTTGGACATAGTTCCAAATTGCTCTATAGAATGGTTGAATCAATTCACAACTTCACCAACAGTACATTAATGCCCCATTTTTCCCTTACCCCCTTCACCATTTGTCATTTTCTTTTTCTGTCCTGTTAGCCAATCTAACAGGTATGAGATAGTACCTCAGAATTCTTTTAATTTGCATTTCTTCAATCAATAGTGAATTAGAACATTTTTTTCATATGGCTGTAGATAGTTTTGGTTACTTCATCTGAAAACTGTTCATATATTTTGATCATTCATCAATTGGGGAATGTCTCTTTTATAAATTTAACTCAGTTCTCTTTATGTTTGAGAAATGAGACCTTTATCAGAGAAAATTCAAAAAAAAAATTTTCACAGTTAATACTGCTAGCTGTATTTATCTCCATCCTATTCTCATCCCCCACTCATTTATTCTATTCTCTCCTTTCACCCTGTCCCTCCTCAAAAGTGTTTTGCTTCTGACTACCCCATACCCCAATCTGCCCTCTCTTATCCCCTTCCCCTCCTACTTTACTGTAAGGTAAGATAGAATTCTATACCCAATTGAGTGTGTATGTTATTCCCTCTTTGAGCTAATTCTGATAAGAGTAAGGTTCACTCACTCCTCCTCACCTCCCCCCTCTTCTCCTCCACTGTAAAAGCTTTTTCTTGCCTCTTTTATGTGAGATAATTTACCCCATTCTACCTCTTCTTTTCCCCTTCTCCCAGTACATTTCCTTTCTCACCCCTTAATTTATTTTTTAGATATTATCCCTTCATATTCAACTAGCACCTGTGTCCTCTGTCTAGATATACTCCATTTGCCCCAATAATGAGAGAGTTTCTATGAGTTACAGATATCATCTTCCCATGTAGGAATGCAGACAGTTTAACCTTATTGAGTCCCTTAGGATTTCCCTTTCCTGTTTACCTTTTTATGCTTTTTGAGTCTTGTATCTGAAAGTCAGATTTTCTATTCAGCTCTGCTCTTTTCATCAAGAATGCTTGAAAGTCCTCTATTTCATTGAATGTCTATTTTTCCCCCTTAAGGATTATACTCAGTTTTACCAGGTAGGTGATTCTTGGTTGTAACCCTAGCTCCTTTGCCCTGTGGAATATCATATTCCAAGCCCTCTGGTCGTTTAATGTAGAAGCTGCTAAATCATGTGTTATCCTGACTGTGGCTCCACAATACTTGAATTGTTTCTTTCTGGTTGCTTGCAATATTTTCTCCTTGACTTGGGAGCTCTGGATTTGGCTGTAGAATTCCTGGCAGTTTTCATTTTGGGACCTCTTTCAAGAGGTGATCAGTGGATTTCTATTTTACCCTCTGGTTCTAGACTATCATGGCAGTTTTCCTTGATAATTTCTTGAAAGATGATGATTAGGGGTGAGGTACCTGTGACCTTGAGGCCAGATATGGCCCTCTAGGTCCTCAAGTGTGACCCTTTGACTAAATTTAAACTTCACAGAACAAATCCCCCGAATAAAAGGATTTGTTCTGTAAAACTTAGACACAGTCAGGACCTAGAAGGACACATGTGGCCATGAGGCTGCAGGTTCCCCACCCCTGGTTGGCTCTTTTTTGATCATGGCTTTCCTGTAGTCCAATAGTTTAAAAATTCTCCCGGACCTTTTTTCCAGGTCTGTTTGTTTTTCCAGTGAGATATTTCACATTGCCTTTTTTTTTTTATTCTTTTGGTTTTGTTTTATTGTTTCTTGATTTCTGATAAAGTTATTAGCTTCCATTTACTCGATTCTAATTTTTAAGGAATTATTTTCTTCAATGAGCTTTTGTACCTTATTTTCCATTGACCAATTCTACTTTTTAAGTAGTTTTTTTGCTTCAGTGAATTTTTGTGCCTCTTTTTCCATTTGACCAATTCTGCTTTTTAAGGCATTCTTCTCCTCAGTGGCTTTTTATTCCTCTTTTATGATTTGACCTAATCTATTTTTTAAGGTGGTATTTTCGTGTGTGTGTGTGTGTGTGTGTGTGTGTGTGCGTGTGTGTGTGCAACCTTTACCAAGCTGTTGACTCCTTTTTCATGATTTTCTTGCATCACTCTCATTTCTTTTTCCAATTTTTCCTCTACCTCTCTTACTTCATTTTCAAAATCCTTTTTGAGCTCTTCCATGGCCTAAGAGCGATTCGTATTTTTCTTAGACGCTTTGGATGTAGGAGATTTGACTTTGTTATCTTCTTCTGAGTGTGTGTTTTGATCTTCCTTGTCACCATAGTAACTTTTCATGGTCAAAATTTTTTTCTATTGCTTACTCATATTCCCAGCCTATTATTTGACTTTTAACTCTGTTAAAGTATGGCTCTGCTTCCAGGGTGGAGGGTGCACTGTCCCAAGCTTCAGGGGGTTTGTGCTGCTCTTTTCTGAGATATTTCTAGGGACCTGTAAGTTTTCATTTCCTCCAAGGTGGTATGATCAAAGGAGAGTGTGTTTACTACTCTTCTGGCCTGTGGTCTGGTCTGTGAGTGACCACAAGCACTCTTTTCTGCCCTGGAACTGTGATGAGGGTCCCCGCTGCACTGTAGCCACAAGCTCTGGTGTGCTAATGTTTCTCCTTGTCCTGGGACTGCCACCCGGGGCTGTGATCTGGATCCAAATATGGGCAAAGCAACAATGCCCTGTCTCAATGCTAGCAAAGAGACTCCTATAATCTCCTTCTGACCAGTTGTTCAACCCTCTTACTGTCTGTGGGCTGAAAGCTCTGGAAGCAGCTGCTGCCACTGCTGATTCAGTGGGTCTCAAGGCCTGCTCCTGGTTTGCTGAGGCCAGGGCTGTGCTGGCGTGGTCTGCTCTAGTCTGCGCTCCTCTCTCATCCTGATGCAACGGACCTTTCCTGCTGACCTTCTAAGTTGTCTTGGGGTGGAAAATTGTTTCACTCTTTCTGTGGGTTCTGCTGCTCTAGAATTTGTTTAGAGTCATTATTTAAAGGTATTTTGAGAGGTTTGAGTTTTGAGAGGTTTGGGGGAGAGCTCAGGCGAGTCCCTGCCATCTTGGCTCCACCTCTAGATAGTATATTTCATCTTGAGTCTTTTGGAATTGCAAGTCATTGTGTTGATCATTGTTATTAGAACTAGAGTTACTCTTTCAAAGTCAATTGTCTTTACAATATTGCTGTTACTGTGTATATTTATTCTCCTGGTTCTGCTCACTTCATCAGTTCATATAGGTCTTACCAAGTTTTTCTGAATCCGTCCCCTTCATCATTTCTTAACAGCACAAATGTATTATTCCATTGTATTCATATAACATGATTTGTTCATCTATTCCCCAATTGATGGACATCCCCTCAGTTTCCAGTTCCTTGCCACCACAGAAAGAGCTGCTGTAAATATTTTTTTCACATATGCATACTTTTCTTTTTTGATTTCCTTGGGATATAGCCATACTAGATAATTAGTGGTCAAAGGATATGCACAATTTAATAACCTTTTGAGCTGTAGTTATAAATTGCTTTCTAACATCCCCTCCAGCATTTGTCATTCCCTTTTCCCCCCATCTTTTCCAATCTGATAGGTGTGAGATGGTACCTCAGAATTATTTTAATGTACATTTCTCTAATTATTAGTGGTTTAGAGTATTTTTTTAATATGGCCATATGAAAAAATGCTCTGAATCACTAATAAAATTATTTATTGTTTCTGTGATTTGGTCTTTGACCCACTCATTCTTTTTTTTTTTTTTTTTTTTTGGGTTAGGCAGTGGGGTTAAGTGACTTGCCCAAGGTCACACAGCTAATAAGTGTTATGTGTCTGAGACCGGATTTGAACTCAGGTCCTCCTGAATCCAGGGCTGGTGCTCTATCCACTCCGCCACCTAGCTGCCCCCAGACCCACTCATTCTTTAGGATTATATGCTTTAGTTTCTAATTAATTCTTAATCTATGCTTCAAAAATCCTTTATTGAATATAGATTTTTTTTTTGCATTATTGCCAGAAAAAGATACATTTATTTCTACTTCAATTGCTTGTGAGATTTTTATGTCCTAATGCAGGGTCAGCTTTTGTAGCCACATCTGAGAAATAGTCCTTTTTATTCCCATTCAGTATTCTCCGAGAGCTATCATAATCTAACTTTTTTCAAATTTTATGCATCTCTTTAATGTCTTGTTTATTTTGTGTTTAGATTTATGTAGGTCTGAGAATGGTAAATTGAGGTCCCATACTAATATAGTTTTGTTCTCTATTTACTCTTATAACTCATTTAACTTTTCCTTTAAGACTTGAATGCTATCCTATTTGGTGCATATTATGTTCAGTATTTCTATTAATTCATGCGTTTGATACCTTTTAGCATAATGTAGTTTCCTTGATTATTTCTTTTAATTAGGTCAATTTTTGCTTTTACTTTGCCTTAGATCATGATTGCCACCACTGCCCCTTTTTTTTAACTTTAGCTGAAGCATAATAGATTCTGCTACAGCACCTTATTTTAACTCTTCTGTATATCTTTTGGTTTCAAGTGTGTTTCTTGCAAACAACATATTGTTGTATTCTGGTTTCTAATTCATTCTGATATCCTTTTCTATTTTATATGTGAGTTTATTCCATTCACATTCATAGTTGTGATTGCTAACTATGTATTTCCCTCCATCCTATTTTCTTACACCTATTCTTCTCTCTCTCTCTTTTTTAACCCTGTTCCCTCCTTAAAAGTCTGTTTTGCTTTTGACCAATTGTCTCCCTTCTTCTTATTGTAACTTGCCATTTCTCTCACCCCCTTTCCCTCCTATGTTCTCTGTGGGCAAGATGAATTTCTATACCAGATATGTGTGCATGTGTATTTTTCCCTCCTTGAATCATTTCAAATGAGAGTTATGTTCAAATATTTATCTCCCTTCCTATTGCCCCCTCCATTATGTGAATTCTTCCTTGCTATTCCTCCCTGTTTATGTCTTTCTATGCCTTTCTGCTGTTTTCACAGCTCAGTCTAGAGACCTGCTAAGTTTCTGGTGCTTCCTAGATGGTATGATTTGGAGAAAGATTTGTTCACTACTCTCCTGGTCTGTGCTCTGCAAGTTCCTGACCTGGGTTTGGGTCTGTTAGGTTATGTGTGGTAGAGTTGCAGTAGACTGCTGGTGGACTCAATCACTATTAGTCTGCTGGAAATTTTTGCAGGTTCAAAACTACTGAACTGCTTGACTCCACTTTGGTCTTGGTTTCTTGTCTTCAGTTATTCCACTACAGGCTTATGTACTGGGCTAAAGGTTGAAATTGAGTCCCCCCTCCTCTTCTCTTGGGCTCAGAACTACATAGCTAAGTTTTTGAAACTTGTTCCTTGCTTTGTACATAGCTAGGATCTCTTTCACTCTTAGCTTTCTTTTCTGCCTGCAATTGTGACCTGGATAATGGACAGAACTGCCAGTTGACTCCTGTTCCTTTTCCCAGAGCTGGTTCAGGAATCCTCTGGGATCTCTTTCTTACCCAGGGCTTCCAGCCCTTGTGTTCAGTCTCAGCCCTCTTACCATCCTTAGGCACTAGAATGCTTTCTGCTTCTGCTGTTCCATGTTCCTGGCCAGTTGCTGCCCTAGTCTCTGCAGAGCTCTCTGTTTATCTTTCTATGCTGTCCTGGGCTGTAGAAATGACTCACTTTGACTTTTTCTTGGCCTTCCCTATCAGAATTTGACCTGATACACTTCTAGATTGTTGTGGAGGAGGTGTATTGGGTGAGCTAGACAAAAATGCTCACTCTCATTTTTCCGTCTTGACTCTACCTCTTCTTTAGGTAATTTTCTAACCAGAAGTTTCAGAGAAGGTGCCTACTTGCATTTTTAGAGGGAATATCTGTACCCCACAGTTTCCTCTGTGTCAAATCATAGGTTCAGTCCCTATCCCATACTGTCGGAATTTTATTTTCTGTGCAGCAATGAACCCCTAAAAGGTTTTGTCTTTATATTTCAGAGAAACACGATAAAATAATAGCTTCCATTTGTATAACTCTTTAAGATTTCCTTCTCCCCAACTTCTTTCCTTCTTGCCCCTGTATAGGCCCTAGGGGTCCTCTTCATTCCTCTCCCAGGACCAGAATTTGCTATTTAGATGATAATTCCCAGTTCCCATCACCCCCTCCCACCCAAGTGAATTGTTCTGAATCATAGTTTGTAGACCTGGCCCCGGGATATAGAGCTAGAGACCAGGACCATGAGGTATATAAGAAGGTGGAAGGGCAGTTTCTACCAAGTTGGCTGCCTGAAAGGGAAGTAGACCACTCAGCTCCTATATGTCCTTCCCTGTTCTAGCAAAATCTTGAAGTTTGCACGAGACTCAATAATGATCAAGAAATCCAGCAAGATACTATAGTGAGTGACTTCTTCCAGCCCAGAACTGCAGAAAAAGTTTGCCAGAAATTCATAGGCAAGTAGAAAGGGAGTCCTCACCTGCAGAGCCATTAGCAGTTGAGGGCCACCTCCTAGTGCAACCAGAGATTGGATATATGGAGCCTGCAAGGCCCAGTGAATGGAGCCAGCAAGAGTGGAAGGCTGGAAGGCTACCCTGAAATAGTATGAGGGTGAGGGACCTTGGAAGCCATGGGTAGCAGCAGCAGGCAAGGACAGTCCAGGTCCAGGGACTCTGAGATACTAGAGAAGTCTATGAGGATACAATACATTGAACTTCAAATATGGGGGCAGAGTGCTGAACCCCAAGAGGTAGAGGTCAGAATGGAAACCCTGATAACCCAGGGCAAGACCAAGCAGGGCTGAACACCCTATCCAAAAAATGGAGCAAGGGGTAAATCTTGTCCTTGGTACAAAGCCTCAATTTGAGAACTAAGGTTAGAGAGAAGAATAAGCCAAAGAAAACACCTACCGGTATAAAAAATTGTTGCAAATCTAGAGGTTTTTTTTTTAATAAGGGGCTAGTAACTCCATAATAATGTTAGTAGAGACTCAAAGGAAGAAATTGCTTTCCCATGAGTAATACATAGCTATGTCGAAGAACTGAGGCAAAAGATAATTAAATAAAAGCCTTGGAGGAAAGAATTAGGAGAATAAATAATTTAGAAAAGCATTTCTATCCAAGAAATAGATTCCCTGAAAACTAGAATTGAACAAACAATTGACTCCATGAGACAGCAACAAATATTATAACCAAATCAAAAGATTGAAAAAAAAAATTGAAGACAATGTGAGATATCTGACATTAAAAATGATTCACCAGGAAAAGAGGTCAAAGAGAGACAACATAAAAATCACTGGACTACTTGAAAAACAAGATAAAAAAAAAAGCAACCTCTATACAGTATTTCAAAAAATTGTAAATTAAAACTGCCCTTATCTATGAGAACCAGAGAGCAAAGGAAAAAATAGAAAGAACTTACCAGTCACCTCCTGAAAGCAGTCTCAAAGGAAAATCCTATAAATGTCGCAAGAAAAATGCAGAGCTCCCATGCCAAAGAAAAAGTACTCCTACAGTCCAGAAAGAAGCAGTTCAAGTACCAAAGATCAGTCATCAGGATCACATAAGACTCATCAGCTTCTCTTGTAAATAAAAGGAGATCTTGAGATATAATAGAAAGCTTGCAACCAATAATACCTTGCCCTACCAAGCTATATTTAATTCTCCAGGGAAAATAGAACTTTAATGAAAGAAAGCATTTGAGATGAAAAGACCAGAGCTGAGTAGGAACTTTGAAATATAAAACCCGAGTCCAGAGAAACCTAGAAAGGTAAATTTATTTGAGCAACTAGAAGTAGCTATATGTTGATGTAGTGATAATATTCTTATGGGGGAGGAGAAACAAGTGTCTTTCAGAATTTTAATATCTCCGAAGGATTTTGAAGGAGTTAAATAAGAAAAAAAGCATCCCTGCAAACAGATTGGTTCCCATGTTAGGGTTTTAAGAGGGGAAAGATGAGGTAGGATAAAAGGAATAAATTGATGTAGAAGGGAGAAGAATGGAATGGAGCTTGCGTTTCTCCTAACTGGAGTACTTGAGAAGAGTGTACAAGTATGTAATAAAGGGTGGTGGGAAGTGAGCATCAGATGAACCTCACCTTACCTGAAGTGGACCTAGTAGAGTTGAACACACACAATTTGGTGTAAAAATACATCAAACTGAATAGAGAAACAAGTGAGGGGTGGAGGAATGGGAAGGGGGTGTCATTCATCAAGAGGAAGATCATACTGGAGAGGAAAGTCACAATCAAAGCAAACTTGATCCCGATGTAAGAATTAAGAAAACAGGAATGGGAGGAAGAAAAGCAAAAAATCTGAGGGAGTAAATGGCTTAGAGCACCTCTTGGGCAATTGGAAAATGAACAAATTGTGGTATAGGAACTTAATAGAATATTATAAATTAAGGAAAGGTGATTTCAGAAAATCATGTATAGTATGAATTGAATGAACTGAACAGAATCCCAACACTTTATATAAGGGCAGCAGCATTGTAAAGAAAAACAATTTTGAAAGACTTAAGCTCTGATCAGTACAGTGACCAACTGTGTCTCCAGAAGATCTATGGTGATACATGCTCCACACTTCCTGACAAAGAGGTAATGTACACAAGATACAGAAAGACATATATTTTCGTACATAGTCACTATGTAGATTCATTTTGCTCCTTTCTGTTTTTACTTGGGAATATCAACTGTGGAGAGAAGGAGGTAGAAAAAGAGATGGAAAAAAAATAAAAAGGGCCATTTTAAAACATTTTTTTATTTTAAAATGAAGAGGGCAGAAGGAAATTCATAAGGAAGCATAGACAAGCAGTACAGATTTTGAAAGTAATGTGTAAAATTTATTATATACTTTTTTTAAAAAGGTAGTATGAAATAGACATTCATTGTTTCAGCTAGAACCTTTTGTGTTCTGCCATGTGTCTGGAAATTCTCTCTTTGTCTATTTGTCTTTCTCTGTTTCTCTCTCCCTCTCCTGTTCCCTTTTCCCCTTCCTCTCTCTCTCTCCATCTCCCTCCCCACCTTTTTCTTTCTCTATCTCTGTAGCTCTGTACCCCTGTATACAGAATTTAAAAAAAAAAAATGCCTCCCCCACAGAAACCTCAAAACCCGTGAATCAGTTGCTGTCTGAAAATTTGTGTAGTGTATGTGGCATATTTCTCAAAATTCAATTCTATTTATGACCCTGAGTTTAAAAGTGTTTAAGGTTTATAATAAAAGTATAAACATGCAGTTGATTAACATAAAAAGATAGAGACCATGGAAGAAATAGCACTTTAAAAATACTTGTAAGGATTTTTTTCTAAGCCTCTAACAGCTCAATTTAAGTGTTTTATTTGTCACTTGTCTCTGTAGTAAGAGATTAAGTGCCAAGTATTAGGGGGAGTAAGGTTGAAGGGGGTGGGCTTGGATGGCAGTAGGGGAGAATAGGAAATAAGAATTTAGTACTGGGAATGGAATTCTAAGGAAAAGAGTCTTTCCTTGGTTTCAGGGGTACCAGAGGCTGAACTCTGCTGGAAGACTTCTAGTATGACATTTTCCAGATCCCACGTAATTTTAGGTCATTTCTGGGGTGGGAAATCTAGATCCAGTCTGTAAGCTGTCTGGTAAATCATGACCACTAGTGACACTTGTTTTTAATTTTTTAAAGTACTGCCTCACCATCAGAATTATTGATAATAATAGTTTAAGACATTTAAGATCCATCTGTGTTGAAGGCCATGAGCATTAGGTAACAACTAGTGGTCTAGTTTGGCTGTTACGTAGAGTGTATTAAAAGGAATCATATGAATTAAAACTGGAAAGGTAGGATGGAACCAGAATGTGAAGCACCTTAAATGCCAGGCTAGGGAATTTGAGTTTTATCCGTCATTAGTGAATCATCGAAGGTTTTAATAATTTATCACAGCTCCTTACATTTATATGTGCATGCTTTACATTTGGTTACTGCTGTGCTTTGGGATTTGCATTTTTTCCCCCATGATAAACATAAATAGTAATTAAACAAGAATTTTCAGCATTTTACAGACACTGAAGCTCAGAGAGATCAAAGGACCTTTCCAAAATCATGTATCCAGTATTTCAACTCAACTCTATGGCTATTTTTCCCCCCATTATACTTTGTTGCCTCCCTGTGCTTTCATTTCTGTTGTAATTTTGTAATCAGAATAGCAACTTATATTTCTATAGTGCTTCATAGTCACAAAAGTGTTTTATATACATTTACAGAATTTCAGAGTTGGAAGAGGCATTAGAGATTAATCAACTCCCCTTTGCCCCCACCCCTCAAGCCTGATTTAAAAATCCCCTCTACAGCATAAAAAATCCTCATAACCCTGGAAGTCAGGTAGTACAAGTATTATCACCTCCATTTTAATAGGAAATAGCCTCAGAGGGGCTAGAATTTGAACCTGTGTCTTCTGATTCCCAAGTCCAGTGCTTTTTTCCTTTATTCCTCAAAACTGATTTTAAAAAAATGAGGCATAGAAAAGGGAAGAGATTATCCTTAAAGTGGGCATGCATCTAGTGGCAGATCTGGGACACTGGTATGGCCCAGGACTAAATCCTCAATGGCTATTTTGACATCATTCTCCCAACTCCCAATCTTATAGTTGGTATTGGAACAGGAAACTTTTTAAAAAATTTTTATTAATTTATTTTGATTTATCAACAGTCATTTCCATAAGCTTTTGAGTTTTAAGTTTTTCTCACCCTCTCTCATCCCCTTCCTCCCTAAAACAGTGTGCAATCTGATATAGGCTATACATATACATTCCTATTAAACATATTTTCACATTAGTCATGTTGTAAAGAAGAATTAGAACCAATAGGAGGAACCCCAAGAAGGACAAAACAAAACAGAAGAAAAAAATAGCAAAAAGTATGTTCTGATCTGCATTCAAATACCATAGTTCTTTCCTTGGATCATGAGACTTTTGTAGATATTTTAGATCCTTGCATTGCTGAGAAAGGCTAAGTCTATCAAAGTTAGTCGTCACACAACATGGCTTTTACTGTGTACAACGTTCTCCTGGTTCTGCCCACTTTACTCAGCATTAGGCCATGCAAGTCTTTCCAGGTTTTTCTGAAGTCCACCTGCTCATCATTTCTTCTAGCACAATAGTATTTCATTACATTCATGTACCATAGCTTGTTCAGCCATTCCCCAATTGATGGGCGTCCCCTCAATTTCCAATTCTTGGCTACCATAGAAAGAGCTGTTATAAATATTTTTGTACATGTGGGTCCTTTTCCCATTTTTATGATCTCTTTGGGATGCAGCCCTGAAAGTGCTATTGCTGGGTCAAAGGGTATGCACACTTTTATAGCCCTTTGGGCATAGTTCCAATTGCTCTCCAGAATGGTTGGATTATTTCACAACTCCACCAGCAATGCATTAGTGTTCCAATTAGGAAATTTTTTTTAAATGGCCCCAGTGGAAAGCAAGAAGTATAGGACCGCTTTTTTCTAAAACTCAGATGGTAGTTCCATCCTAGGAAAGGCAGTTTATACCCAAGAACAATGCACTGGCCAGGGTAACTGGGTCAATACAAAGTCCAGAAGGTATCAGTAAGAATACTCGCTAGCCATTTCCAATGGCATTTCAGACACAGCTGCTATCTTAGCAAGATCTGAGTGAATGAAAATAACCACAACTGTAATAGTAATAATGATAATACATTTACTATAGCACCTATCAATTTTCTTATAAAACTTGGAAGATAGGTATTGTATCAATTCCCATTTTACAAATAACTTACATTTTTATAGCACTATAAGGTTTACAAAGTGCTTTTCCCACAATACTATATGAGGTAGGTTGTGCAAGTGTTATTAAAAAATTTTTTGTTTTTATTCTAAACTTTACAAACAGCAAAATAAATGAACATTTCCATATGTAAAGCAGAACAGCAAGTAAGTATTATAGGCAAAACTGAATTTTGATTATATAAACTTGATTTTTTTAAAAACTTAAAGTTCAGCATGTTACTTTGAAAATTAACTTGATTGTCCTTTAATACTTTTTTTTGCACATTTAAAAACTGTTTCAATGGCTCCTTTTTTTCCTTCTTTCCTTCTTCCTTCCTTTCTTCTTTCCTTCTTTCTCTGGCAGCACTGTTATAGTTCCCTTCTGTCCTCCAAATTCCTAATACAAAAAAGAAAAACACATTCCTTGTAACAAATAAACATAGTCAAGCAAAAAAAAAAAATGGATGCATTTGCCATATCTAGAAATGTATGTCTGATTCTATATCTTGAAGTCCAGTCTCCTCTCTCAGGAGATGGGTAGTATGCTTTATCCTTCTACCGCAGTTGGTCATTGCATTGGACTGGGTTCCTGAGTCTTTCAGAGTTTATACATATGTACATACATACAAACAAACACACACACATGCGCACATATATTTATTTATTTTTGGTTTTCAACATTCACTTCTAGAAGATCAAAGTTGTTTATCTTCACAGTGTTATTGCTGTGTAAATTGTTCTCCTTCTGCTCACTGTACTCTGCATCATTTCATGTGAGACTTCCCAGCTTTCTCTGAAAGCAACTCTTTTTGTTCATTTTTCAGCACAGTAGTATTCCATAGCTTTCATATAATTTATTCAACCTCTGCCAAATCAATGGACACCTTCTTTGTCTCCAGAACTTTGCTACAACAAAAAGAGCTGCTGTAAATATTTTGGTTAATTTATCTGTTGATGTCTTTGATAGTTCTGGGTCAAAGTAGTGGTAGTGCTGGGTCAAAGGCTATATATATTTTAGGGACTATATATGTATATAGTTTAGGGACATTTGAAGCACATTTTCACATTGCTTTCCAGAATGGTTGAACCAGTTCAGAACTCCACTAACAATACATTTTGATGTGCCCACTTTCCTTCCAGCATTTATCATTTTTTTTTTGTCAACTTTGTCAATCTGAAGAGTATGAGGAGAAACCCCAGAGTTGTATGTATTTGCATTTTCTCTAATCATTAGTGATTTGAAGAATTTTTTCATATGGCTATTGATAGACTAGATTTCTTACTTTGAGAATTGCCAGTATATATTCTTTCATTATTTAACAGAGAATGGCTGTCATACATAGATACATACATATGTAAGTAAAATATAATATTATACTATATATGTATAATATATATTTGAATCAGTTACATATATAGTTTGGATATGAGATCTTTATCAGAGATATTTGCTGCAAAGATTTTTTTCCCACATAACTTTGTCATCTAATTTTAGCTGCCTTGAATTTGTTTGGCAAGAGCTTTTCAATTTTATGCAATCAAAATTGTACATTTTACCTTCTCTTATTTTCTCTGTCCTTTGTCTGGCCATGAATTCTTCCCCTATCCATGGTTATAAAAGGTATTTTCTTCCTTGTTCCTCTATATATGTAGGGCTATATCCATTTAAAACTTATTATGTCATATGGAATCATATCTTTGTCTAAACCTGATTTTTGGGAGAATGTTTTCCAGTTTTCCTAGCAGTTTTTATAATATAGTGAATGTTAGGTATTATTTATTATCTCCATTTTATGAATAAGGAAACAATTCCAGAGGCAGAGTTGAGGAAAGAGAGTATTTCAGGGGACAGCTAGAGAAAATGCCCAAATTGGAGAGAGATAGAGTATCTTGTTTGTGGAACAACCAAGAGGCCAGTGTCATTGGATTGAAGAGTGTGTGGCTGGGAATCAAGTTTCAGAAGACTGAAAGGCAAGAGGGTTATAAAGAGCTTTGAACACCAAACAGGATTTCATATTTGATCCTGGATATGATAGGGAACCACTAGAGTTTATTGACTATGGGGGTGACATGGTTGTGCCTGCATTGATGTCTGAGTAAAGGATGGACTGGAGTAGGGAGAGACTTGTGGCAGGCAGACCAGCATATTATAGTAATAGACTGGAAGCAAAAAGACCAACAATAAAGAGAGTGTTAAAATAGTCTCACATGAGAATAGCTGAATATCTGAAGAAAGAATGGATGATAATGATAATATAGAATTGACAAGTCTTGTTGAGGCTGCTTTTGTATTTCATCCATCTCTTTTCTTCTACTCACAGTCACCACCCTACTTAGGGCTCTCATCTCCTCTGGATTATTGTGGTAGCCTTCCAATTAGTTTTTCCACTTTTCCTGTCTCATCGTCTATGTAACCTCCAAAGTAATCTTCCTAATTCACCATGTCATTCCTCTACTTAAAAACCTTCAGTGGTTCCCTATTGCCTTTAGAGTAAAATACAATTTCCTTAGTCTGACTTTAAGTCCCTGCATTGTCTGACTTCCATCTATCCTTTCAACCTTATGCCATGGTATTGCCCTTCTCAGATTCTATGTTCCAGCCAATTTGTAGCTAGCTATTTCCTGAACTCAGTATTTTACCTTATTCTGTCATTTCACAGAAACATTTCTAATACTCAGAATCCTTATGTTCCTTTAAGACCCAACTTAGAACCACAAAGATCCTTCTAACTCTCTAAATCTTTGATCACATTACCAAGGGTTAACTCCTCTGAGAAGCCTTTCTTGATGCCCTTATTTGTTAGTGCCCTCTTCCTCCTTAGTTTATTTGTACTACATTTATTTGCATACATATTACACCTCCCTTCTCCACAATAGAATGTAAGCTTCTTTAGGGCAGAGATTGTCTTGTTTTTTTTGCCTTTTGTATCCTCACTACTTAGCATAGTACCTTATGCCTAATATATGTTTAATAATTTGTTTAATTGAATTGACGAAATGTGGCAGCAGGTTGGGTATGGAGATTAATTGCCAGATCTGATGGTTTTTCTTTGTTCTCATTCTTCTTGACCCATCTTCTGCATTTAATACTGTTGACTCTCTTCCTGTATATTCTGTCCTCTGTGGATTTTCATGTCACTTTTCTCTCCTGGTTGTCCTCCACCTGTCTAGCCATTCCTACTCTGTCTTCTTTGCTGGTTTGTTACCCATTTATGCCAAACTGTGGGTATTTCCCAAGACTTCATCCTAGGTTCCCTTCTTTTCTGTTCTCTAGAAAGTATAGCTGCTCCCTCAGTGACTTATATCATCAGTCCTTTATCTCTATTTGGATCATTCAATGATCTGTCTATACAGTCATATTCTCTCTTCTAAGCTCCAGTATTGTCACAACTTCCTATTAGACATTTCCAACTGTATTTTTTTGAGACATCTCAAACTTATTATGTCCAAAACACCACTCCTATTTTTTCCAAAAACCACCCCTGTTTCAAATTTTCCTATTTCTATTGAAGGTACCATTTTCTTTCCAGTTACCTGGATTTGTAACCTCATTGTTATCCTCAACTCCTTGCTTTTTACCCCATATATCCATTTCTACCTCCATAATATTTCCCAGTTGACTTCTATGTAAATACATAAGCAAACACAAAGTAATTTTGTTGGGCAGAAAGTGGGGTGGAGTGATCAGGAATGCCCCATGTGAGAGATGACACAAGCTGAACCATAGAAGAGCCATAAAGGGTGTGTCTAAGTGCATAGTAAATTTAATGCTCAAATTTAGAGGAGTCTTTAGCAGATTTTTAGCAGAAGTTTGCTTCTCAGCTGTTACATTTTACTGGTTCCTCCCAGTCTCTTTTCCCATGTCTTTAAAGGTCTATAGTTTTGGATTGGATAGAATCAAGTGGTTCTATAAGTTAATTCACAAAGTTCTTTGATTAAAGACAGTTTATACTAAATCATGTACGATTTAACAATGTACAAATGTGCAAATAGGTAGAGCCTATTTTGTAGTAGTTGATGTATTGTATTTATAGTGTAAGTATAAAATAATATCAGGGGCATGATTTTTGCCCCCTCAGAACTATTAAGTGAAGGGGATTTATTTTTATTTTTATTTTTATTTTTATAGCTTACCATTAAAGTAATGTTCTTTATTTGTTTAGAGCCTTGCACAGCAGAACATCTTGCCAACAGGGCTAAAGGGAGAATATCTGTTAAACCTGTCATTGACAATGTTTTGATACACAGCTTTTTGCTAAGCTAGTTGATCTGCTGTACTTGGGAATGTGGCTGTACTCCTTAGACCAGACTTTCCTGTAGTTTGAGGGTTTGGGGTTTTTTTTAATGTCAGATTCAGTAGTTCTTCACAGAAATGTGACTGGTAGATAGGAAGTGGGTCCAAATAAGAACGGGGGAAAAATTCTAGATGATTTCCTCTCTAAACATAGCTTTTCCCTCTAGATTTTATATATTTTTTGTCAATGGAAGAATAAATGTTGGGGTTTGGGGATGGTTTTGTGTGTGTGTGAGTGTTTTTAATGAATGAATAATGAATGAAGAAGCATTTATTAAGTACTTACTATGTTCCACACACTTCTAAGTGACTGGGATAGCAATACAAAAGTGAAAAAAAATATAGGAGCTTGCTTGAGAGATACTAGTTATAGGGGAATGGTGGCCATGGGGCATGTTTTACTTTTTTTTTTTTTTTAAGTTACCAAGTGGTTGTGTGGAACCTTAGGAAGTAGTTTGTATGTTCTTGATAATTGTTTGCTAGCTAGCCTAATGTATGTGTTTATATTTACTCATTTTGATTTCAAAGGAATGTACTTTCTCAGTTTTAATCCTGCTGAGGCTTTCTACCAATCCTTATCTTCTCTAAGATTTAACCCTCCTAAGTGGTCTGCTTGCTTTCATTTACTCCCTTTTTCAAGTTGTCTTCCATACAAAGACCACCTTCCAAAGGTCTGTAAAGTGAAGGAGATCATAAGATCGTGATTTTGGAGATAGAAGAGAGCTTAGAAATTATCTAGTCCAAACTTCTTATTTTCCAGATGAGGATATACAGCAACGTTAAAGGGACTTCTTCCAAGGTCACACAGGTGGTAAGAAGGAAAGCCAGGATTAGTACTTAGGTACTCTGATACCAGATCTAGTCATCTTCCCACACTGTTCCTTCATCACTCTGAACTACTCCCCTTTACTTTTCAATTTTCCCTCTTTCTCAAATCTACTGTTCCTTCTATTGGTCCTCCTCCTGATTCTCAAACTCACAATCTTTCTTATTTTCCCAGTACCCCAACTCAATTAGAGCTTTGACTTATCTTCAAATCCAGCCTAGATCTCATCTCTCTTGTTCTTCATATTTCCCTGTTTCCACCTTATGAAATCTCAACCCTAGTCAGTCTCTACTGCCTACTTTTTGAATCTAGCCTCATATTCATTTTTTTATACTAGATGATATCTAATATCTCTTGTAGGTCTAAATCACATGATCCTATGGGATAACCCTTTTAAAGTGAGGTAGGGGAAAGAAAATATTTCTTTGCTCATGTGGCCAGTTTGACTACGTGGGAACCAGAGCTATAACTAGAGTAATATGATCAGGGCATTGTCCCAGGCCACTGATATTTTGCAAGAGCCGGAGTACTTACACTACTTCAGCAATGTGGAGACTGTTCTTAGCCCCTCACTTACACAGATAATTAAAAAGGAAGCTAGCAGATGGCCTATGTCCCTGCCTCTTCTTCCCTCAATTCTAGTTCCAACTCTGGCCAAGCAGCCTTACTGTGGGTCTCAACATCTCTGTCTTTCGCCTCCATGGCTGTCTCAGTTCCCCCTCCTTCTTGTATAGGACTCCAGGTGTGACTTTTCCCTGAAACTGAATTTATCTTCAAAACTTGATCTGAGAAAATGTTTCTTTCTGCTTGCTCAGGTCACCAGTTTATAGTTACAGCTCTTTTGTGTATACTTTATAGCTACTGACTTATTAAATGTAGCCTGTATGAATTTTATTTGTTAATTTTTTTAAAATTCTTAAATAAAACTTACTTTAACTGTAGTTTTTATAAGTGAAAAAGTAATGAGCTTTTCTTCCAGAGAGTGCAAAGCAGTCTTTCTTTCATTGAGATCCAAAATACTAACATTTGCTGCACACTTTTTTCTGGAAGGAAACTTCAGGATATGGCAACTTCTTGGTAAGGAAATAACTATTAATGTCCTCTTAAAGTCTAAGAGTAAGACATTGCTACTTCATATTTATATTATTTGATTTTGTTTCATGGTAACTGATAATAATTTATTACTTTTTGTATTTTTCTCCCTCTCATCCCACTAGTCAGAAGATGGGTAAGAAGAGCCGAGTGAAAACTCAGAAATCGGGCACTGGCGCTACAGCAACAGTGTCACCAAAAGAAATGCTGAACCTAATTAGTGAGCTCTTGCAGAGTAAGTTTATTTTCCAAATGTCAGTAAATCTTTTTCTTTAAGTAGGATGTTTGAATTTTTACTGCTTTCATCCTGACTTGCAAAGTACTGTTTGATTTTTTTTTTTAGTAACTGTAATAAAAAATGTAGCTGTGACCAGCTTTACAATATTTATGTGTTATCCATTTTATGGACTTGCCCACAACAAATTCTTATTCCCAACTTTGTTTCCCATCCATTTTATTTCTAGTATACAACCTGCTTCCCTGTTCCTTCCACCCCATATTCCACTTCCTTTATCTGTCTCTTGGCATGTGCCATAGTTTGAGCAAATTCATTTTAATATTATCTTAAGTAAAATGTAATCAGGAAGGTAAATTTGTTGCTCAGAAGATCCGGTGCCTTCTAATACTTAAGAAAAGTAATTTTTGGAACATAGCAACAATTAACAATTGAGAGTTAGCTACATGTGAACTTGATAGATAATGCTTTGTAATAAACACAAAGGAAATATTTGTGATTTTGGGGTGGTTATTCAGATATAAAAGAGACAATGTAATATACATACTGAATAGACATCCAGCCTCAGTACCAGGAATATCTAGGTTCCAGTCATCTGTCTGGCATATACTACCTATGTGACCTGGACAGGTCACTTAACCCCTCATTGCTCTAGGTAGCTCTTTATGGCTATAAGTTACAGTGATGGTTCTAACCTGTATTGGGAGTGGGGAATTTCTGTGCCCTGAAATTCCCTATACAATGAAATCACAAGTCTACTCCCTATCCCTGTTCAGATACAGACTTGGGCATAGATGAAGAGAGGGGAGAAAAAAAGGCTAACATATGAAAGGTGGTCAGAGAATGGACTTCATGTAGAAGAAGAAAACTGAAAATTAACACCCCAGTACCAACCCTCCAGCCCTGATGCACATCTGACTCTTCTCTGTGGGGAAAACCACCTGTCGTATTCTTTTCCCTCAGAATTAATATACTTCTAGAAGTACTGCACTTCATACCCTGGGAGATTGTTTATTTTGACCACAATATCTTAAAAAAATTCTTCCTTCAAAAAGTGAATTTCATGAAGAGTAGGAAACTTTTTATTGCCTTTTTTTTTTTTTTTTAAATTTTCAGAGTGCAGCAGCCCAACGCCTGGCCCTGGAAAAGAATGGGAAGAATATGTGCAGATTCGGGCTCTGGTTGAGAAAATCCGAAAAAAGCAAAAAGGTAAAGTTGAGAATGTTACAGTGTTCTCCTGGAAATAATATAGCAGCATATTATTTAAGGTTGTTGGAATACATTGTACTAAAATATTAATGGAAATTTTGAGGACTATTTTGCTGTATTTAAAAAGATAGGTGTGATGGGGTAAAGCCAAAATGGCAGAGTAAAGGTAGGTATTTGCCTGGGCTCTCCCAAATTGCCTTGGAAACAACCGTAAAATAACACCTCAAAGTGAATTCTGGAGTGGCAGAACCAACAAAAGGAGCAGGTGAAACAACTTTCTAGCCTGAAACAATTTAGAAGACTGGCAAGAAAGGTCTTTGTCACTGGGGTAAGAGTGGAGCACAGGCCATGCCCAGCAAGCCTTGGAGGGTCACTGAATCAGCAGCAGTAGCTTTCAGAGCTCTCAGCCCAGCCCACTGATGGTAAGGGGGTTGGACAATTGGTCAGAAGGAGATTGCAGGGGACCCTTTGCTGTCACTGAGAGCAGGACTCTGTTGCATTGCCCACATGTAGTTCTGGGTCACAGTCTCAGGGAGAGGAAGAGCACTAGCATACTAGAACATGAGGCTGAAGGAAAACAGTGACCCTTGTCACTATTTAGCTTGCTTGTGGTTGCTCACAGACCAGAGCATAGGCCGGGAGAGCAGTGACCACACCTCTCCCTACATCATACCATCTCGAAGAACTGAAAACTTGTAGATCATCAGAACTAGCTCTGAAAACAGCAACGTGAAAAGCCTGAAGCTTGGGATAGTGCCATCTCCACCTCAGGAGCAGAGCCCAACTTTAAAAAGTCTAGAAATAAACTGGAAAAATGAGGGGGAAAAAAACAAAATCTGATCACAGAAAGTTGTCATTTTGTGAAGCAAAACATTTTTGAGGAGGGACAGAGTAAAAGGAGGGAGAGAGAGATAAAACAGGAAGAAATAGGATGGAGGGCAACACATAGTAATCCTAACTGAAAAAATTTTTACAGCAAGTTTCTCTGATTTCTCAAATATATAGAGAACTCTATTTCTCAAATATATAGAGAACTGAATCATATTTATAAGAATACAGGTCATTCCTCAACTGATAAATGGTCGAAGATATGAATGGGTAATTTTCAGACAAAGAAATCAATATCTATATTATTATGAAAAAATGCTCTAAATCAATATTGATTAGATAAATGCAAATTTTAAAAACCCTAAGGTACCACTTTACACCTGTCAGATTGGCTAATATGACAGAAAAGGAAAATGACAAATTTTGGAGGGGATGTGGGAAAATGAAGACATTAATGCAACCACCATTGGTGGAGTTGTGAACTGATCCAACCATTCTGGAGAGCAATTTGGGAACTATGCCCAAAGGGCTATAAAACAATGCATGTCTTTGACCCAGCAATACTTCTACTAGGTATGTATCCCAAAAAAGGAAAAGGACGTGTGTGTAAACAAATATTTACAGCAGCTCTTTTTGCGTCTGCAAAGAATTGGAAATTGAGGGGATGTCCATCAATTGAGGAATGGCTGAATGGATTTGTATGATTTTGATGGAATACCATTGTACTATAAAAAATGAAGAGCAGGATATCTTGAGAGAAATCTGGAGGAACTTACATGAATTGATGCAAAGTGAGGAGAGCAGAACCAGGAGAACATTATACATGGTGATATCAATATTGTTTGATGATCAACTGTGAATGACCTAACAATTCTCAGCAACACAGTGATCCAAAACAATTCTGAAAGACTAGGGATGAAAAATACTGTCTACCTCCAGAGAAAGAACTGATGGAATCTAAATGAAGATCTTTTTTGGGGAGGGAAGGAGGAGGAGAGGAGTCTGTTTTCCTTCACAACATGACTAATATGAAAATATGTATGTTTTTCATTACTGCACATGTATAACGTATCAAATTTCTTGCCTTCAAAATGAGGGGGGAGTGGTGAGAGGGAGAGAATTTGGAACTCAGAATTTAAAAAAAAGAATGTTAAAAATTATTTTTACTTGTAATTGGAAAAATATTTAAAAAAGATGGATGACCATTTTTAAGAAATATTATAGAAGCAATTTTTATATTAATATGGAGATTTCTTGGATAGCTTTTACATAGTTCCTTCTACTTCTGAGATGCTGCGACTTTATTTTAAAAGGTATAAGGGAATTCTGAACTTAGAGGGTACATAGAGTCACAGATAATCCCTAAAAGACTAAATCTAATGCCTTTTTCTCTGTACTGATCCTCCTTGACTCCTATAGAATTCAAAATTCTCATTTACCTCTTCTTGAATACTCTCTCCTAGACTTTGGTGACATTGTTGTCTCCTGGTTCTCTTCCTTCTGCCCAAACATTGCTTATTAGTTTTCCTTGTTGGCTCTTCATTTGTGGCTTGCCATTAACCATGGCTCTAGTCCTCAAGGGTTCTGTTCTGGGCCCTAGGTTTTTCTCCTCTATCTCATTTAGTGATACCATCAGCTCCTGTGGGTTCAGTTAGCATCTCTGCAGAAGAATCCCAGATCTGTATCCATAATCTTTCTCCTAATCTCCGATCACTCATCACCAACTGATTCTTAGGCATCTCAAACTTAACATGCCCAAAACAAAACTCACAATTTTTCCCTTGAAACTTCCTGAACTTCCCTATTGCTGTTAAGAACTACCGTTCTCCCAATTATACCACTTGAAACCTCTCAGTATCGTATTTGACTTATCCCACATATCCATTCCATTGTCAAATCTTGTTGCTACCTTCACAACATCTCTTGAATATAGACTATTCTTTCCACTCATGCAAGCCACAGGCCTAGTTCTGGTCCTCGTCCCTTCTCACCTGGACTATTACAATAGCCTTCTAACTACTGTTTCAAGTGTCTCTCTTTCTAACTTCCAAGATGATTTTTCTAAAGAGTAGGTCTGAATATGTCACCCCTCTGCTTAATGAGCTCTCATGGCTCCCAGTTGTGTCTAGGATCAAATATAAAGTCCTCTGTTTAGCATTTATAGCTCTTCATAACCCAGTCTTTTTGTACCTTTCTATCCTTATACCTTAATGTCTTCCATGTATTCTGTGTTCCAGCCATACTGACCTGTTAGCGGTTCCTTGAACGTGACACTTCGTCTCATGTTTCCATGTCTTTGGCAAGACTGTCAGATCCCCAAACTTGGAATACTTTGCCCCTTATTTATTGTTTTCCCTGGCTTCCTTCACAACTCAGCTTGACTCTCCCCTTCTACAAGAGGACTTTCCTGGGCCCTGCAGCTGCTAATGCCTTGTGTTGCAGATTACCTTTATCTACTCTGTATATACAGTACAGGATGTCCCAGAAATCTGAGTGCAGTTTTAATCTGTTAAAGCTTAAATATGTAAATATTAGCTATGTAATAGCTTAAAGCTGTGCTGACTTTTGGGACACCCTGTCTATTGTATGTACCTAGTTATTTACATGTTGTCTTTTCCATTAGAATGTATGCTCCTTGAAGGCAGGGACTATTTTTTACCTGTATGTCTTGAGCAGTTATCACAGTGACTGGCACATAGTAAGCTGTTAATAAATGCTTGTTAACTGACTACCAGAAAGGAGATATTTTAAAAGATAATTTTTGTTTAGATTTGTTTTTCTATGTAATGTGTTCTTTATATTAAGGATCATTTCTAACCAATGTAGTTGTTTATATGCATCTCCCAGTACTTAGACTTCTGTTTGTTTGTTTGTTTGTTTTTTAGCCAGGCAGTGGGGTTAAATGACTTGCCCAGGGTCACACAGCTAGTAAGTGTTATGTGTCCGAGTCTGGATTTGAACTCAAGTCCTCCTGAATCTAGGGCCGGTGCTCTATCCACTGCACCACCTAGCTGCCCCCCAGTACTTAAACTTCTGCAGTAGGCACTCAGATATTGTTGTTTCTAAAATTCATAAATATTTTGTGAATAACCTAGATAGCTCCTCAGTAAGAGCTATTAAGAATATTTTATGTTAAGGCTAATATAAATCATAGCTCATGTTTATAAAGAGTTTGTTTATAATAATTATAACCCACATTAATAATAAACTACTCTCTTCTAAATAACCCATCTATGATATAGGCTAACTGACAATTATATATGCTACCTTAAGGTTTGCAAATACTTTTACATATTTGATCTCATTTATTCATTATTACAGCAATCCTGTGAGACAAGTGCTTCGCTTATTGTTATCTTCATTTTGCAAATAAGAAACCTGAGACTCAGAGAGGTTAAGTGACTTGCCAGGGTCACACAGCTAGTAAATGTCTGACATGGGATTGGAACCCAAGTTTTCCTGACTTCAAGTTAAGCACTTAAAATGCTTTATTTTACAACTCTGTATTGTAGGTAGTATAAATATTATACCCATTTTTCTAGATGAGGAAACTGAGGCTCAGGAAAGCTCAGTGAATTTTCCAAGGTTACACTAGTATGGAGTGGGAGAAGCAGGGTGAGAATCCAATTCTTCTCACTCTGAGTTCCCCTACAGCAAACAGTATGAAGTAGCAAGAGATGTAAGAATGGATAACGCGAAACAAAATATTTTTGTGTTTATGAAGGTGGTTAAGACAACATTTTCATTCATTTGAATAATTCAGATAATTGCCTTAATTCTCCCATTTGCTTGTGTAAGTATATAAAGCCTCTAATTCAGATGTTGACAAACTCCCAAATCTTTGATTAGCTTCCTGATGACTGCATTATAGTAATAAAATAATTTTTTATATATCCAGAGGCTCCTGTTGAAGAAATAACCCCAATATGTTAATTCAAAACTTCTTGAGGCCAGGGATTCTGTCTTATTTATCTTTATTTCTCCAAAGAGCTTTAGAATTAGTCCCTGTTGTAGGTACTTAGTAATGTTTAAATTTAATTGAAAAGGTATTATTTACTACAGTACACACCAAAGCAATTGTCTGTCATTCAGTAATGATCAAGAAATGAAAAGTAAATGTAAATTTTCCCTCAAAAAAAACTTAACTTATTTAAGGAGGAGTAGTTTTGTGTATTATTTAAATCTAGCTTTTAGTTATAGTTAGAGTCTGGTGAGAAGTTGTTGGCCTCCCTTCAAGGCTCACTTCCTAGCTCTAACTGATGCCTTGATACAGACTCATCGTCTCAGCTTCTCCATTTCTTTCTATACAAATTATGATAAAGAATTTTATAAAATAAATTAGAAATATGAGAGACAGTACTTCGAGTTTTAGGGACAAAGGTCTTCTGTATGTGCATAGTAGCAATATAAAAAAAGTTTAGTTTTTTTTTTTTTTTTTTTTTTGGTACCAAGTACTCTTTTTAAGAGAATTTTTCTCTCCTCTTCGTCCCACTCCCCTTCCATCAGAAAAAGGTCTTTTAATGGGTAGAGAGTTCAGAATTTTATTTTTTCTCTCTCAGGCTAAGTGCTTGACAATTTCACAAACTTTTATTTTATACTGTAGTAGTTATTATTTCCTTCTCTTAGGTTGTAAGCTCCATGAGGGCAGAGACTATGTCAGAGTTAATTTTCATATTTCTCCCAGCACCCAGCTCAGTGCTTTTCACATAATAAGTATTTAATAAATGTTTCTTGAAGTTGCAGTGGACTTGTTTCTAAGCCAAATTAGAAAGTATTTTGACTGTTGCAGAGAGAAAAAGGACTTAGAACTATTTCCAGTTTTGTCCATAATTAGTTTTGTTACCTGAGGAAGACCATACTTACATGTCTAAAAAGTTTCCCTTATTTCTTTGTCTTAACTGTGGGTGAATTAGGTCTATCAGTTACCTTTGATGGAAAAAGAGAAGATTATTTCCCTGATCTAATAAAATGGGCTGCTGCAAATGGAGCTTCCACCAATGGTTTTGAACTGGTTAACTTCAAAGAAGAGGGCTTTGGTTTGAGAGCAACAAGAGAGATCAAGGTGAGCTTAGAAATTGATATGAATATACCAGAAATATGAAAGTTACTGTAGAATTCCTTTTCTTTCAAAGTTACTTGTAAAATGATGGAGAAAATATCAGTTGCAATAATATCTGTTATGATTATGTCAGAAATAGGAAAATTAGTTTACAGTTCTCCCTTTTGCAAAACTACTTGTAAAATTATGACGAAAACTCCAATTGCAGTAACATCGGGAATAAGATGGGTTTCAAGTTAACTTTTTTAATGAGGAAAAATTATTTTTTTATTAAAGAATTTCAGATGTTAGATTTTTGTTCAAAATATTAATTCCATCAGGTTCTTTGCTTTTTTCCTATTTTAACAGTACTAACCTCTCAGTGTGTGCAACTGATGTCATTACTCTTAACAAATATATATTGAGAGACTGAACAAACACTGTAATATAGTACCTTGCACATAGTAAATACTTAAACTATATTTTAATTAATTCATCAATACAAGATAAGGTTTTTAGAATGTCTAAGAAAAAAGAAGAATATGAGATGAGGCATTGGTCTAGTTTAGAGGTGTGTACATTTTTTTCAATAGTGGGCAACATGATAAGAATAGTTAACTTCATTCATTTAACCAGTTGAAGTTGTGGGTGGGATGAAAGTATTTTCAACTCCAATAACAATTCTTTATTGATCTCATTCTACTTTTATAACATCTGATTTCAGTCAGTAGTGCAGTTACAGTAGTAATAGGCCAGTGATTAAGGCTTATGAACCTGCCAAATTATATGTCTTAGCTAATTAGCTAAAGAATTGTTTTGGCTAAAAGTCTCAGATGGGCCATCCCAGTTGCCTGGGATCTAGGTGCAGAAAAAGCTATGCATCAACTTCATAGATACCCAATAGAAACTTAAGTATACCACATTAAGTCCTGTGAAGGGTAACTGGAAGGTAGGTGTTAGATAACACATGGTTCCTGTCCTCAGAGATTATATGAGCTAGCTAGGGAGAAAAGACACATAAATAAAAGTTAAATAATACAAGACAACTGTGTAAGATATAAGATAGTATGTGCTTAAGTATCATGAGAATAGTACATTATCATTAAACAGTGTTTAAGTGTTGTGCCTTAGGCCAATCCCTAATCATAAAAGATAGTCTTTTCCTTCACTGAAGTTATGTTTTAAACCATGTAGTTATACGTGTTTAAAGGCATACTAAGAACCAGTATATGGGTGTCTTAAGGCAAAGGAACAAAGTAAGATGAGGAGGAGGAGTAATAATAGCTTACATTTATTATAGCCTTTACTAATTATTAATAGTTTCTAGTTATAAAGTATATTATGTACATTAATTTATGTGAATCTCACAATTACCATGTAATTGTATAGATAGTAGAAATTATTTCCACTTTATAGGTGAGGAAACACTTGTTGTTGACTTTCCCCAGATTTTCTCAAACTGGACTGTAATCGCAATGAAAACAAGGGAATTGGATCCTACCTTTATATCTTCAGTGCCTAGCATAGTGCTTTGCACATAGAAAGTACTTAATGTTTTAGCTGAATTAAAAGTGATTTTTATTGTTACTTGATATTTTGAACACGTTTGTATGTTTACATGAGTACATATGCACAGATGTGTATACTATATGCATTTAACAGTTAAATATGCGTCTATGTACATCCTCATATGTACAAATGTATGTGTGTATAGATATGTGTGTATATGTGCGTATCCACATATACGTGTGTGTGTGTGAAAACCTTTTGCTTTCCCTGGATTCATGATTTTTAAGTCGGTATTGGGATAGGAGGATACACTGCTGACCATTTAAAATTGTATATGTGTGCTGAGATTTAGTTCTGGGCGCTGTTATTATGAAGTATGGACATATATATGACTTACAACTAAAACTGAATTATATACATAAGATTATTTGTGATAATGTGGCTTAATTTTCAAATTTCTTTCCTAGGCAGAAGAATTATTTTTATGGGTTCCGCGAAAATTGTTAATGACTGTTGAATCTGCTAAAAATTCAGTATTGGGTGAGAACCATTTTGGATTGTTTGAATGCATTATAGGAAACTACCTATGATGGAATGTTAAATAATTTGTATGAGTGTGTCTATGGGCCATGCTAATTTATTATTACTAAAGGATAAAATGTTCTTTAAATCCATAATAATGTTCTCTGTAAAAGTTTTACCAATAGTGTTAGGGAGAGACAGCTTGGGACAGTGCTAGGAGAGCCTTGGAGTTAAAGCAACCTGGGTTCCTGCCTGATATATACCAGCTGTGTGACCAGAGGCAAATCACTTAACCTCTCAGTGCTCAAGGCTACTCTTTAAGTTGGAAATGAGTTGAAGATCTACATAAGTGGGGCTCCGGTGTTCCCTATATAAATGAAAATACAGTATTTGCAACAACAGATGAAAAAAAGTGTCAAAAGAAATATTCAGTTTATCTTAAGTTTTCCAATACTTTTTAATGAACATTCTAGTTGGAACCATTCAATTCTATTGAATTCACATACATTTTAGTAAAAGTTTTTTTAGAAATGCATTCAATTTATAACTGTGAACATCTGGGTTAATTCAGGGGCCCTATATTCTCAAGATCGAATCCTTCAAGCTATGGGAAACATCACACTGGCATTTCATCTTCTGTGTGAACGAGCAAATCCTAGCTCTTTCTGGCTGCCATACATACAGACCCTGCCCAGTGAATATGATACCCCTCTCTATTTTGAAGAAGATGAAGTTCAGCATCTTCAGTCAACACAGGCTATACACGATGTCTTCAGTCAATATAAAAATACAGCTCGACAGTATGCTTATTTCTATAAAGTTATTCAGGTGAGTCATTGTTTGATCAAAAAAGTTCAAAATTGTTCAAATGGGTGAATGAAAGAGTTAGTGGTATAAAGAGGAATCTTTTAAGGAAGTTAAAAATTAACTTCCTATTTTATTTATTCAATTTAATTAATTATTTATTTAATTAAAATAATTAAAATATTAATTTATTTAATTCAATTATTTATTATTTAAGAAGCTTAAAAAGGATAGTCATTTGTTTACATTTATTTCATAAGCATCATAAAATATTCCCTTAAAAGGAATATTATGGCATATCAGTAGTCACTGTAAACAGGTAACATTTAATGTCATGGAATTTTTTTACTAAAAAAAGCAAAAAACAAAAATCGTCAATACATTCTGCATCACTTTTTTAAAAGCACAAACACAAAGATTTTCTCTTGTTTTTCAGGGTTGTGGAAAGGCTTTGGTGTTCATTTGAAGTTTTTGTTACATGTCATTGGTGAAATTTGGCATTTAGTTTAATAAACCATAACATTTTGTTGTAACCAAATTAAATAATTATATAATGAGATAAGTATATTTTATTTTAAGTAGAATCTTACTATATGAAAGATACAAGAGAATTCATTAAAGGATTAGGAGCATTTGAGTTAGAACTGACTGTTCTCTGTGTTTCACTCATCTGCTCCATAGTTATCCTAATCTGGCAGTTGAAAAAGAACCAAGCTCGTTATTCCTTCATGAGTTAAGAAAAGAGAGAAGGGAAAAGCCTTCTCAACCTTCTCTTACTTCCCTTCCTAAAGCTCTCAAAAGATAGCTCTTAGGTTTTTATGCCAATTTGGCTTCAACCTATCTTCCCAGCTTTATTTTTCTAATGGACTGCAGCCGAATTGGTGTTCTTTCAATTTGATGTGTCAACCTATGTCTCCATGTATTTGTAAAAGCTATCCCACATGACTGGAATGGGTTCTCTTCTTATCTCCATTTCTCAGATTCTTTATCTTCCTTCAGGATACTGTAGTGATGCCACTTCTTCTGGAAAGCCTTCCCCACCATCATCTTGTTATTTTCTCTAGCTTTCTGTTCATTTTCACATTGCCTCATATTTGCTTATCTGTTGGGCTGTCATTTGAGCCAGATCTTTTTCATATGCCTGTTTTCTGTCCTTGATATTTACTGGCAGATGACTTAATATTACTTGTAATTTTTCAGATTTATCCTTAGTGTTCATTAATTATTACTTTTACCTTAAGTCACATTTAAACATTCCATATATTTACCACAAATACTTCAAGAACTGTTTTTCTTCTTTCTATTCCATACATGTGGCTTGTGTATTACCCTAATAAAAATTGATAACTGTTATAGCTTTTCTTAGGGCAAAACATTCAAATCAAAAGAAGCATAATATATTTAACTGTTAAATTTGAAACTTTAGTAATTCAGGAAAACCTGCTAACTTTTTTTTTTTTTAGATCTACCAGTTTGACTTTTCAAAACACCAAAAGAAGTAAATAAAAATATATGGGTTCTATACTTAAGTATAGTTCTAAAATCACTTATTTTAAACTTTGGTTTTAATGTTAATTACAAACACTAAAATCAAACTCTTAAAAGTTTTATTTAATTTAAGTTTTCAATTGTATGTATTTTGATGACTAAGCAATATCTACTTCTAGCTTTCTAAACTCTCTAGTACAACAAATGGAATAACATTTCTTTTCAGTAATCTCTAACAAAGGTATTGCCAAAAACATGATAACTTTCACTGGGAGAAATCAGTTCCATTTTCAGATTAGAGATACTGAAACAGTGGCAAATAGATTGAAGATCTAGTTAGTGCTTTACTTTTGACATGTCACTTTCATTTGCAAAATTGCTTATTGCATTTTTTTTTTAGTTAAAAGTTAAAATTTCCTTTAAAGTCCTAGAAAATTTTATATCAGTAAGTCAACCAGAAGTTAAGTGCCTACTCTGTGTTCTGTGCTAGGGATATAAATAGAAAATCTTGCTATAATGATGTTATCATAGTCTGTGCCATGATAATAACTAGCATTTATATACGCTTTAAGGTTTTCAAAGCTCTTTACAGACACCTCATTTTATCCTCACAACAACCATAGGAAGTAGGTTCTATTATCATCCTCAATTTACTGATAAAAATCTGAAGCAGATAGAAATTAGGTGACTTGCCTGGGATCATGCAGCAAATAAGTATCTGAGGTTGCATTTAAATCAAGGTTTTCCTAACTCTGGATCCTTTTTCATAAGAGTGCCTTAAAAGGAGAACCCTGATTACCCTTCTAATAATGACCTTTTGGTACTTGAAGTGATAAACCTTCTTAGAGTTCAAGATGAACTCACTTTACATCAAATATAAGTAGCAGTATAATGTATTTCTAGTTGCTTTCTATAATACAGGTATTTTCATACTTCATGAACTTGTTTTAAAATGTAACTTTTATTATGACTTTCATGTCATGGAAATTTTTGGAAATATACTTTCTAACCTCATCCCACTTGGAAATTGAACTCTCCCATGTAACAGCAATAACAACAAAATAATTAAGCAGAAAATCTGATAAAGAAATTGCTTGTTTACAACATTCTATCCTAATAGTCCCCATCTCTGTGCTAAAAAGGAGGAAGGCTTATTTCCTTAAATCTTCTCTAGAACCATTATTAGTTTTTAAAATTATTCAGTGTTCAGATTCCTTTTTAGTAATTTTTTTTCATTTACATTGCTATTGTGGTCATTGTATGTATTGCTCTATACCTTATAGATTTGAAATGTCTTCTCTAAATCTCAGTTGTCTGCAAGAATAGTAGAAATTCTTTCACAGAAATTAAAAAGATTTGAAAAACATTTTGCCTCAGTTATTTTTATTTTTTGGACAAATAACCAGTCCTATATTACTAATTATTATTATCTTTCTATAAAAATCTCAAGTTCTCATCTTTTGTTACTCCTTTCAGGTGGTTTTACTTAGATAATATGAATGAGCAAATATCTGAAATCACCATTAAACAAACAGAAACAGGTGATACCTACTATAGCAAAAAGTGTACTATTTCATTTCAGACATTACTGTGATTGTTGTAAATGGGTTTGGTGACCATGTAAGCTGATTTATTAATGACCTTTTTTTTACTTGTAGCACGGTACAAACTAGTTAAGCTGAAACTGCTATTGTTTAAGAGCTTACAATCTAAGATCTGATGTGAACACAGTTGTCATAAGGAATATATAGGCAGATGAAGAAACCCCAAGAGGATTAAATACAGTTTTATGATGGTGAGTGAAGAGAAAACCACATATTTAGAGTGTGGTGCAGAGAAATGTCCACATCTCCAAATTAATCAGGGAAGATTTCAGAGGGAAGGGGAACATGAATACTGGCTAGGAGAGAATTAGGCCAGTTGTGAATGAGGTTTAAAGAGAGAAGGTCAGAAGTAACAATGAGATCTATTAGAATTCCTTAAGTGAATATTCCCCAAAGGGGCAAATTAAAGAGATCAGGAAATTGAGGGAGTAGATTATTACTTGAAACACAGGCAAAAATCTTGATTTTTACATTTTTTTCTAGTTTAAAATACTTCCCAATTGGCTTATTTTTTGGTTAGTCCATATTGTTTTAAATACTCTCCCTGGCTTATGTTTTATAATTTTCACTGCTTGATTTAACAAAGTATAATTCTTATCTTACACAGAAAACATAATCACCTAACATTAGCAAAGAAGTCACAAGTTGAATAAACTAAAGTGACTTTTTATAGCAACTTTTCTTTGACTAATATTTTAAGAAAGTGTCTGTCATGATATAGACCAGAGGTGACCTCAAAGTAGAGGTACTGTTATTATTACTTGGAAAGTACGGATTAGATGACAGACTATAATTGTTAAAATAGATTTATCACATGTTCATTTTAAATGTAGAAGGCAAATTGATGAGGATCTTTTTTTTTTTAAACAATAGGTAGGTCAAAGTGAATTCAGAAAGAATCAGCAATACTAACTATATTTGGTACTCAGGTGCCCCATATCATATTCTTCTAACTTCAGCATCCAGCAATCTCTTCCATAGTGAGCCATTTGACTTCTTAGACATCACTGAGATTTGATGGAATGGGACTTGTGCTTGGACTATGATTGTAGAAGAGTGCACCTTTTTTAAAAGGAACATGTTTGATAGGGGTGAGGATTGTAGTATTGTAGCATTATATATATTAACAAGACAGTATAGTATGCATTTGGATGAGAATTCATAAGAGGAGGAAAAGAAAAGCAGTGTTTTCTGGGGGATAAAAGAGGAATAATATTCAGACCACCTAGAAAGGAGAAATTATCTATGGAATTTGGAAATCAGATCATAAACTTGGCATGGAAACATAGTGAAGCTATCTAGACATCTGTTGGAATTCTGTTTTGTTTGCTCACACCCTCATTTTCCCTTTTCTCCATCCCTTTCCCTTTCCTTCTTAAAAGCAGAGCAGCTGATGCATTTGGGATTTGCTATAATGATAATCTTATACCTCAAAAGATAAAGGAAGTAACAAGGGGAACTGCAATTCTGGACCGGATTCTGATTTACAAGGAGGAACTGGTTGCTGAAGTAGAAATTACAGAAACCTTGGCGGCAAGGGCAAGTGACCAATTTCCTCAGAGTTCATGATAGAAGGGAGGAATGCTGGACATGATCTGTGTTGACATGCACCTTAGATTTTTGGGGAGAGCAGATATCAGACAATACAAGGAAAGTATAGGTAGAATCCAAAGGCCTAATATTTTTTAGAGGAAAGCCCTCCTAAGATAAGAGACTACCAAGAATGAAATTCTGAAGACTCAAGAATGGATTCCATTGAAAGGAAAGTCAGTGCCACCTAAAGAGACTAATGAGTACGCACAAGAAATTCACTGATCAACTGAGATTTTTAAAGACATGTATAGAAGATGGAAGCAAGAGGAGGTAACAGGACGAATACAGAAAAGTACTACAGTTATGTAAGAATAGTATCAGCTAAAGCTCCAAATGAGCTGCACCTGGCAATAATTGCTTAGGACATGATTTTTTGTTTGTGATGGTTCAGGCAAAAGGAAGATAAAGGAAATGATAGGACCACTGCTCATGGTGGATAGGATGATAATAATGGATGATAGTAAAAAAAAAAAAATTGAACTACTCAACTCTTACGTTGCTTCTGTTTTCTCTTAAAAGGAGAATGATCTTTGGACTGGGGAGGAAAGAACAAAAATGATTTTCAAGGAGTAGAAACCCAAGATCATTGAGGAGATGGTAAGACAGCATATAGCTGCCCTTCAAGTTCAAGTCACTAGCCCTAAATGAACTACATCCTCGAGTTCTAAAAAATGACAGATAAAATTGCTAAGCTGCTGTCAGTGATCTTCTAAAGATCTTAGAAAATGGGGGAAATGCCACAGCATTGCAGGCAAATGTGTCTGATTTGGAAAAGAAAAAAAAGGGAAGAGGGCTGACTAACTATAGACCAGTGAATGTAACTTCTTTGATACTTCGAGACAAAGTCAACTTGAGGAAGTCCAACTCACTGCCCTATAGTTTGAAGATTCCAGAAGTCCTCCTGTGATACTTCATCATAGGATGGAAGCTACCCTGCATTCTAGAAGATTATGCCAAGAGCATACAGAATCTTGCAAATTCTGCCATGCTGGAAAGGCTTCAGGTATGGTCCAGATTATAAATTGTCTGCTTGCCAAGGACCAGTCTAGCTAAGTATGAAGAAGCTTATTACTAGTAAAGTGACCACAAGGTGATGAATTCGTTGTTCATGGCCATCCACAAATTTGTTTTCTATTCCTGGTAAAACTCTAGAACATGTTTTTAAAGAAGTTTTTTGTTACCTTTTGTTTTTATGTCACAGTCAAATATTTCCTCTTTAACATCTGTCTCTCCCAGAGAGCCACTTCCTCTCCCCAATGCTGTCTAAGAAGGAGTTTTCTGTATCAGTTTTCTAGGATGAAAATTTGTGATTTCAGTTAACAAGAGTTCAATTTCTTTTTAGTGTTAACGTAGACCTTAATGTTTGTCATTGTGTATTTTTATTAGAACGCATTATTAGAGGATCATAGTCATACATCTGGAAGAGATCTTAGAGATCATCTAGTCGAACATCCTTTAATGATTTTTGAATTCTTAGAGAGGCAGTGATCACTAAAATTTAGCATGGGGTCATCATGAGCAATCATACCTATCAGAGTAACCTCATTTTCCTTTTTGAGAAGATTGCTAGACTGCTAGCTCAGAGAATGCTGTGGATTCAGTTTCCTAAATTTTAGCAAAATATTTCACAGATTCTCTGTTGTTTTCTTTATGGGAAAGAGTCACAAGTTACTTTGAGAAAAAGCACAAAAAAAATATGAATTGTTCATTTTGGTATTACCCTTAGTTCAAGGCTATGAGTTTTTTCCATAGGAAAATAGTAGTGGTGGTAAGCGCAAGTGAATATAAATTCCTTAGGACAGGTTTTTAATGCATTTTTGCAGAACTGGCAATCTGTTTTTGTATATATCTATATTTATCTAGGTATCTGTTTTCTCTATGATACTGTATTTATTATAGTTGTGCTCACAAGGTGAGCGTTTATTTGTGCAGATTGCTTTCTAAGACTTCCCATTTTAAATAAGTCTGTTTTGATATGCTTCATGAGGAGGGGAATTAAATTGTTTTAGATAATAAGAAACCTTACACTCAAAGAATTTTTAGACTGAAATCACACAGAATCACAGAGTTGTGAGGGACCTGTGATCATTTAGTCTAACCTGTATTTTACCAAAAATCCATTCTTATAGTGTTGTCAAGTGACCGACCATATGACCTCAACTTGAAAAACTTTTAGTGAGAGGGAGCCTGTTAACTTCCCAAAAATGCTCTTTTCCCTTTGGACATTTCTGATTTTTTGAAAGTTTTTCCTTACATCATATCAATATCTACTTTTCTTTTTCTGTCCCTCCCCTCCCATGTAGGAAACCCCTTTTCTGAATTATAGCCCTTAAGGTAGATGAAGACAATTATCATGTTCCGCTTAAATGTTTTCTCTTTAGTGCTACATGTCATTAGTTCCTTTAATCAGTCCTCATGTGGCATGGTTTCAAGTCCTCTCACCGTTCTAGTTATTTACTTGCAGTAGAGATCATTAATGTCCTTCGTAAAATGTGATGCCCAGAAATGAACGTAGGCCAGATTTGGCCAGACCCAGGCAGATTCAATGAGATTATCACCTCCTTCATTCTGAATACTTAGTGTAGTCTTCCATGATAATGATGTCATTTGCTTATAAAGTTTCTGCTACTTTTACTTCAACTAGTTCTTTCTTTTGAATAGTGACCTTTACTAAGACACTTCATTTCTTTGCCCCAAATTCCATCATTTGTAAAATAAGGGGGTTAGCTTGTATCATCTTGAAGGTTTAGTTAATTCAACAAGCACTTATTAAGCTGCTGCTAATGTGACAGACATTATATTAGCAATTTACCTTCCGAATGTTGAAATTACTATAGCCTGGGACTTAGAACTAGGAGGCGGTAAGGGGAGATAGCAATATATCAGATTCTCTTCTTTTAATTGGATTGGACTTGTAACAGATCTCTAGATAAATGAGTCCTCCGATGGTTTGTTTCTGTGTCAGTTTTGTAATTCTTCCTAGTCAAGTATCATCCATATTTTCTATCTGACTATATTACTGCAATGATATTGTTGGGCTGATTAGGGTAGGACCCCAGCTTTAGAGCCTCCAGAATAAAATCAGTGCTGGAGGGAGGACATGGCAATGTTGTTTGGGTAGACATTCCCTTGGAGGCCCTGGGTCTGCTTATAGCCACATTTTAGAATATTTTGTCTTACAAATTCCTTTCTATTTGGAGGATTTGGCATACTCCTTACTACTATTATCCTAGACCATACTTTGATTACTGTACTTCAGTGAATCACAGAAGACTGACCAGCAATGTAGAATATTATATTATGAAACCAATCAAATCAATTCATTTTATTTTCTGCATATTTTACTGATGCTCTTTTTTGACATCATAGTCCAGTAATTCTCTCCTCCCCTCAGTAGAACCCTTCTTTGTAACAAGTACAGTCAAGCCAAACAAATTAAAAATGGGCTGTGTATGAAAATATATGCCTTACACCATACCTCTCTGCTAAGAGATTGGGAACATACTTCACTATTGGTCCTATGAAATTATAGTTAGGCACTTCCTTGAGCAGATGTCTGCAGTTTTTCAGTGTTGTTTTCCTTTATATCTTCAATTCATTTTAATAAGCATTTACTGAATACCTACTCAGTAAATATGTACTTAGCATCATACTGAAAATTCTGTGGGGGGTACAAAGTACAATAATATTGCTGCTTCCAAAGAGCTTATAATCTTATTGAGAAAACAGGATGTACACAAAATATAGAATAATACAAAAGTATACATGTGTCCAAAAGTCAGTTTTTGGCAAAAGTCAGGAAGAGAAGATATCAGTATGGTATAGCTCTTGAAATATTGATGGAATTTTGATACCTAGAGAGTCAGGGTGGGAAGGAAAATACTAAAAGCATGAACTAAAGATGGATGTAAGAAAAAACCTGATAATATTGACGGGAGAAAGAGACCTATGTTAGATTAATGGAGAAGAAAAGGCATTAGAAATTTTGAAGGAATTTGTGGGGTATTGTAGTAAATATAATATGCTTCAATAGAAGAGATTCTCAAAAGGCTAATTTAAGGTGTCTTTTGTGTTTTAGTGAGAAAGTGAATCCATGATGTTCAGGATACCACAGTATTAGGAATACTCAACTTTGATGGACAATTGTCCAAAATCATATATGTTCTCTACTATTACTTATTCTCTTTGTTCCTATTTTCTTCATATTTTTCCAATACTTGGAGATTTCCTTAATTACCAAATTATATGTATAATTTAGTTCCCCAATAAATTCCCTTAAAGCTCTACAGCCTGTGATCTCCTTTAATTTGGACATGACTTTCTAAAAAAAGTTAGGATATGGTATCTTATTTCCTCAGTAGATATGTCATTTAACTCAGGTTGTATCTGGATATCTCAGGACATGCTTATTTGTAGTTATTTAAACAAAGATTAGATGTCTGCCAGTAGGTATATTGTAGAATGGATCTCATCTAGGTATAGTCTGGACTAGATTGCCTTTGAGGTCCCTTCTGAGAGCAATAGTTTATGCTTTACACAAGGATGGTGGTTAGGGAATCATCTAGAAGTAGCAGAGAGCAGTATGCTAATTCCTCGCATCTACTTCCTCCCTTTGTGCCTTTGCCCATTCTCCATGTTCTTCCTTATCTTCCCTTTTTGGAATTTCCTTCAAGGCCCAGTTCAATGTCACCTCCTGTAGGAAGTCTTTCCTAATCTCCTAGTTGTTGGTACTCTTTCTCCTCCCTTGAAATTTTTTTTGTATTTACTTTGTTTATGGTTTGTAGCTACTTAATGATGTGTATGTTGTTTCCTCCCAAAAGAACCCCTGAAGGTCAGAGACTATTTCCTTTTTGTCTTTTGTATCGCAGGTGACTAGGGATCAGCCATTCTGTGTACAGTCAGGCCATTGATTTGTCAAAACAGTGATCGAAATTAGTAAAACAGGAAGGAATAATGAAAAAAGACACAATATATAGTTGAAATAACTCAATCCTAAACTATTTAGGCAATTAATTGATAATGAAAAATAGATAATGATCAGCAGCAGTAATGACACTGTTTATAATAATTTCAAAAAATCAGTCTTATGTAAGACAATTGCCAACACAAGGAGACTAGAAGAACACCCAAAGCATGTTAGTTAGTAAACACTTGACTTACTTGCCAAGCAAGAATATAAAGTCATTATATAAACTCATAGAATATAAACTCATTCATAAAATCTTACGGAGGAGGCTGATGGATGATTATGAGTAGTTTTGTAAAGCATAGAGAAACGATAGCAGGTAAAACCAATTTAAAGAAAGCTTAGCAAGAGAAACAACTATGCAAAGTCTTCCTGAGGGCATTTGACAATGAAAACAGTAAACAGAAGAAAAATTGAAAAGATCTTTTTTGTAACAAACTTAACAATCAAGAACAATAGCAACACCACACTAGGACTTTTAACATCGGAGTCCCGGATGTGTGGTAAAATGGCAGTAATGAGAATAAAGTCTAGAAAAGTAACTGGATTGGATGCAGGTTATAAGAGAAGTTATGTCGTGTGCTGGGCATGACTTAATTGTGAGACTGCTAAGGGATCATTTCATTATGTGGGGTCATTGGCTCATAGTTCTGGAGTTGACAGGAACCTCAGAGGCCCTCTAGTTCAACCTTCTTGTATGCAAAGGAAGGAAAAATCCTAAAGGTGTGGAAAGCATCTGTGACGTAGCTAATATTAGGGGAGAAAAAAGGTGACCAAGAGAACATCAAAACTATCAGCCTGTATGCCTACAAATTTTTCCATTGCAATATCTCTACACATTGACCCGGGACATTACTGTTGAAGTTAATACAGGTGTTAGCAAACAATGTTACACAATGGACCACATCTTTACTATGTCACAGTCACCTAAAATTTGTTGAGAATACATGTGTCCCACTGTACTTATTGTTTGTTAATTATGAAAAAAGCATTTGATTCAGTGTAGAAAATATTACCTTAACAGCTGTCTTCCAGCAAGGTATCTCTCATCTTATGCATCAAAATCATTTAAAAATTCCTTGAAAGATAAATTACAAAAATAACTGTTCATTGACCCTCCAACAGCAGGCTAGGCATAAAACCAGGGAAATGTATGCTTGATGAAAGTGTTGGCACTTTGATGGAGGAGATCTAGCACAGAATCTAAGTTGAAAAATGATTTCCTTGAATAATTAGGTTATCCAACTGCTTCTGTTTACTGATGACATTGCATCAGTTGCATCAGTTCAGGAGACATTGCAGAGCCTCCTAGAGATCTATATAACCACTTGAGTTTTGTCTGACTTAATGAAAGACCAAGGGAGTGAAGGTCTGTTTTACAAATTGACGTGAAATTGGATGCACAAACTGTAGAGCCTGTCTTATTTGTGTGCGTATTCATACATACATATATACACATATATGTATTTGTGTCTGTTTACACACACGTGCATCTGGGACAAATGATACACATGGACATTGAGTTCAGCTCAGAATCACAGATGAGGAAAATCTATATTGTAATTAGAAAATTGCAGCATTTCTCCATTGACCCCACCCTTCTCTTGGAACAAAGGCCCGTCTTTTTAATAGTAGTGTTGTAATATATTGCTTGTAGACATGGGACACAGTAGTCTCTAGAGAACTGAAAATGAGTATTACATGGTGGGCAGTGAAGTGGCACATGGAGTAGGGAAAGAGATGTTATAAAGGAAATATATACTAAGAAGATAATTTGATCATACGGCAATAACAAGGGTTCACGGATAGACAGACAGTGACATCAGCTGATACATTTGCAATGTCAGGAATAGGCAAGGAAGACTTTCATCACATTTGGCAGATCCATTATAGTAAACTTACGAGACCACTTGGTGATGGATTCTTTTCAAAGAAAGCTGTACAAATTTCTATATCAGCAGAACTGAAGAATTAATCCTTTTTATCTACATGGAGCATAGGAAATGACACATTTCCTTATGACTGACTTAAGAATGTTCTATTTCACCAAGATCAACTAAAAGTCTTGGTTTCTTGGCCTGTTCAGACTTGGGTATATGTACTTTGTTAAGACTGTCAGTTAATGTTATTCATGATTATGATTCTTAGAAAGAAGGATAGAATAGCTTGCAGCCTTTCTAAATTTACATCATATATTAAATCTAGCCATTGCTAACAATGATTGAAAACTGTTACTCTCTGGCTATTTGGTGTCTCATTCTAATACCTACTATGCTTATAGTCCTCTAGATGTAACTGTTCAAAACTTTGACATTAATGGAAATCCACTATATTGATTTCTGTATCAGAAAAATTACAAAAATGTTCCTGCATAATATAGTAGCTGTTTCATACTGTTTTTCTCTTAGTGATTAGAATGGGATCTATTAGCTTTTTCTCTGCATAGTTATTGATGATGCCTTTTTCACCTCAATATTAATGAAATATGCCATATTTTATGCTGTATTTAAAGGTAACTGAATTTTCAGTTAGTTCAAAATTCAACAACTAATTTTTTTTATTTCAGATACATGGAACATGTTATTTTTCAACCTACCAGACTGCTTATGACTTGAAGTGCATGACACTAACTTAAATGTGTGAACATAGCTGATTACAACTATTGATATTAGTACTTTATATTTCCTTCTGAGTATATTTAAATTAGTCTGGTATTTACCATTTAAAAAAATTAATAGCTTGCCCAAATAAGATTGACCCCCCCCAACCATGTTTAACTGTCCTATTTCAATTTTGCTGAATTCCACCCTAAACTGAAAAAATCATAGTCTAAGAAGTAATAGGGGCCTTAGAGATATATTGTTTCAGTTCAGACACCTGTTCTGCAGTGCCCCTGATAGATGGTTATCTTGCCTCTGCTCAAGTACTCACAGTGATGGGGAGCATTCCATTTTAGATGGCTCTAATGATGGCCAGAAGGTTCTCATTTATATTGAGTTGGAATCTGCTTGCGCAAAACTAATACTCATTGCTCCTTGTCCTGCCTTCTATCTAGTGCACCAAAGAATAACTCTAATCTAGTATCCATGTAAAGTCCCTTTAGATAGTTGAAGACCAATTACCATATATCGTACATGCATACATACCCCCATCAAGTCCATCCAAGCTGCACATTCTCAAGTCTCTCAGTGGGTACTCATAAAGTATATTTTTTGCCTTTTACCATCCTGATCACTCTTCTTAGAAACTAGTTGATCAAGAATTCAACAAATGTTAATTTAGCATCTGCTCTCTACAAAGCACTCTCAATCTCTCAAAATCTAATACCAAAATATATTTCAAGCATGTATCATACTAATTCATACAAAATTGGTGATCAACTCAAATCCCAAGGTCTTTTTTATGTTAACTGGTACTAGTCAAGTGATAATTTCCTCATATAGCACTTCATGTAGTGGATTTTTTGAGCCTAATTGTAACTCTTGTACATTTTTACTCTATTATTGTACTATTTCCTTTTCTTTTGTGTCATTGTTTGAGCCTATCAGGATAATTCAGAATCAGTATGTTAGTGATCCTTTGTAGTTTTGTATCATTCACAGGTTTGATATGATTGGCTTTTATATTTTCACTCTCATCTTTGGTTTTAGAATAAGGCCAAGGACAGAGTCCTGTGGCTTACCATCTAGTGATCTTTCAGGTTGACATCAACTATATTAATCAGCATTTTTTGAATACAGTATGAGTTTGTCCTTGATGTTAGTACTGTTGTAAGTTCTTGAGCACAGGGAAGTGACATGATGAAATTGAAGGTTTACATTAGCAATGATATAGTGAATGAATTGTAGAGGCAAGAGTTTAGGCTCAGAAGTAACATTGAGGATGGTAATGTAGATATGAGGGCATGAGAACCTAGATTACATTGATGACAGTAGTAATGGAGGGAACAGGGTGAAACAGAGAGATATGTCAAAGGAAGGAAGGGCAGCATTTGGCTCCAAATTGGATAGCTCTATTTTTAAAATGTAGAAAGGACCCTCCATTAAAGTCCTATTTGGTTGCTTCATTGTGGCATGAAGTTGATGATAGATTCTTGAAGACTGTAAAAGCAGTGTTAAGTTCTGACTGGTCTTTCCAGACTTCAAGTATGAGCCTATGTTGGACTGTGGTTTGCTGTCTAAGGACTAATTAAGAGAGAACCCTCATCGTGCTAACTCAAGGAGGATTGATTTTTTTGGCTATAGTAACTCTTAAAGACCTTTTACTCATTTATATCAGGGGCTGTGATCTGCTTTGGTGGAGAAAATACCCATGTAAATTACACTGTATGGTGTTGAAGAATTGAAGTAATTGAAGAAAAATGGAAAAGAAGTTGTATTTAACGTTTCATATGTAACCATCAAACATGCTCCTAGATCAATTCTGAGGTGGTTTTCTAGTTGTTTGGAGGGAAATTTGATAGGGCTTCAGAAGGTTCCTTCCTCACTTCATCATCTTGGCGCTTGAAGTCTGAATTGTTAAATTTAACCACTTATGTGTTTTAGAGTTTTCAGTCTTGGGTTCTTTGTTTTTCTGGATGTGAATTCTTTCAATTTGTATTTCATTTTATGTGTTCAAAAGTTCTGGGCAGTTCTCTACTATTATATTCTGCATTGTGGTATTAAGGTTTTTTGTCCTGCTGTGTTCTTCTGAGAGACCTATGATCCTTAGATTTGTCTTTATGCATCTGCTCTTCAAGATTGATATGTTTTGCTTGAATGGTGAACAGATTTTCTTTTAATGTTATGGTTTTTACTTCTCTGCTTCTAGATTGTCCTTCATTTCTGTGTATTTGCCTTCCTAATCTATTGTTCTCTTTTTGTTTCTTTGGTGAGGTTTGCCATTGCAGATTTCAGTTTTTCTATTCTCTCCGTTATTTTTCCTATAGAGGCCCTAAGTTTTATTCTCATAATTCTCATTTCTCTTTTGAAACCTTGGAGCATCCCAAACAACATGGGACATTATGGATCTGATGACACCATGCTTAGAGTGTGAAGAGAGATGGTGTGTGAAGGGAGACATGAATCTTACATTGGGTGTGGCCTGGGGGGGATTTGGTTTCTGAAGTCTACTTGTCCTACATCCAGAGTGGAGGAATTTGAAACTTCTGAGAGCAACTGGCATCTGAGAGAAGAGGGAGAACATGAACCTAGGCAGTAGATTTTGAGGCAGATGTGGGGAAAAAAGGTAGCCAGGAAAGAGTATGTATTAGTGGTGGGCTCCATAATCAGGGATGTGATAGGGTTGAGGCCCTACCATGGGTCAATGTCCTTTCTGACATTTAAAATAATTGGCATTGTTCTGGGAGTGAGGAACAGTGGGAAGAGGGAATCCATGGAGCAAGTTCTTCAAGGCAGTATTCGAAATCACCCAGAGAAGAGAACCTCAAATGGATACTTTGAAAGCTTTGATAGATGAGGAATACAGAGAAAAGTAAGAGATGAAGTAATTATGGGGTCACGAATCAGAGAATGTGGGTCTAGAATAGACAGGATTAAATAATTCAGAGAGTAAGAGGAGCCCAGAAAGTAGGGACAGGATTAAGTAAAGCGTGACTACCACATCCAGGAGTGTTGGAGGAGAAGAACCTGACCCTAGGACAAAGTTCGAAATCAGGAACTGAGGCTGGAGATATAAGTAAACAGAAGAAGACACTGAACACAGTGAAAGAATACTATGGGTCATGAGATATCCAAGAAATAAAAACTAAAGAAGAAATATCTACTGTAAGCAGAATGTCAAACACCCTCCCCATCCCTGCCCCCATTCAAAAAAAGTCTTGGCTATAAGGACCTCAAGCAGCTAGAGAGGAAATGAAGCAAAAAGATCTAAAACAATATTATATGCAAAATAAGAACTCTGAAGGATCAGAAGGAAATACATCGTTTAGAATAGTTGGTGGTAATGGAAGTAGACTCTCTGAAAATTAGAATGGAGCAAAGAAAATGATTTTAGTAAACGAGTAATTAACAAAATCAAAAGACTGAAAAAAAATGAAGAAAATTTCAATTATCTACTTTTAAAACCAACTTTTATAGTGCATAAAAACTTCATAAACAGGTGAAATAAGACAGAATTATTAAACATATCCTTTACTGACCACATTGTGATAAAAATTATAATCAATAAAAGGCCTTTGAAGAAAGGTTTCAAACTTAAATGAATTCTAAATAATCCTAAAGAATTGTTCTGTCAAGTATGAGTTATAGAAATAATAATTTATTGAAGAAAATGACAACAATGAGACAATGTAATGTAAATTTGGGATGTAATCTTAAGGGAAAATTTGTATTGTAAAAACTTTCATTAGGAGAGGTAGAACAAGTCAAAGAACTAGACAAACACCACAGCCAAGAAACTGTTAAGTAAATCAGAAAATCTCTACCAAATGCAAAAATAGAAATTCTGAAAATTGAAGAGATTAAATTGACAGCAAAAAAAATTGATAAATTTAGAACCTGCTTCAAGAAAAAGATAAAATTAATAAATTGTTGACACAAACCATCAGGAAGGCCTTGACCCCTCTGATGACCAGTAGTGAAACCCCACCCTGGGGCTGGCCAACAGCAAGCTCCTGGGGCCTGGGAGAGAGACAGAGTTTGGGTGGGGAGAGGGGGAATGCCTGTTTCCATAGCAACCCAGCAGTAGGACCACGCCCCTCAAGCAGATCAGCAACAAAATTATTCCTCTAGGGTCTGCTAGCAGAGAGGCCTTGTTGACTTCTGTTTTTTGTTTGTTTGTTTTTTGTTGTTTTTTTTTTTTTAAATTAGGAAAACCACATTACCAGTGTCAAAAATGCAAAAGGATAAGTAGCACCAAATGAAATGGAAACAAGATTATTAGAAACTGTTTTACCCAATTAAATGCCAATAAAACTAATACCAAATTAAATGAATGAATATTTACAAAAATATAAAATTCTCAGGTTAACTAAATTTGGAATAGAGAATTTAAGTAAAGCTGTCTCAGAAAAAGAAATTGAACAAACCATAGAAAAAAGTTCTAAAGGGAGGAAGAACAGTATCAAATGGATGTGTGTATGTGTGTTTGTGTGCGTGCATGCAGCTATAGATATAAAATTCAGATGTTTAAAAAAACATTTAGCTGCAACATTACATAAATTCATTACAAAAGTAGGAAAAAAAAGTGTTCTATTAAACTCTTTTATGAATCAACAATAGTCCTAATACCTAAACTAGAAAGAGATAAAGCAGAGAAAGAAAATTTTAGACCATTATGTCTAATGAATATCAATGCAGAAGTGTTGAAATAAATATTTTTGAGTGTTACAAAAAAATATGCTTAAAGGATTATACACCAAATCTGATTTATATTAGGAATGCAGTATTTGTTCACTACTTGGAAAGTAGACCTTATTAATAACAAAAATAATCAATCATTAATTAACAAGCATTTGTTAAATGCTAACCATGTGTCAGACACTATACTAAGATATGGGTATTCAAAGATAATGAAGTTTACATTCTAATAGGAGATAATATTCGTATAAGAAGATATGTATAAGATGCACAGAGTTTATGGAAGGGACCCTTAGAGGAGAAGAATATAGTACTGGAGAAGAATGGGGGTAAGGGGACCAAAAAAAGACCTCCTACAGGATTTGGTTTTTGACCTGGGTCTAAGGGGACAATAAGGATTTTAAGAAATAGAAGTGAGGAGGGAGAGCGTTCCAGACATGGAAGCCAACTAGGGCAAAGTCCGTGCAGCGGTACAGCTCAATGGATAGAGTGCTGTAATTAGAGTAAGGAAGACTTCACTTCGAATTCTGCCTCAGGCATTTAATAGCTGTGTGACCTTGAGCAAGTCACTTAACCTCTGTCTGCTTCTGTTTCCTCTTTTGTATAATGGGAATAATAATAGCCCCTATCTCTGAAGACTGTTTTGAAGATTAAAAATGAGATAATATTTTAAAGCACTTTGCAAACTTTAAAATGTTATATAAATGCTAGCTGTTTATGTATAGGGAAAAACAAGTCACTCATTATAGTTAGATTCTGAAGTGAGTAATGGGGAGTAAAATATAAGAAGATTTCAAAGGTATGAAAGGGTTGTGAAGAATATTAAATACCAGACAAAGGACTCCATGATAAATCTCCAAGGTAATAGAGAGGCATGGACATTTTTGAGTACAGGTGTGACATGGGGATGCTATAGGAAAATCATGTTGGTAGCTCATTGAGAGATGATTGGAATAGGGAGAGGCTTGAGGCTAGTAGACCAATTAACATACTATTTCAATAGTCTAAGCAAGAAGTGATAATTTCTTAAATAAGGGTGGTGTTTCTGATCAATCAAAATTAATGCAATTTGAACTATAAAAGGGAAACAGTTAATTGTAAAAAAAAATTGTAAACTGTAAAAACTGATAAAGGTCTGATATACAAGATATATATGGAATTGATACAAATATCTAAGAACTAGAACTATTTCCCAATAGATAAATGATTAAAGAATATGAACAAGTAGAGTTCAAAAGACAAAAAGCAAGCTATCAATGACTATTTGAAAAAAATGGTTTGAATATCTAATATTAAGGGAAATATAAAATAAAACCCTGAGATTCTACCTCACACTCATCAGATTGGCAAAGGGAAAATAACAGTTATTAGAGGGGATATGGGGGGGGAAAAGGCACATTAATGTACTGTTGGTAAAGCTGCAAAGTGGTCTATCTGTTTTCGACAATAATTTGTACTATATCCAAAAAGTCACTAAGCTTTGCATACCATTTGTCCTACCGCTGTTCTTATACTTCAGAGAAATAAAAGATATAGGAAAAATCATCAAAAAGATTTGTAGTAGCACTTTTTGTTGTGACAAAGACCTGGAAACAAGATGGGTGCCCATTAATTGGGGAGTGGCTGGACAAATTATGAAATATGAATGTAATAAGATATGCTTTCAGAAATGGTGAAAGGAATAGATTAAGAGAAACTTGGGAGGCCTTTATGAATTGATACAGAGTTAGTTGAGCAGAACCAGAAGAACAACTTTTGAAACACCTGTGTAATTATAAAGACAATCAACTGAAAGATTCAAGGACTCTCATCAGTAAACACAGATCTGGAAGATTAATGAATCATGCTTCTACCTCCTGGAAGAGAAGTTATGAATTAGTTTTGCAAAATGAGACATAGATTTTCGGGCATGGTAATTGTGTGAACTTCAGTGGATCATTTAAGAAACAAATAGAACAGAAGTTGTTTGAAGGGAATAACAAGTGAGAACCATTGGAACTACCATGTTAAATTTGAATTTATGCACACGTACCAAGTTATAGATAGTAATGAAAAAAGACAAATGGTACATAATGGAAATTCAAAGTTACGTATAAAATACACTTTTTGTTTTTCTGTGAATATTGAAATATTATGAATGTTAATAAGTTCATAATAAAAATTTATTAAATGGGGGGGAGAAGAAAGTAAACAATCATCATTATTCCCTTCAAATTTCTCAAATGTATTTACTTTTCTTGATTTCTCTTCACTTATGTTTGGATTTTAAAGTTTCTGCTTATCTCTGGTCTTTTCATGCTTGAAAGTTCTCTTTTCTATTCAAGGTCCATGTTTTTCCTTTTACAGGATTATGCCTAGTCTTTTGGGGTAAGTTATTCTTTGTTACAAATTGATATCCTTTGCCTTTTTGAATTTTGTGTTCCAGGATTTTCACTCATATAATGTTTGTACCATGGTTTTGTAAGAACCTGCCTATGATTCCTTGGTTCTTGAATTCTTTCTTTTTGGCTGCTTTCAGTTATGTCTTTATGTCTAGATAGAAAGCTTCTTTGATGCAAAAGCTCAGAACTTTGGCTATGACATTCCTGAGAGTTTTCATTTGGAGATTCTTTCAGCATGTGATCAGTGGATTTTTTATATTTTCACTTTGGCCTTTGGTTCTAATACCTCTGGGTGGTTTTCTTTTATGATTTCTTAAAATATCATATCCAGGTTTTTTATTTGATCATGATTTTCAGTGAGCCCAATGTTCTTATTGCCCCTTGACCTATTTTTTAGATGTGTTTTTGATAATAAGTAACATTACTTTTTTTGTTCTAATATTTCTTGTTTTCTAGAGTCATTGAGGTTAGTTTGCTCCATTGTATTTTTCAGGGACTCCATTAAAAGTATCAATAATAATCTATTGTTCTAAGATTTTTCTTTCTAGTTTTTTTCCTCCAGAGCTTTTAATATTAATTAGAATTTCATTTTTTAAATTCTTGCTGCATTTCTTCCAGCCGCTCATGGAGTACTTGAAGCTAAGCTATTTTTTCCCCCCTGAGGTTCTACTTGTATTTTTATGCAGTTTCTCTTTTCTTCTGTACTTACTTACTGGCATCTCTTAACCTATAGTATTTTTTCACTTTGTTTAATGTTTTCTTCTGTTACTTATACCTCTCGCCTCAGTTGTTGGTTTGAGATCTTGTGCTCGGATCAAGTTCTTTTCCATTCACACTTTTGGATGGGGTAGTCTGGCCCTATTTGTTCTTGTCTCCAATTTCCTGGTTTCCTACTACTGGTTTCCCACCTTCTCTGGCATGTTTGCTCCTCCTTTCTACAATCTGTGGTAGAGAAGAAAACCAGTGTGACATGCACCCTGGATTTGGAGAGAGTAGATGTGAAAAGGTTCAGAAGAAAGATGGGTAGGATCTCATAAGCTCAAATTCTGTATGGGAATTCAGCCTAAGTGGGATGGAAGATTCTCAAGAATGAAATTTTGAAGAAACAGTTTTGATGGGAATGAGTAACAGGAATTGTCTGCATGAATGCTGAAGATACATGGACTATCCTACCAACTAATTTATATTTTCAGAAGACGTGATTCCTTGATAGGATACAAGAGGGGTCAACAGAGGTTAGATACAAGACTATGACACAGTCCTATAAAAATTATATTAGATAGACCAGTAGGCTAAGAGTAAACTTAGTCTACCAAGATAAGTGAAGGACATCAAAAAATTGTTTTGTTTTTTTAATCTGCCTTAAGTTAAAGAGGAATATCAAAGAAGAGATACTGCTGCTGTATAGGGTTGATAGAACCCTGAAAAAAACTAGTAACAGAAAGAAGGCAGATCTGATAATTTCTTATTTCACTTGTGTTTTCTCTACCAAGGAGAATGACCTTTCCATTGGAAATAATATTGAAAAGTGCTAACAGGGAATTGATATCCGAGATAAGTAAGTAGTTGCCCTTGATAAGAAAGTAGTTATTCTTTGTCCCAAATGAATTACATCTTCAGGTATTAAAAGAATTGGCTAATATGATTTCTGAGCAACTGTTAATGATATTTGAAATATAGAGAATGGTAGAGGAACTGTGTGATTGGAGAAGGGCAAGTGTAGTCCCATTTTCAAACACGGTCTATCATTTTCAAATGATAAATGGCCTGGAGTTAGGAAAATCTGAGTTCAAATCCAGTCTCAGACACTTACTATCTTTGTGACCATGGGCAAGTTACTTAACCTCCGTTTCCCTTAGTTTTCTGAACTGTAAAATGGAGGTAATAGTAGCTCCTACCCTTATAGAATTGTTATGAGGATCAAATGAGATAACATTTGTAAAAAGCTCTTAGCACAGTGCCTGATATATAGTAGATAATATGTAAATGGTTATTCACTTCCTTTCACTTCCATTCTTAAAACAAGTCAGTGAGCCTTGTAGTTTGTCTTTTTTTTTCAGTAATATTTTGATATGTGTGTTTCAAGGTAATTGGTTTCCTTTGTCATCCTATATTTTTTATTTTATGCATTTAAAAACATAATTTTGATAAAGGGTCCATAGGCTTAAACAGATTGTCAAAGGGGTTCCATGATACAAAAAAAAAAGGGTAAGAACTCCTGGGCTAGAACATTGGACTGAATCTTATAAGCCAAAATTTAATAAGTGTAAATGTGAAATTATACATTTAGGTTAAAAAAAATCAACGTCATGAGTATTAGATGGAGGAGGAATAATCAAATAGCAGTTTGTTTGAAAAAGATCTAGAGATTTTAGTGACCTGCGGTATGAATAAGTAGTGTAGTATGTATGGCAGCTGAAAAATCCAATGAACCGTTGGTCTACATTAAGAGGAGCATAACTTATAAAAAGAAGGAGGTAATAGTTGCTTGGTCCTCTGCCCTGTTCAAAACACATCTGAAATATTGTGTTCATTTCTAGGTACCACATTTTAGCAAGGACATTGATAGGTTGGAGTGTGTAAAGGAGAGCAAACAGAATGGCAAGGGATACTAAGGCCATGCCATACAAAGATCAATTGAATGGCAGTGCTTAGCCTGGAGGAAAAAAGACCAAAGGGGGACATAAGAGCAGTCTTCAAGTATGCAAATGGTTGTCATGTGGAAAAGGGATTCGACTTAACTCTGTTTGGCATAAGAGGGCCAAACTAAGAACAATGGGTAGAAATTGCGAAGAGGGAGATACATAGTTGATGTCAAGGGAAAAAAATTTTAATCATTAGAGTTGTCCAAAAGTGGAACTGACTCCCCCAGGAAGTAGTGGGTTCCTTCTCTTTGGAGGTCATCAAGCAGAGATTTGTAAAGTAGGGGGTATGTATTGATGTAGATGGCTACTGCTGTCTCTTCCAACTCTAAAATTTTGTGATTCTGTGATACGTTCTCGTTATATCATTTGTCTTTCATCCTTGACCTTTTTTGGCTCATTCTGTTAGCCATTATTCATTCTGTACCTTTATATTCACCTACATCAACTGAATCAAGTCCCCTGATAAATGCATTTGTAAGTATGGCATGCATCCTCATTTTGGATTTTTAGATAGGTGGAAATTTCCAGGTGTTATATATGCTTCTTTTCATTGACACTGCTACTACACACTAATTTAGGTCCTCATCACTTCTCACTTGGACTATTGTTACAGTCTTTGAAATGGTTTCCCTGCAACTAGTCATCTCTTACTACAATCTTTTCTTTACGTAGCTACCAAAATAATCTTACTTAGAAACCTTCAGTTGCTTCCTGTTGCCAATAGAACAAAACAGTTCTTAGCCTGGCATTTAAAGCTTTCTATTATCTGTCTCTCATCTACCTTGTCAGTCTTATTTCACATTACCCCTTTTCCTATACTCTGGGCTACAAGTTATCTCCCCTTTCTGTACTTGAGCAGACTGTTTCCCATTCCTGGAATGTACTTCCTCCTTATCTTTTCCTTCAGATCTCAGCTAAGGGACTATATCCTCCACAAAACCTTTTCTGGTCCCCCTAGCTAAATGTTCTCTCCTTCCTCAAAAGCCTTAGGGCAGTTTATCTGGTCTTTCTACTGCCCCATCACACTTTTCCTTGTATTACACATATGTATAATATCCCCTCCTCATATGATATAGGTTAACTCCTTTAGGTAATAGACTATATTTATCTTTATATCCCTAGTACCTAACACAATGTCTTAAACATAAAGTATATGATGTTTGTTGAATTAAATGTATGTGAAATAAAATAACATTAGAAGTAGTGGACTTAATGTGTACTTAATGTTTTAAAACCAGATTTAATGTGGTAGTGGAGATTGTATACTGAAATCTTCTATAAATAACTACTTTTAAATTTCTTATAAATGAATAGCATCTTTTTTGGTGAACCTTTCTGAGAGAATGTACACTTATTTTTATAGTTCTTTCTGCCTGCCTTCCATTCCCTCTATTTTTCAGACATGTTTATATCCCATATTTATTTAAGGAATAAGTGGAATAAGAAGACTGGAAGGCACAGATTACTTTGCTCATTATAAAGAATGCTATACCTTCACCGGATCCCTTTGGGCATCTTAGAATTGAACTTAGAAAGTTTTTGTTTCATAGATAAAAATGTGTTTTCCAACTTAAAATACAATGGATGTCTAAGTAAAATAGAATACAACGGTTACTACTTATTAAAAATTCTCGTTGTGTTGTCTTTTATTATTTATTTGCCTTGATAAATCTAGGAATGTGAGGGCTGTGTGTGTGTGTGTGTGTGTGTGTCTGTGTGTGATTTTAGGTCAATAACAGTAATATCTTAAATTTCTAGATCATTTTAAGGCTTGCAGTTCACTTTCCTCACAGCAACCCTGTGAGGTGGGTAATGCAAGTATTACTATCCCCATTTTACAGATGAGAAAACTGAGACTCAGAGAGATGGCGTGGCTTGCCTACAGTTCCACAGCTAAATGGCAGAACTTGGACCAGAACCCAGGTCTTCTGATTCTAAATCCAGTACATTTTCCACTACACTACTGGTAATCAGCAGCTTTCAAATTTTCTGCCATATTTTTCAAATTGAAAGATTAGTTTGTAGCAGTCATCTTTTGTTGAGGTTTAACTCTAATGAACTTATAGCAGAGGCATAATCAGAAAAAGTAAAACTCTGGATCTTTCTGCACTGTTGTCAAAATTTCAGAATCAAACTATGGGGAAAACTACTTTCTTTCAACTTAATCCCTCCATTGTCTCCCTATACCCAACAAAAAATCCACCATATTTTTAATCAGTTAGCCACATTTATTAAGTTCCCACTGTATGCACATAAGTGGCATATGGAAGAGGATGCAAAGAAATTAAAAATCCTGTTCTTATTCTCAAGGATTCCCAATGAAATCACATGAAGGTGGATGAATAGTTACCGAAAAGTGAGAGGTGGGTGTAGAGGGGAAGAAGAGGCTTAGCTAGTGTCAGTGTTAGGCTTCTGTTTGTGGTTTTCTTGGTGCAGTTGAACCCTTTCCTCAGGTTAATCTTATCTTCTTAGTTGTTTTCAAAACAGATTTATTATAAAGTATAAATATCTAGGCTGATCTGCAACACGTATGTAAGATAGCTTTCATTTTGTTTTCCAGATTAAACTTGTAAATCAAGGAAGGTCGAGAGACTGTGGGACTTCCCTCAGTCACTTTGAACATGTCTTAATAACTCAATAAATACATATGATTTGCTAATCTTAAACAGTAGTTTATGCTCAATCCTGGTGCTAATTTCTGAGAGACGTGAGAAAAGTATAAGGACTAGCTCCTGCTTTCAAGGATCTCATAATCTAGCTAAAATAACAAAACTAACGTGAAAAAAAGCAAATAAAAAGTAATTTAGATGATAAATAATTGATGCTTAGTGGTGTGTTGCAGTCTATAAGTCTGCTAGAGAACTGAGATGGAAAGGATCACTGGAGTAGAAGTTGTTAGGGAAAGCTTCAGGTGGAAGTGTGTTAGAACAGTGTCTTGGAGGATAAGGTAGGATTTAGAATTAGATCATGGATAAGGAGTGGAGAGAAATTCCACTTGGGGTCATGATCTCACTCAGTCATTTATTGAATGGTTAACGTTTGGCACTATTCTAATGTAAGCAGAGAATATGAGCAATTGTATTCCAACTTAATTCTGGTGGGGGGATAAATAAATTGAAGAGTTAGCTCGTTATTTCTCAATTTGATTGAGACATTAAATACTAAATAGGGAAATAATGTTCATTTAACTGAGAATAGAGTTTCTTGACTGACAGAATCAATGATCTAGAAAAACCAGTGCTGGAAAGAAAATATTGCTTTTTCATAGGTGTATGGCATTCCAGATGGTGAAGCAGATTTTTTTTCATTTTTCAGGAGACTTAATGCTTAGTTATAAATTTCCTTCTACAATGGCCTCCATAGCATAAGTAATCTTAGGTTTATCCTAAACTGTACAGTGTATTTTATCACTAAAGAGGTAGAATCATAGATATTTAATAAAATTTGGTTCAAAGATCACCTCTCTGCCACAAGCAAGTGTATCAACATATGTCATATTTAGAATAAGTTCTCCATTCTCACCCTATATTTATGAGTATGGGCAACCAATGTGATGAGAATTAAGAGGAAAATATGTAAAATGACATATTCATTCTACTCTCATTCAAAAAATGTTTGAGTGCCTACTTTGACAAGCCTAATGTTGGAAACTGTAGGTAATTTAAAAAAGAATAAGATATGGGCCTTACCCCACGAGGATCAGGTGTCTGATCTTGAGCAAGTCACTACCTTTCTTGCACTCGGTTTTCCCATCTCCAAAATAAGAGGGTTGAGCTGGTTCATCTCTAGAGTTCCTTTTAGCTCTAACCTTCAAAGAAACAGTCATTCATTGTATACAAAAACACTATAGCATATGGTGTGGAGATACAGTAAGAAAAGTATGAAGTACTTTGGTATTCCCCAAAAAGGAAAGATTGATTACTTCTGTCTTGGAGGATCAGGGAAAACTTCATGGAGAAGATGTTATATGAACTGAACCTTTAATTACAGAGGAAAAGATTGAGAGGCAGGCAAAAATAGGGAAAGCAAAGGAATGTTGATAGGAAAATATATTGTGTATTCTTAGAGAACTTGAAAAAAGAGGAATGTAAAATAATCCTGGAATGGTTATGTTCATGAAGGTCTTTAAAATCCAGAGAAAGTAGTTTACCCTTGATAAGATAGGTCAGCATTTCCCAGACTAATTCAACTACAAAATATATCTTTTAAATGAATTGGCAATGAATTATAAGGCTAGAGAGTCTTATTTTTATATTTTTATTCCTAGAGCCTGGAATAAGTGCCTTGTATGTAATAGTGTCTTAGTTATGTTATTATTGTTATTATTAGTGATCTACTTATGCATAGCAGTAGGGGTACAAAGACAAAAGGAAGGAAGTCATAACCTATCCATGTTTTCTATCCAATACGAGTTCTATCCATGGCCTCCCATAAATTCTTCACAAAGATCTACCCAGTGTACTGGATCTATTGCTCTAGGACTTTCTTACTTTGGTGTGTACCAGTGTGTGTTTGTTAAAGTGAATTGATATCAGTGTCTGTCTGGGTATGGTGGCCCCAGGATAAAATAACAAGGGAAAATAGAAGAACTTGAGCTTATTTTCTTTCCTATATAACTTCTTATTAAGTGAAATGAGAAAATATCATAACTGTGTGTATTTTCTCATAACACTTCTGTTCACATCAAAAGAAACACAGTTTGGGAAACAGTGTGTTGAATAATGGAGAGCCATTCAAGGTCTTTGAGCACGATAGCATGAACTCTGCTTTAATCTGGCACTGTGTTTAAAGTGAATTTTATGGAGAGAGAGAGCAGAAGCAAGTGTGAGGGACTGTCTGATGTTGGCAGCTGCCAGTTGGGTGCTGTGGCATGGGTAAGGTAAGATCTGGGTATTTTGGAAGTCGAGGCAGGGACTGTGGTAGGCAGAGTCGTGTGTACTGGGATGGGCTGGATACGGAGAAGCCATGAGGCAATTGGGCAGTGCTATGAGATAAGCTGGGTTCAAGGAAGTAGCCGAGCCTGAACTCCTGAGGCAAGGGGCGGTGCCACGTGGGAGTGGGATGGCAGAGGACTGAGCTCCCTCTGCTTAGTCCCCTCCCTATATGCAACATCATCCCCAGATGCCTCTTGTGACCTTCCTGACCTTGTGCAGCACTGATCCAGTCCCCTCCTGAGTCTGACTTCCTAGGTCACGTACTCTTGTCCATGCGTCAATCCCAGATGCCTCCTTCCTGTATCCAATCCTAGCCTCCTACGTCACTCCCTCCCCCCTTGGTGTGCTAAACTCAGACGGCCCCTTCCGGTATCTGACCCTACAATCATTGGCTAGTAGCGGGCTGGGGAGGAGGGGCTAAGTAGGTACTTAGGAACAAGCGTGGTCAGATCACACATGTGCGCGCTCCCCTGGCTCCTGCCTGTTGCTCTGGCCTTGCTGCTTGGGCTTGCTATGATGGTTTGCTGTGTTGGCCTCTGAATAAAGCTCTGGTGTTGGTGCCTCCCGATGGCTTGTCTCTGTGTGGTGATCCGGCTGAGGACCGAGGACCCAGGCATGGGTAAGACTCTGGCAGTGCACTTCTTTTAAGAGAAGTGGGTACTGGCGCACGACTGGCAGAGGGCCGGCGTGCGGCCCGTATAAGCAAGGAGAACATTTAGGAGTTTTTTATACTAGACCAAGTAAAAAGAACCTAAACCAAAGTGATTGTAGTTGGTTTCTAGCTTCATCTTCCACTTCTTCATTGCCTGTCCCATACTTTAGCTTTGCTAGACTATTCATTCTTTCCCAGATGCTCCTCCTTTACCTTCCTTTCTCCACGTCTTTGCTCATGCTTGTTCCTTCACCTTGAATACCTATCCTCAAGGACCTTACATTCTGCAAGAGAAATAAAATATGTATTTGGATGAGTAAATGTAAGGCAATTTGAAGAGAGAAAGAGAACTAACAACTAAGAAGATGAGGAAAGAACTTGTATGAAAGGTTGTACTTGAGCCTTAATAATGAAAGCAAAGGATTCTGTAAAGAGAGTGTATTCCAGGTATGGAGGCAAGCCTGTGCCTGGGCACGGTTGCTGGGTTGGGAAGCAATAAGCGGCCCAATTCAACTAGAGTGCAAAGTATGGGAAAGGAAATAATGTAAAGTAAGTATGAGAAGGTAGCCTGTGAAGAGCTTAAAATACCACACAGAGGAGTTTGTATTTTTGAAAGCTATTAACAATTCTTGAGCAGAGGAATAATGTGGTTAGATCTGTTCTTTAGGACGCATCTTATAGAAAATGAATTAGAGATAGGAAAAATTGAAAACAGGAAGATCATTTGGAGGGTATAGTAGTAATCTAGGTGAAGGAAGGAAGAGGAAGGCTTGAACCTGATCATTGACCAAGTGAATGAAGAGAAGGGAACTGATGTGATGTTGTGGAGTCTGGTTTGGCAAAATTTTGCAATGAATCAGATAATCAGGGTGAGGAGGAATGAAGAATCAAGAATGATTTTGAGGAGGAAATCTGTGGATACTATGGATGGTGTCTGGCCAGTAGTGTCATGTGGGGAACATTCCAGTGCAGGGAGATGCTGTTCACCAGAACAAACAGAGGTCCCAGACACTGACCAGGTATCCTCAGACCCATAATAATAATGATAGTAATAATAGCTGTCGTTTTTAAAGCACCTACTACCATGTGCCAGACCCTAAGCTAAACTCTTTACAAATATTATTTCATTTGATCCTTGCAGCAGCCTAGGAGGCAGGTGCTATTCTTATCCCCATTTTACAGTTGAGGAAACTGAGGCAAACACACTGCCTCACTAAGTGATTTGCCCAAGGTCACACACCTAATAAGTGTCTAAAGGCTAGATTTGAACTTAGGTTTTCCTGACTCCAGGTCCAGCTCTCTATTTGCTGTGCTACCTAGCCACCTCATGTAATGGAACATCTCAGCAGGGACAAGAGCTAACTGGAGCCTTTGTTGCCCGCTACCCAGTTGTAGGTGGTAGATCTAGGGTGGACAGATAACATTATCAGGGGTGACACCTGAGGGTGGCATTCTCAGATAGGGAGTCTGTAGGTGGCATACAATAAAGGAGCAGATTCCGAAGCAGCAGCACAGAGGAATAATCAGGACAAGAATTCCAGATGAAAGGGGATCCTGCAGTTCTTTCAGTCTGAACTAGCAGAGCTTCCTAGCTGGCTAACATAGCTGAGCCCAGCAGTCTGCCGTTGCTTAGAACCAAACTCAATCAATCAATAAATAAACATTTATTAAGCACTTCCTATGTGCCAGGCATGATGTCAAGGGTTGGGGATACAAAAAGAGGCAAAAGATAGTCCCCCTAGGAGCTCACAGTCTAGTAAGGGAAATGGCATGTAAATAAAATATATACAAACAAGCTATAAATAGGAAATAATTAACAGATGGAAGGCACTGGAATTAAGAAGTTGGGAAAAGCTTCCTGTAAGAGATAGGATTTTAGTTGGGACTTAAAAGAAAGCCAGGGAAATAAGTAGGTAGGGAGAGTATTCAACGTGTAGGACAGCCAGAGAAAATGCCTGGAACTGAGAGATGGAGTACCTTGTTAGTGTAACGAGTGGAAGCCAGTATCACTGGATCAAAGAGCATGTATCAGACAGTAAGATGTAAGAAGATTGGAAAGGTAGGAGTGGACTAGGACAGCTCTTCTTAAACTGTGTGTCGCAACCCCATATAGGGTCATGAAAAATTTGGCAACAGAAAAAGGTTTTTGAATGTGCAATGACTAGAAATTATTTAAAAATCAAATGCATAATAAATCCAAGGTATTTCTGGCAGTGCTTGCCTGTGTTGCATCATGCAGCTTCACTGCAACCTTGGTTCTGAACACCCAGAATGGACACTTTACACTGAACATACTCTCAGGCCATGCAATGAAAAGTTTAAGAAGCCCTGGACTAGTCTGTGAAGGCCTTTGAATGCCAAACAGAGGATTTTGTATTTGATGCTGGAGGCAATCAGGAACGTCTGGAGTTTTGAGTTGGGAGGATGATGTGGTCAGACCTAGACTTTAGGAACATCACTTAAGTGGCTAAATGGAGGGTGGTCTGGAGTAGATAGAGACTTGAGGCAGGCAGACCCACCAGCAAGCTATTAAAATAGTCCAAGTGTGAGGTGATAAGGGTATGAACCAGTAGTAGCAGTGTCAGAGGAGAGAAGAGATATTTAAGAGATGTTGCAAAGGTAAAATTGACAGTCCTCAGCAACAGATTGGATAATGGGGAGTAAAAGATAATGACTTGACTCCTAAGTTGTGAGTCTGAGGGACTAGGGGGATGGTATTGCCCTCTGTAGTAATAGCCAAGGTAGGAGAGGGATAGAGTTTTGGGGAAAGATAATGAGTTCTGTTTTGGACATGTTGAGTTTAAGATATCTATTTGGATATCCAGTTTGAGATGTCTATAATACAAAGATGCAAGATTGAATGTCAGAAGAGAGGCTACAGCAGGATAAGTAGATTTTGGGAACTGTCAGCATAGAAGTGGTAATTTAATCCATGGAGTCAGGAACTTGGAGATCTCAAATCAAAGGAACAGCAATCAGACTTTTCCCTGGATCAGAACACTTTGGAAGTGCTGAATGAAAGTTTGCAGGTCCCTAGCCTGAACTGTCCGTGAATCCTAGGACAACATAACACTCAGTGCCCCAAGAAAGAAGCAACAAGACCAGCCAAGACCTTCCCTCCAGAAGTGCACAGAACCTGGCCCTAACATCAGATTCGAAATCAGAAAGTAGGCTGAAAGAATGAACAAGAAAAAAAAAAAAAGAGTCCCATCATAACAAGCCATTATGGTGACTGGGATGCTCAAGACACAAACCTAAAAGAAGAGAATGACTTCAAAATATCTATAAGCAAAAGCCTAAAGAACAGTATATAGGCAAAAATTCAACTAGAATCCTTGGAAGAGATAAAGCAAGAGTTTAAAAGTATTTTTGTTAATGAAATGAGAGCCCTAGCGGGGGGAAAAATGGAAAAGAAATGAGAGCTATGGAAGGAAGAATTGGAAAGGGAATTAACAGTTTGGCACAAGAAATATATAATCTTGCCCAAGCAACAAATTCCCTGGAAATCAGAATGGACCAACTAGAAGCCAATGACTCCATGAAGCAATAACAAATAGACAAAGGCAAAAGACTAAAAGAATTGAAGAAAGTACAAGGTATCTCATAGCAAGAACAAACAAGCAAAATCTGACCTGGAACACAGAGGAGAATTAAGAATCATTGGATTATTATATAGATAATAGGCTTTTGCAGAAGCTTGAAAGAAGATTTCCCAGAGCTTTTAGAACCAGGGAGTAAAGTGAAAATAGAAGGAATCCACTAATCACATTCTGAAAGAAACCACCCTGTGAAAATTACCAGAAACATTATACCTGAAATCCAGAGCTTCCAGGTCAAAGAAAAAAAACACTGTAGGCAGCCAAAAAGAAAGAATTCCAAGTACAAGTGAGTCACTGTCAGGATCACCCACAATTTAGCAGCCACCAGTGTAAAGGACTGGAGAGTTTAGAATACCATCTTTCAGAAGGTAAAGGATACAAAGCTGAATATAAAAATTTTTCATGAAATAAAGGACTTCCAAGCATTTCTGATGAAAAGACCAAAGAAACTTTGAAGTTCAAACACAGGAGTTAAGAGAAACAAAAAAGTAAATACAAACAATCATAAAAGACTAAACAAGGATAAACTGCTTACATTCTAATGTGGGTAGATGATACATGTGTACTATTAAACCCTGTCATCAGATTTCATAGAGGGAGTCTAATTAGACAGAGGCCTAGCAGTGGTTCTGGTATGTCTTTATGCTCTTAAGGGAAGAATAGAAAGAGAGAGAAGAGGAATGTACTAGGAAGGGAAAGGAAAGTTAGGGGAAAATTATCCCACATAATCAAGGTACACAAATAGACACCTCTACGAGCAAAGAGGAGTGGATGCTGGGGGAGCAGCTAACACTTGAACCTAACTCTCAAAATAAACTGTTCAAAAAAGGGAAGACTATACACACATGCAGAAATTGGGGTACAAAAGTACATCTCAACAGGAAAATGGGAGACGAGAAAAAGGAGTATTGGTGGAGAGAGTAGTTTAAGGGTGAGGTTCATCTTAAGTAAAACAAATTCTAAGGATATGCAAAAATATTTATAGGGTTTTTTTGAGGTGGAAAAGAAAGGGAAGCCCATAAATTGAAGAATAGCTAAACAAGTTATGGTATATAAATGTAATAGAATATTATTGTGCTTTAAGAAATTATGGAGGAGATGGTTTCAGAGAAATCTGAGAAGACTTAAATGAACTGATGCAGAGTGAACAGTATGACAGCAATATGGTGGGGACAGATGTCTTTGAAAGAATTAGGAACTCTTTTAAGTGTAATCACCAACCATGATTCCAGAGGACTAATGAAGAAACATGCAGAGAGCAGAATGAGACCTTTTTTGGGGGGGGGGAGATATAGCCAATGTGGAAATTTGTTTTGTTCAATTATACATGTTTGCTTCAATGGTTTTCTTTTTCTTTTGTTCTTAATTGGTATGATGGGGAAGGGATAGGATATAGAGAGAAGGCTGATTTTTTTCTGATTTAGAAAAATAGATAACTTTCAAAAAAAAAAGAATGACTGATGCTGTGAACCTGGATAACTGGAACAGTGATGCTACTTTAAAATTATTTGGAAGGGAGACAGTTTTAGGGGGAAAGATAATAAGTACTGTTCTGGAAATATTACATTTGAAATGGAAGATGGGGGGAGACAATAAGTATGTATAGATGACTTTATCTAGGAGTTTTGTTGTAAAAAGAAGAAAAGATATAAGGTGATAGTTTGAAGCCCTGACAGGGTATTTTAAGGATAGTGGACACTTGAATATGTCCGTAGGCAGCAGGGAAGGAGCCAGTAGAAAAAGCAGAATTTAGGATGAGAAAAAAAGATGATTGAAGACTTAGAACAGAATATAAGAGAAGAGATGGTATCAAGGGCACAAGTAGGGGAGTTGGCCTAAGCAAGACGGGACCATTATTGGAGAGTGAAACAAAGGAGAGAAAAAGGTAAAAGATGTTGTAGGTGGTTGATAAGGAATAAAATAAGGGAGAATAGGGAGTTCACCGTTGATAGCCTCTTTTCCCTGGAAAGCCAGGGTTCTCTACTCTGTAGAGAACTCGGTTCTGTACTGAGAAGGAAGACAGACTGGTACAGGCGGTGTGTTACAGGGTCTTAGAATTTGAGAGTTGAAAGGGGTCTCAAGGGCTATCTAGTCAAACCCATAAGTGAAGGAATCTCCACTAGAACTTACATGACTAGTAATTATTGAGCTTCTGCTTGAAAACTTCAGGAGTGAGAAACTCACTATGTTTTGAGGAAGTGCATTCCACTGGTGGTTGGGAGGGCTAATAGGTGGGTGGATAGAGTGCCAGCCCTGGAGTCAGGGGGACTTGAGTTCAAATCCTGCCTCAGATACTTACTAGCTATGTGATCTTGGGCAAGTCACTTAACCCTGTTTCCTCATCTATAAAATGACCTGGAGAAGGAAATGGCAAACCACTCCAGTATCTTTGCCAAGAAAATCCCAAATGGGGTCACAAAGAGTTGGACATGACTGAAATGACTAAATAACAACAAACTTTTGTAAAATACACTGTCATTCTATATATTCAATTCAGCTAAACATTGTGAAATTATTTTTTTGTACCCAAGTATAAGACTTGACATTTATTCTCATTGCATTTCATCTTATTAGATTCAGCCCAATTCTCTACCTTGTCATGGTCCTTTTGGATCCTGTTTCTGTTATCCCTTGTGTTAAGGGGGCTTAAAATAACAGGACTGGGGTCTTTCAAGGCATGAGTATTAATAGGACTTGGAGACAAAGGATTTAAGAGTAGAGGACAGCATATGGTTGAGTTGGTCATTGATAGGGTAAAGGCAACAAAATGAGGAAAGTGAGACTGAACCAGGAGTGATGGACCAAGAAAGCAAAGAGTCATGAAATGATTAGAAGTTGTGGTGAGGACCAAAAGTAGGATCAGGAGTGAGTACCAGGTATATTAAGGAAGAGGTGGAAGGATAGATAGTTGTTATCAAAGAAATTTCAGTGTTCTGGATCATGGACCCAGAACGGTTGTCAGTGATAAACTCTCAAATCCTTTGCCTCCTTGCCCTGTTTCCACTCTTGCCTTGTAAGGTCCCAGCTCTGTGACTGAGTTGTAGTGAAGTTGAGGAACTAGGAGGCCAGGGTGTGTGAGGACAGATCATTATCGCTATAGTAACTGTCCCATGGGAGCTACTCAAAGAGACCTAGAGTATCTTTTAATTGATAATCTATCCTCAAATTGATTAGACTTTGGGAGAATATTTCTGGGCAATTGTAAGTAAATTCTTCTTTTTTAAAGAACTATTTCTGCTCAAATTCGTAAAATTGAGTCACTGCTCAGATTCCTTAAGAGTCTGCCCAATATGATGAATGTTCTAATAAACCTTGTCTTTGGCTGGGGGGAAAAAACTGTTTCAGAAAACATTAAATTAAGAGAATATACAGCTGTGTCATTTTTGTAGAAAAGTTTATTTCTTTAAAATTTGTTTTTTCTAGTCTATCCCATTCTATTATGCACTATTAATAAAAAAAAGAAAGGCAATTTTTAAAGTTTATTGATTCCCTCAACCCCTGAAATTGAACATTACCTTGTAACAAAGAAAAACAGTTAAGAATAAGCAAACCAATAAAATGAATGCATTTTACAGTGTATCCATATTCTCCCCTTGGACTCCCTCTTCTTTATTAAGAGAAAAGAAGTATGTTTCATTATGTTAGCGAGCAAACAAGCGAACACTAACTAAGCTGTTATTTGCTAGAAACTGTACTAGGTGCTGTGGATACAAAGACAAAAGTGAAATAGTCCCTTCCTCAAGGAGCTTGTCTTCTTGGTGGGGATAGACATTCACAGATAAGTAAATACAAGCTAAGAAAAGTGATTTGGGGTATAAAGGCACTAAAACTGTGGGAATCAGGAAAGACCTCTTAAAGGAAATAACACTTGAACTAAGCTTTTAAGGGAAATAGGACTGTCAGAAGTAAAAGTGAGTGGAAAATAATTTCCAGGCATGGGAAACAACCTGTGCAAAGGCAAGAGGTACCTGTGATATTTGTTAATTGAATCTTTAGGACCAAGATTAGACAATTAGCCAGATAATCAGAGTTTAACTTCCTTTTAGTCATTTTCCCCCATTGCCATTATTGCAGCTATTGGACATATTGTTCTTTTGGATTTGTTTATTTTACTGTGGTCCTGGATAAGGATTTGTGAATAAATACAAAAGTACCTGCTCTCATATCCTGGCTCTGATACTACCTGTATGACCTTGAGGGAATCGTAGCTTCTTTGGGCTTATGTTTCCTCATCTATAAAACAAAAAGATTTGCCTAGATTTCAAGCTCTGAATTATATTATACTAACTCATTTTCTGATGACTTCAAAAATCAAAGCTTATAAAGATTGCTTCTTTTCAGAGTTAAATGTTGGTGAACACTGGCCTCCCCACTAAAGGCTGTAATTTCCTTTAACAATATCCTCGTTGCATTTTTTAATCGCTAGCATGTAGCAAGCATTTTCAGTATTACCAAGTTTATGTCCATGGTTTTTGTAAAGAAGAAAACAATTTATTTATAAAAGTAGTACAGTTAAATATATTGTTGAGTATACCTTAACCTGTTGCTCATTCCAGAAAACAAATGGCTAAAGAAAGAGACATATGTAGTGCCTTTCTCTAAGGGGAGGCCAAATAATACTGTTCACAAGACATTGTGCACGTCTTGTGCATATATTTACATATTAGTTTTCAGTTACCCTGCGGAAGAAATTTTCTAAAAAGCAGCAATTTTTTGACGATTAGTAATAATATTTATAACTTCTAGGTCTGATCTTTGGACTCTACCATGCTAGCTAGAATAATTCAACCTAATTCCAAAGGCTTTATCAGAAACTATTGAAGCTTAATATACTGAGGCAACAACAACAACAAATTCTTATAAGCGTTGACAATGATTGTCTCTCCCATTCTGTTTACTGTGACTTTATTGATGAGAAAAAAAACAAATGCTTTAAGAAAGAATTATGAATATATATCCTTCAGTAGTTTTGTTATTAATAACCATTGAATAATATACGCTACACTCTTGGTAGAATTGTAAATTTATCGTGGCCAAGAGATTTTAAGATAAACATCTTATTAGGAGTGGCAGAGAGAAATGTCAGAAGTCAAGGAATTTTAGAACTGGGAGGGACCTAAGAGAACATGTTTTCCAGACATGACAAACCTTTATTGTTACTGTTAGCCAAGAGTCTCTCCAAGAAGTTTATTACTGGCATCAGAGCACACCATCCTGAACTAAAAATTATATGCACAATATAAAAAGTGCGTTTTCTCCCCTGATGCATTTATATATTACAAAAGTGAACAGAAGTAACCATTAACAATTATATTTTTAATTACAAAGAAGTAAATGCAATTTATTGACTTTTTTGCATCGATTTGTTGTTAATTAAGAATTCAGTTCAACAAGCATTGATTCAAGTTACTGCTGTGTATAGGATGCTATCCTGGAGCTGAGAGAAATAGAGTTTAAATGAGCTGCTACTTATGCCTTCCTGGACTTAGTCTTGTGGGGGGAGGCATATTATCTACACAAGTAACTATAATGTTAAATAATGCCTGTTACAATCTGTTCTGTAAGAATAGAGAAGGGAAAGGTCATTACTACTAGGAGAATCAGGGAAGGCTTTATAGAGAAGGTGATATTTAGGTTGGACTTTAAAATATGAGGAGGAATTCAAGGTGTGGATGAGGGGATTCCACAGTTGGAAGGGGTCTTAAAAGCAAGATAGTCCAACAGTAGTAAGTACAGAGAGCGCCAAGGTCAAAGATGTGGAGGTGGGAAAGCACAGGGCCTGTAGAAGGGACAATAAGTAATCCATTTTTGACAAAAGTGTAGCATTCACAAAGGACGGAATAGTATAAAATAATTATTGGTTGTAAGTAATGATGCTAGATTGTGAAGTGTCTTGAATTTTATGCAGTAGGTAATAAGGAGCTTTTAATGGCTTTTGAGAAGAGACGTTGACATATACTTGTACATGGAAGATAATTCTGATAGTGTTGTGAAGAAGGATTGGAAGAAAGAAAGAGGAAATGATAGGATGATAGGCTACTGCAGTAGAACTAGCATGGTGATATAAGGGCAGTGTCTGTGAGAAAACAGATGGGAAAGAGATTGTGGCAGTAGAATCAATAGGAATTGGTAACTGATTGGTTAGGATTGCTGAAAAAAGGGAAAAAAATCAAAGATAACATCAAGGTTTTGAACATGGGAAACTCAGTGAATAGTAGTACCACTGTCGGAGGTGTGAGAAGGTTTTTTTAGAGGAAAATTATAGCCTCGGTTTTGGATATGTGGGTTGTGTGAGGCACCAGTATAACATACAGATGTGAGTATATAGTTCAGGAGAGAGTTTGAGACTCATCTGTGTCAAAATGATATTTTGTTCCACTACTGTCCTAAGCCTGAATTGGTCTTTCAAATGAGCATCTGTCAAATGTGATGGCAGGCACATTTTCATTCAAGTCATGTCTAAAATGGATGAATTACAAATAGCGTTATTACATTGCATAAGACCCACTCTAAATAGAGCAGTTTTGTTGAGTCTTATGTAACTGCTTACAGCCACTGCTATAGTGGTAAAGAAAAGATTGCACACAAAATCTGAGACAGAGCTATTTTACACAACTGTGAGCCTGTATTTACTGTTATCAAAATGGCATGTATTTGGTGTCTATTGAGATAAGAATATTTTTTGGTTTCATTCAGGGTTACAAGATACTGTTTACAAATTCTTGACCCTTGATTTAATCCAGTCTTTATTTTTCAGGTGAACAAGCTGAAGCTTGGAGAGACTTTACTATTTACTGATAGATAGATACAGGTTTAGCGATCTCTCTAGAGTATTTCATGACAGAAATGAACCAAAAGCCTTTTTAGCATGAAAAAAAGACTTAATATTTTAATGGAATGCAAGTTCAATATTAAAATAACATTATCGGGGCAGCTCGGTAGTGCAATAGAGCACCAGCCCTGGAGTCAGGAAGACCTGAGTTCAGATCATTACTAGCAGTGTGACCCTGGACAAGTCATTTAATCCCAACTGTCTTAAAAAAAAAAAAGAGAACAGTGTGATGTGGCAGCCAAAATACTATCCCAAATGAAGGAAATGATGGACCTGCTACTATATGCCATCCTGATCAGACTATATGTAGGTGCCACATTTTAGGAAGGATAATGACAAATTGGGTCAAGTCTAAAGGAAGGTTGCCATAATGGTAAGGAAACTATAAGCTAGAAGTGGTTGAAGGAACTAGGAATGTTTATCTTGGAGAAGAAAAGTTTGGGAGAAGGGGTAACAGTACATAACAGCTGTCTTCATTTGAAGATCTGTCATGTGAAGAAGGGTAGCTCGGTGGTTTAGTGGATAGAGTACTGGACCTGGATTCAAGAAGGCCTAAGTTTAAATCCAGCCTCAGACACTTACTAGCTTACTTATTAGTGACCCTGGGCCTCAGTTTCCTCATCTGTAAAATGAGCTGGAGAAGGAAATGGCAAACCACTCCAGCAAGAAAATCCCAGAAGGGGTCATGAAGAGTCAGACACAACTGAAGATGACTAAGCAATAATGTGTAATGAAAAGATTATATTTTATTCAGCTTGATTCCTAAGGGTGGATGAGGTGGGAAGGGAGGGGATAGAGGGTTTGATGTTACTGAGAGATTTCTGTTCAATTTAAGAAAAAACTAACAATTAGAGCTGTCAGCAATTCAATTCATTTTAATTCAGTACATATTTATTCAATACCTATTATATGCTAACTACTGGAAGTACAAGGATAAAAATGAAACAGCTCCTGCCCTCAAGGAATTTATATTTTACTGGGGGAAAACAAAATGTGTATACTGGTAAGTAAATACAAAAAGTTAAAAACAAAGTAATATCTAGGGAAAAGGGAAACCAAAACCAGTAACGGGGTAGATCAAGAAAAACGCCTGTAGGATGTAGCACTGCAGCTAAACTTTGAAGAGAATTAGGGATTCTAAGAGGTGAATGTGAGAAGGGAAGAATCTGCAGAAGCACAGATGTGGAAGGGGGAAGGAAGATAGTCTGCCTCAGAAGGTCGTGAGTGCCGTCTCACCAGAGGCCTTCAGTTAGAAGCTTGATATCTACTATTAGGTGACTGTGTGAAGAGGTTTACTGTTTGTACACAGGTTGGACAAGATGCATTCTGAGTCACCCCATAGATTAAAAAAAAAAAGTCATTATTGCCTGGGGAAATATGTTTAACAGTATAGTCCGAAGGTTCTGGTGTCTGTGATTCATTCTGGTTTTCTGTAGATGGATTATTTAGATTTAGATGTACATTTCTGAAGTGTATGCTTCAGTCATACTATGAATTGTAATCCCTGTTTTGGAAAAGTGAGAGTGAAATTTACCTCCCTCTTCTGGGTGGAGAGGTGGGGACTGTGGATATGGAATGAAGTGTACATTAGCATATCAATGTGCTGGTTGAGTTTGCATACTTTTTTCTTAATATCAAGAAAGGGTTCTATGTGGGGTAAGGAAAAATAGCATAAAGACAGTCAACAGAACTTTTAAAAAAAAATGAATACAGAATCATCATCAAAACTTTTTAGCTTATTTATAACAAAATCGAAAAGCATTCAATTTTTAAAATCTTTTTGAAATTACTGAAGCAGACAAGTAGATACGACTTGACTAATACCCAAATTCTCAAATGGTACCATCTTCAACTCAGGCTGCACATATCCAGTCTGTTGCCAAGTCTTGACAACATCACTAGTCTACTTGCCCTTCTTTTCCTTCAAAAGTCACCACCCTAGTGCTGACCCTCATCGTGTTGTGGACAGACTATTGCAATAGCCTTCTGGTTGTCTTCTTTGTCTTTTTTTTTTAAATTTATTTTGAATTATCAACAATCACTTCCATAAGTTTTTGAGTTTTAAATTTTTCTCCCCCTCCCTCCCCAACTCCCTTCCTAAGACAACACGCAATCTGATATAGGCTATACATATACATTCCTGTTAAACATATTTTCACATTAGTGATGTTGTAAGTAAGAATTAGAACCAGTAGGAGGAAGCACCAGAAAGAGGAAACAAAACACAACAGAAGAAAAGAAAATAGCAAATAGTATGCATTGATCTGCATTCAAACTCCATAGTTCTTTCTTCGGATGTGGATAGCACTTTCCATCATGAGGCCTTTGGAGATATCTTAGATCCTTGTATTGCTGAGAAGGGTCAAGTCTATCAATATTAGTCATCACACAACGTGGCTATTACTGTGTACAACGTTCTCCTGGTTCTGTTCACTTCACTCAGCATCAGACCATACAAGTCTTTTCAGATTTTTCTGAAGTCAGCCTGTTCATCATTTCTTGTAGCACAATAGTATTCCATCACATTCATATACCACAACTTGTTCAGCCATTTCGCAATTGATGGGCATCCTCTCAATTTCCAATTCTTTGCCACCACAAAAAGAGCTGCTATAAATATTTTTGTACATACAGGTCCTTTTCCCATATGTATGATCTCTTTGGGATACAACCCTAGAAGTGCTATTGCAGGGTCAAAGGGTATGCACATTTTTATAGCCCTTTGGGCATAGTTCCAAATCGCTCTCCAAAATGGTTGGATCATTTCACAACTCCACCAACAATGCATTAGTGTTATTATTGTAACAATGCATTAGTGAGGCTGTCCCCACTCCAATCCATCTTACACTCAGCTGGCAAATTGATCTTTCTCAAGTACAGGTCTGATCATGTCAACTCCCCTGTTCTCCATCCTCTACTCTAAATTCCAGAGGCATCTTATTATTTTCCTGGATCAAATATAAAATGCTCTATTTTGGTTTTTAAAACCCTTTGAAACTTGGCCCCTTCCTACTTCCCCACCTTTTTACTCTTCTCCCCATACTCTATAGTCCAGCAACCCTGGGTTACTTGCTATTCTTCTAACACTTCAGTCTGTCTCATAACTGTGCTTTTACACTGCCTGTCCTCCATGCTTAGAATATTCTCCTTCCTCAAGCATAAAGTCTTATGTTTGGGTTCCAAAAATCAACTTCACAAGTACAAGTTGGGGAAATCCTGGTTAAACATTTTGTCTGAAAAAGAACTAGGGGCTTTATTGGGCTATTCAATATAAGTCATCAATGAGATATGGTAGCCAAGTAAACTTATAGAATTTCATTTAGCATAATGCTTAGGACTCGATTAATGATAGTCTCATTGTATTGTGACACTGTCAGACCACAATATGAATATTGTGTTTGCCTCTGGGTATCATATTTTAAGACAAACATCACAAGAGGATGACCAGGATGGTAAAGCCTCAAGATCATACTATATGAGACTCAGTTGAAGGAATTAAGGATGGTTAACCTGGAGAGAAGATTTTTGGGATGTAGAGGGGAATAGACGAAGAATAATGGCTGTTTTCATGTATCTGAAGGGCTATAATTAGACTTGTTTTGCTTGGCCACAGAGGACAGAAGTTGAAACAATGGCTGGAAGTTTCAGGGAAGCATATGTAGGCTTGATACAAAGAAGAACTCCTTCCAAATTAGAGCTTTCTGGAGCTGGAATGAACTGCTTCAGCACATAATGGAAGTCACAAAATGGACTAATTTAAGTCACCTTATGGTCAAAGAGTGTGCAAAACTGAGTGGCTGCTATAAACTATATCATCTTTCTTGGAAAAATATTACTTGTACTTCCTGCCTCATTAGATTACAGTGAATTATATGGTGCTTATAAAAATCTGAGCTTTTTTTAAAAAATCTCTTTCTCCTGTAGGACCTTATACAATGCTTATGCATAGTAGGCATTTAATTAATGTTTTATTGAATTAAATTTATAGAATAGAAATACAGTTCTGGATTGCCATTGTATCTAGCCATGGCAGATCTACTTGAGGAATAAAACGTAAAAGCATAAATATAATTTGTTGACCCCTCTAGTAGTAATCACTTTCACTTCTCTATTTCCATTACTCCTTTTAACTCACCTCCATCTAGGAGTTTAAAAAAAAAACCCTCTTAGCTTTATGTATTTGCATTTTTTCCCTATTACCCTAGTCAGTTTCCTCCCTTCACTTTATTTCTAATTCCTCTACCTCCTATCTTTTGCTGTCCTTTCAATCGTCAATTTTATTTCTATGTGTTCTCATTCTTTATCCCACTCTTTTCTTTCAGTTTCCATCATCAGTGCCTCTATTTTTTTAATCTCGTTATTTTTCCCATCCTTTCCTCCATGTGATTGGAACATTACTGTATATTGGCTTGGAGGAGGCTCTTTTCATCTTTGCTGGGTGGGTGGACGACACTCTGAGTCAGTTCATGCTGCCTTTTCCTGCGCCCACTCTCTGCAGAGAGTCTGAGATGTGCTCAAAGATCATTTGAGCCAGGAAACTGTAAGATTCAGCAGAGACAGTGTCATACAGTTGCTATCTTTAAGACCTTGCTTATCAGGATTTTATTGGGTAGTGAAGAAATAGCAGGTACCTTTCTGTCTGTTCTAGATGGAGTCAGGTTTCTGAACTTATAACTTACATACATTCAATAAGGACCAGAATCAAGGTTCAATGGCCCTATCTCTGACTGCTTTAATCCTTTAAATTTAGGAGAAATGGAGCCATCCTTAAAATTAGATCCACTTATCCATTGAAAAAGCTCCAAGCATAGTTCATCTTCACCTTCTTTTTTAATGATCATGAACAAACAAGTCACTTAACTTCCTTCACCTATAAAATGATGGGATAGACTAAATGACCTTTAGGGTCCCTTCCAGCTCTCCATCAATAATCCTGTGATCGTAATGAAGGCTAGACTTAGTTAGTAGTGTGTAGTGTGACAAATATTATCACTTTTATTTTGAAAACTTATCCAAACAATATTGTGTTTTATAAATTAAACTAAAACTAATACATTAATTCTAAAACTACTTTTGGACATCATTACACTAAAGTAAATGCCTTGGAGATAGGAATTGTTTCATTCATTGTATTTGTATCCCCAGCACCTAGCCCTTGGCCTGACACATAGTCAGCACCTAATAAATGCTTATTGATTGAATGGTTTGATAGACTAGCACTTGTATTTTTCTGAAATACCCATATTGTGGGGATCCTTTGAGAGTTATTAATTCATAAATTTCTTCAAGAAAAAGTATTTAGGATTTAACTGGTCAAAAGTGTTATTCTGCAAAAGGAAACAATTTTCCTTTTGGTATACTTAACTACCTTATTGCCAATTAAATTGTTTATTCAAAGATAGTAGAAACTTAGGATCCTTAGAAAATTAGTGTGAAAAGAGATGAATATTATATAACTGTAGATACATAATTTTGAGGCACATGCCATGTCTCAGATCATTTAGGGTTAAAAAATACCAGATTCTTTTTACCCCAATTAATCATCTCTTTAGTTCAAACAGCCTTCTTTTGAAAATTATAATAATGAAATACTCACCATTGTATTTAGAGGAGAAATTTTTCTATCTCAAATATTTTTGCTTTATGCAAAGCTTTTCAAAGCTATTTCACATATCCTTGATGTTTCTGAATTAGGAATTCAAATAATAATGAATTCTGTTTATTTTGGTTCTCCACAGAGGTTTTGTTGTTTGAGCTTAAAATAAAACTGCAGCTGATTTGTGTAACATATATTAACTGTTTGTTTAGTTTTAGTACATTTCTGTATCTCTCATTTCTGATCAACCTGAAAAATTTGCACGCTGTGCAGCAGCCATCTTCTCCTATACTTTATTAAATATCTGTCAATTATAAATATCAAGGTTTTACATTAATGTCAAGATAGTGCATCAAAAATTCATGGAATATGTGACTTTTTCCAAGGGTATTTAATACTTAATGCATTTGTGTCATTTTTCTTTCTAGATATATTGACAGGTTTTATTAAGTGTTTGTTAGGGAAATTTTATTTTTATCAGGGGACTATAAAGAGAAGCTGCATGCTAAACCAGTTTTTTAAATCAGGATATTGTTCATTTTTTTGTATCCTCAAATATTTGTAAACCATAGGTTTTAATGCAGATTTCTTCTTACTTTTTATATGCTTAATATTCACAGCAATGTTCCAGTATAGAACTTAAATATGACTAAATATACCGACTTTATCTTGATTTCTTCAAACATAGCTAATAGAATCCAATATGGCAGGTTTTTAAAAATATATCTATTTGGTAATGTTTAGCTAGTTTTGATCTTTTTACTGAAATCTAACAGTTTTAGACATAATTATCACAAACATGTTAATTATGTCATATTAAATGTGGTACATCTCTGGATGTCATTAAGAATAGTACCCAAAAAATGAGGGAAAAAAGGAACCTTTTTAAATATCCAACAAGCTCTCTCTAATGCTTTGTTAACTCTAAGAAAATATCCATATTTTTATTTTCCAGCTTCAAATTTTTATCTCACTAAACAAGAAAAAAGAAACAAAACTAATCCTTGTAATATGGTAGAGTTTTTCAGTCTTTTTTAATTCTTTCTTTTAATCTCTTCAAGATACTGTATTTGGGAATTTATTTTGGGTTCAAATTTGGCCACATATTGCTACCTACATTTGGAATGTCTTTGATGTCTACCTATAATAATACCTTAGGTGAAAAACTATTTAGTGAACTCCTTTATCTCTTTAGTATATAGCTATTTACATATAGCTACATATAGCTTATAATCACAGCTAAACTAGTTATTAGAGGGAAGACGGTTCTATGTTCCTGTTACATTTTTCTTTTTAATGCATAACTGTTCAAAGAATAACTACCAAATGGAATAGCCCACAGTAGGAAGGAAAAAGGAAAGCCTGCATAGAGTTTATCCTTGAGAATGAGAAATATTCAGGTAATGCCTTTTTTGCAAAATAGTATCTAAAGAACTGAGCCAAGTACATTTCTGTAAAATCAAAGTCTGGAAATGAGTTATTAGGGATTTTTGAAGATATTTTCTTAATCTTTCACTAATATCTAACAGTGAAAAGCCGTAAGTTAAAATATTAATTCTCTCAAGTCTTCAAAATAAAAACTGTTTTGAATAGAAATGTTTTTATTTTTAAAATTTTTGTTTTAGATAAATGGAAAATTATTGATTACCCACAAGTCTCCCAGGTTAGTTGCATCATTTTCATGGACAAATCTTTCCCCAATCTTTGAAGAGTTAAAAAAAAAATCACCTTATCCTTAAATTAATTACATTTTATTAAGATAATAAAATTATTTTTTCCTCAGTAACAGGCACCTGAGCAGGTAGGCCTTTTGATTGCCATTATAAACCTAACTGTTATTTAAGTATGATGCCAAGAAGGTCTTGCCCTAGCGTAGATGAATCATTTTGTAGAAAAGATCTGACAACTCTATGATTATTGCATCTTTTAGAAACATATCTCTACTCTACTATAACTCCAGTAGGTGGCATTAGTGCCACAATAATGAAATCCTTTTCTAAATGGAAGTATTTGCCAACATCCAGGGTGTCAAATTTTGCCTCAATATATCTGTTAAGTTCATGTTCTGTGGCAAAATAGCTTTTTTTAAATGAAAGTTAAGAATAAGCATACAGTTTTACGTAAGACTGTTTCTAAATATTAATGCAAATACTGTATTTTTACAACAATAATACCCTACAAAAATCAATCCGCAAAAATTCAATTTTGAAATTTATTAAATCTTTTCAAATAAATAGCTATAAGTACTAGGCATGGAGATATTCTAGAGGTTCTGAATTTGTGCAAAATCTGGTCCCCAGTTATTGCTTGATTTTTGTGGAGTTCATTCTTTTTTTATTATGGTAGTGCCTGCAGTTATCTTTGTTTTTTAGCAGGACAGTAGCAGGTTATGTTAAAAAAAAAATCGGTGAGCATAGGGAGATTGCCACATAAGTCATAAAAAAACCTCAGGGTTCCGATTTTGAGAATTGCCACAACATGTCATGCTTAATAAGTAAAACTATTTTTTAAAATTTGCAGTAATTGTGACATATGGCATAGTATACAATATACTTTTAAAAAGCATATTGTAATGCTTGCAAGCAGCAAAAATTGAGCTTTCTTATTTCTTTAGTTTAAAAAGACAGGATTTGTAACATTACACAAAGGTCTTTAAGTTATTAATTTTGTGCGTTAAGGGGATAAGAAAATTTTTGGAATCAAATTCTTAACCTTAAAATTCCACTTTTAAAAAAACTACTTGTCACTGATTAGATTCTAAATCATACTCTTTCCCCACTTTTAGTGCTGTAAATTAAATGTGAAAGCTATGGTTTAACTGTTAAGTATGTAAAAATGTTTTTAGGAATAAAAGAGTGCCATGCTCTGACACTCAACCTCAAAATCATCCATATTTGAAAAAAAATACAATTAAAAAGCTTCAGTTTTATTCCTAGGCTACGCATATTTTTACATCTTGTCAAACAGTGAGAACAACTTTAATGTAAATGTCAAGAAGTATCTCTGTAAGTGACCTGTGCTTGTCTCAGCTATATATTAAATCAACAGAGATTTCATTTAATTTTTATTTTAATAACATATTTAAGCGCCTACTGTGTGCAAAGTACTGTGCTAGATTATGAATTTTCCTTATATGGCCGATCTTTTAATCCTTGGTTCACAGTTGAAAGCTACTTGCCTAATCATTATACTGTTTTGCATATTGACTTGAAATTTGTTTGCTTTATTTTCATTTTTATAGCAATTTTAGTTTTGTATGAATATGTGACTATTTCTTTTTCTTCCAAAGGGTTAAAACAGGGCTGAAGACTGGAGGGGGTGGGGGGAAAGCAGGCACCTGGGAGCTAACACCCAATTGGCAGCCTTTTGTAATATATAATTTGCCTAAAATTGCGCACTGAGCACAAGCTTTTGTTTTCTAATTGATTTACGGTTTGAGCCACTTTTACCTCATCCCCTACTGTCCTGCACACGGTGCCAGCGAGTACATTACAGTGAGAGATGATAAATTACCATGCACTTGTGATGCTAATGCGTCAAGAGTAAAAACTGCATACTACATAGAGCTTCATGCATTAACAGTGGTGCAAAGATACAGCCAAGCAAAATTTCATTTGTAGCTCAGAAATAACCATTTGTTCATTTGATCACTTACTGCAATCTGTCTATCAGACTATAATTGAACTTGAAGATTGAAATTATACTGTTACAGCTTTTAATTTCTTAATTGAGGCAAAGTTTTAAAGTGCTTGAAAGGTCTAGAGTGAGGTGGGTGGCAGGGTGGGCAGAGAAGATATTAAATATATGATATACTCTCATAAGTGCTGTATTTTAGATATTTTATAAACTATTCTTTTGTCCAGAAAAGTGCAGTAAAATTTTTTAAAGACCTAAAGCTTTTATTTTAAGTATAATGTCTTTATTCATTTTGATATAATTTATTATCTCACATTTAATTATTTCTTGATATTGTATTTTTCTTGATCCTGGATACATGTGTGCATGTAAAAAGCACTTGAACAGAACAGAAATGTATTTCCCTCTAACTGATGTAAGTCAGGGGTAAATGAAGGAACTTTCAATATTATTAGAGTGTCTTTGAATATTCCTTTTATTGACTTGAGAAAAGATTTGAAATAAATTGGTAATACATACTTGAGCATTAATGAATAAAGATGCAAGAGAGAGGTAGGACAATCACACTACTTTTGAAGCTTCATGTTTTTACTGGAGCAGACATTTATAGTACAATTATTCTCTACCTTTTGAAGAGTCAGTCCACCTTAAATTTTATTTTTGTGTGGTGTCTGTGGGTTCCAGTCTCGAAATATGAAGAAGCAGATTTATGGCGGCTGCTGGGCACAACAAATTAAGTTGACAGTGATGTATGAGAGCATAATAGCATGATGATCCCTCTGTAGCACGGCTGGACGCCTCCTGCTTCATTTGGCTCTTGTTAGGATCTGTTAGGCAGCTAAATAATGAAATTCTGCTGACTGATTTCTGTTTTCCCCCTTTTCTCTTTTCTCTCCTTTCTTAAAACTTCTAATTCCCAGACCCATCCTAATGCCAACAAACTGCCCTTGAAGGATTCTTTCACTTATGAGGACTACAGGTTGGTATGCTGTGTTTTCTAAGGTGGGATTTTTCACGTGAAATTTGGGGTCTTAGAAAGTGAGGGAAATGCTTCAATAAGAAGTAAGCCTGCTGTGACCATTTAAAACATCATAACAGTGATACTCTTTTAGAAGTTATAATGAATAGAGTGGATAAGTATCAGTATTTTAATAACCATGTAGAAATTGCATTAGACTGGAGTGGAAGGGGATTAGTTTAGATAGCCAAATGGCACTTGAGATTAAGATTAGTATGGTGGTCTGGAGGTTTTTTCTTTTTAAGTAGAATATTTTAGTGCAAAGTAGGGTCATCTTTTTTGAACAAAAAGACTTAAATCACTATGCAAAGTAATCAGAAAATAATGTATACCACACGATGCAATTCTTAGAGGATTTCTGATCATAAAATAGTAATAGACTTTACTTTTCATTGAGGCTGAAATTGAAATAAGATGCGGAGTCAGCATTTGATTAAAAAGGAGGTTAGAGACTTTCTTTTTATAAGGAATGACATGTTATTTGTAATAAAGAGCCACAGCAAACCTTATTGGGCCCATTAATGCTAGCCTCACAATACCCTATTCCATCTCTAGCTGCCCTTTTTGTGGAAGCAAAACATATCCTTTCTCAACCCTTCACTTGCTGATTTCCTTTACTACTTTTCTTCCTTTTACCCTTCCTTTAACCTATACTTAAATGGTGTTAAGAAGCCTAAACATTACCTTCCTTGCTTCAGGAGAAGGCTTTGAAAATTTGTGGGAACATAAACTTGAGTTTCTCATTGTTATACTTTGATGTGCATTTCAATCCCTGCACCCCAGATAAAGTGAATTTCTCACTCTTGCAGGTGGGCAGTATCTTCTGTTATGACGCGACAAAATCAGATTCCCACTGAAGATGGTTCCCGGGTGACACTGGCTCTGATTCCTTTATGGGATATGTGCAATCACACCAACGGACTGGTAAAAATTTAATTTATATCATTTATAAGCATTAGAGTTCAATAAAATGCTGAATTATTATTAAAATTAATGGCCTTTTGTTGTCGTATTTTTAAAAATGTCATTCAACCTGCTCGTCTCACAGACACACATACACACACAGACATGCACACAAATACACATACCTCTTTGTGTGTCAGCCTTCCACTGAGCATCAGTATTAAACTTTTTACTGTGCTACAAACTGAGCCAACATTCTTTTTTTGCAAAAACATTTCATTGTAGTTTGAGAATTTTCTTTTTTGCCTTTTTTATTTTTCCCCTCCACTGTTCTTTCCTCTTTACTTTCTATCCATTTTCACTGTTGTATTCATGTACATGCTTCCCTCCCCCTACCCTTTCTTTATATGACACTAAATATTTCTCCATCTCTGTTCAAAGAGTTTTTTTTTTTTTTTTGTTACTGATATTAGGGTTGGGGAAGTGAACTTCTCTTGGCCCCTTATTCCTGGTTCCATTTGACATCATTAGACTAATCAGGGGACATTTGTGATACAGGACAGACTTATGAATTTTTAGGAACAGTATTATCACAGTAGTTAAATTGCGTTTTTTTTTTCACTGAGACCGCAATAAAATAGCATCATAATTAATAGTTTTTTGTGCCCCAATGAATATTATAGAGCAGAGGAGAACTAGTCTATTGTTCCTTATTAGTAAAATGGTAACATATTGCAGAAAGTTTTCAGACATTTCTGAAATGCATTCTTGAGGCATGTATAGTTTATTTTTTTGTTATGTCATTTGCTCTTTCAGAAGCAACATGAATGAAATTGCAAATCTTGTTAAAAAGTATTTTATAGAGAGCAAAACAAAATTAGAAACATACCCATAATTTTAAAGTCTATGTGAAATACGTGATAAGGAAATCTCAGTGCAAATTTTAAAAGGCATATCAACAGGTATCCTGAAGAATCAAAGTAATTAGATGGGGAGACAAAGGTTCCTACTCCCCCCAAATTATGCATTTGCATTAATTTTGAAATTTGCTCACATAATTAACCATAACAAAGAACTGACATTTTTATTATTTGTGGGAGTTACTAAATAATTTTCTGTACTCTGTTCTTAATCGGTTTTTCATTGAGACATTTGAAATCCAGTACATGTTTGTTCAATTTAAAATGTTAAATTTTTCAAATGTGTATTAATGTCTATATGACACTTTTTCCCTAAATTTAAAAAAATGCATTCATAAATAAAAATAATGAACAGTTTGGACCAGTAACAAAAACCAAATATTTTCTAAAAGTTTTGAACTTGAACAAAGTTACGATATTGAAATATTGAACTGAACTAATACATCATTTGGTTTCAGTCCTTATCAAGGGCATCACTAATATTTAAAAGGTATGCCATTTGACACCCTCCTTCTGGTTGTTTTTCTTACATATTTTTCTCAAAAAATAAATAAAACCTTTCCCACCTTTAGGAATATTTTCCATTATTCCAAATATGAAAATGATGTTTTCCTGGTTTTACTTTGATAAATTCCAATATAACTTTCTGACACATGTTAGCAATAATTTCCTAAGAAAATAATGTTCCTGAAAGGCAAAATTAGCTTGGTTGACCAGAATTTCTCTTTTTGCATCTGTCCTGAATTTTAAAAAATTTTTCTGTCTATCCTGACTACATCACTAAGGGAGTGGGTAGAAATTTGTAGCCCAGCAACGCTGTCTGCTTCCAGCAGTGTCCCAAAAACCTGGTTATGGAAGCAGAAAGGAAGAATTTAGTCTGTTTCATCAAAGTGGAACTAGTGTAGCCAACTGTAGTTAATAAAAACAACAACATTCAGAAAATGCACATACGACCCTCTGAAATATTGGGTGGTATGAACCATTTTTCTGGGTTATTCAGGCTTTTAATAAACAAATTGAGAGAACTTTTTAATTTGTAGTCATGACCTGCAAGAAATAATTTTTAAAACGTTCTTCATTTTCTCTTAAACTTCTGTGAAAAGAAGCTGCCTTTCTAAGGGTTGTCCAGTTTAAGCAAAGAAGGAACTCTGCATGTGATTTTGGCCACTATAATAACCCAAGTACACAAATGTGTTATATGAATGACCAGTTCTTTTATATGAAGATGTGAAATTTCAGCCAGCTAGAATGAAAGGCCATCTGAAAGTAAGAGCAGAATTAACAGAGGTGTTTTTTCGAGGCCTTTCTGTTTGCATATTGAAAATAATAATAGGAAATCCTTTAGTCAAGGCAGAATAGCTTTCACTTTTAGTGTAGTTTTCTATGTCTTAGGAATGCAGAAGAAAAGGCAAAGAAATAGGTTAGTACAGGTATTGAACTTGACCAGAACTGGCAGGTCAAAGAGTAAGAGCAAATGAAACCCTTAAGGAAAGTTAACTTATCAATGGAGGTCACCTGATATTGGAGAACTTCTCTCTAACTGGATACTGTCAGCTATTCAGTGTTTGCTTTTCATTGTTGATGATAGTGTTCTCTGCTATTTTTTTTCCTGTTTCTTTTGTCTTTTACATTCTATTGCCTTTTCTCTATTTGGTTTAACGTTATTCTCCTACATCGTTAAAACTGAGAAAGTGAAGTAAAGCTCAAAAGTTGGTGGTAATTCTCTAACTTCATGTAATGGATCCCATGTCTTCTATTTTACTGTGTGACTCTAGATGTCAGTTTCTTCCTCCGTAAAATGAGGTTATATTATTATATTCTCTCAAAGGCCCCTTGCAGCCCTAAACTCTATGTCCTATGATGTAGAGATGAAAGCAAACAGTAGCATGAGCATAACTCAGAATGCTATTGCCAAGAAGTCAAAATGATTAAAAAACATCTGGGAATTTTGTAGAGGAAATTCTCAGTAACATATGGGGTTCAATTAAATAGCCCCTGATGTCCCTTCCAACCTTGAGATCAGTGATTTTCTGAAAAGTCTTCTGTGGTCAGGTCTATATTAGATTATAGTGCTAAATTGGGAATTTCAAGCTTTTAAAAAGGATGTGGGGAATTTGGATAATTCAGAAATAATAAAAGCTAACATTTCTTTGGTGCTTTCTATATTAAAAAGCACTTTCCTCACTAACAGCTCTGTAAGGTAAGGAGTGAAAATATAATCATCCACATTTTTGCAGAGAAGGAAGTTTCAGTTCAGAGTATGGTGACTTCCCCAAGTCATAACCAGACTATGCTAGACGTAGACTTGACACTATCCCATGCCCACTCCTTAACGTGATTAAAAAACTGAAATATAAAATCTATGAGAAAAAACATTTTAATTTAAAGTTAACTTTGCTAGTAGTGATATTCCTAAATGGACAAAGGTCAGCATTTGTCTATTAGTGGCAAATTTGAAAGTGATCCAGTAGTATTCCTGAAAAGTAGAGCTGTACCAGCTAGCTCTCAGGGCTTCTTCTGAATGAGAAATGGAAATGCCTTTGCTGAACCAACAATATCTGAGAGCACAATCCACATCCCCTTCTTCCATACTGCTTCATTGAGAAGGCTGTTGTAAATCCAGCCTTTAGCAGGGAAGGAATTAATGCTGACTGACTCCAATTGCCCCATACTTCTTTGAATTAAAACTCATTCTTTGATATAATCAGAATGAAAAGGATTTCATGCTGATACATACAGATAAATTGGACACTTTTTTTTTTTTTTTACCTTTACCTCAAAACTTGGGACACAGGTCAAGCTTTTCATGTTACTATGAAAATGTTATGTGTGGAAGGAAATCTAGCCTTTGTCATTACAATATTCCAATTGCCTCTTAGCAACTGAAGCTTTCTGAAGTTATTATTAGTCAAAGGAAGTCATCTCTTCAACAGGTTCTTTTTCCCTCCTCTTTTAATCGCTCCATACTTATGATCTTGACATATATAATTACCACAAAGACTGAGTGTTGATTGGCTGTACTGAGGAGAAAAAGCATTATTCCATCTTTCAAAGTTTATTGCTAAGATAGTGTTTTTGAACCAGAGAAAGTAAATTAGATGTTCATAATACTTGGATTTTTTTTTTTCTAAAACACATTTATTTATCTAATGTTTTAATTACCTGATACAATTGTTAAAAATTGATTGGCCTACCTTTACCAAATATGCTAAAATGTTTGGCCTTCCATCTCCTGCTCGGTGCTGCTTGTCCCTTAAGGAAAGGCTGCTGCGAACCAAACAGGACATCTTCCATCTGCCCCAAAGCAGCCATTTACATCTGTACTAGTACAGGGGATCTTCCACATCCTGCTACTAGCCCAGTCCCCCAACTGGGTTATGTAGAACCTCCAGTGCAAAGGAGAGCAACCTTCCCTTTGACTTCAGGCCTCCCATCTCCTGCTGTGCCTGTCTTTTGAGGGTAGAGGAATGGTATCCTCCACTCAAATGATGACCATTCTCACACCTGTCATACCCTTCACATCCCAATGCCTCTGAATTCCTGCAGGTCATCATCTAAACCTCATTTAAAACCCCTACCACCCAATTCCTCATTTCCATCTCCCTCAACCTTTCCACTCCAAAGTTTCATCCCAATTCCAACTAGCCTTTCCACTGTGTCTTCTGGGATGCCAGTTTCACAGACAAGAAACTTCTCATCTTAAATGTATTTCTTATCTATTCCTTTCCTCTAGCTTTTACTGTAGCTTTCCTCTTGATGACAAAGCCTCCCTGGCCACCCTTTCAAATACTAGATGCATCTTCACTCACTCTCAGCGCACTGCTACCCATTGCCACTTCCTTATTCTTCCCTACCACAGTCACTCAGTAACCACTTTTCCTTTGAGGTTCATGGTATTCATATCTACTATTCAATCAAAATCCTTGTAGCTCTTGTCTATAGACCCACAGGTCACTCCTATTCCTTCATCAGTGAATTCAGTACATGGCTCACCATTTTTCTCTCCTCCCCAACTTCTCTCATACTAGGGGACTTCAGTATACATATTGCGTCTCTCAAACACTGTAACTTCCCATGAGCTATTCCTCCAACCCACCTCAGCTACATAGAAAGATGATCATTCCCTTGATCTTGCCATTACCTACAAATGTACCACCTCCACATTCAAGAATTCTGAAATCCCTGTATCCGACCATAATTTATTGCTTTTCACCTCTCTCTCTTTCTTCCCTTACAAAGCCCTACTCTTCCTCCTCACTGTGACCTCTTATCCCTAGACCTTTCAGTTCTCTCCAAGGCTGTGGGCCCTGCACTAGCCTTTCTTTCCTCTTCTTCCCATCTTGACCCTTTGGTGAACAAATTCAACTCTATATTATCCTCTTCTCTTGAATTCCTAACCCCTTTTTATCATATCACTGATTATACCGTCACGCCTCAGCCTTACATAACTTCTACCATTGGTTGCCTTCAGGCCTGCACATGTACTGCTAAATGAAGGTAGAGAAGATCACATAGCCATTCTGACTGTGTCCACTATAAATTTATATTACACAATCTCACTTGGGCCCTTGCTGCTGCTAGGCAATCCCACTTTACCTCCCTTATCAGCTTGCTATCCCACTTTCCACAGTGGCTCTTCCAAACCTTTTCATCCCTCTTCATGGCTCACTCCCACCCCCATTCTCAGCTGAGAACCTTGCCCCATATTTTACTGAAAAAAAATTGATTCCATTCACTGTGTTTCCTTTTCTCCTCTTTTTCTCATATATCACTCAGGCACCTTCTGCCACTTTCTCCTCCTTCATCCCTGTCTCACATAATGACGTAGCCTAGGTGAAGAGTAAAAAAAACAGAGATCTTCTTTTACTCATTTATGAAGTGGGTTTACCAGCAAACACAGTGTTGTAGAAAGAAGGACAAGGGATTAAGAAACTTCAGTAAAAATCCCAGTTCTCGCAGTGGATAGAGCACCAGCCCTGAATTCAGGAGGACCTGAGTTCAAATCTGGCCTCAGACCAAACACTTGACACTTACTAGCTGTGTGACCCTGGGCAAGTCACTTAACCCTAATTGCCCCTAAAAAAGAAATCCCAGTTCTACCTGTTGTGTGGGACTACATAAGTGACTTTACCTCCTAAATTCCAGTTTTTTTCATCTGTAAAATAAACAGACTAGATGCTCCCTATCATTCCTTCCAGCTTTAATGTTTTGTGTCTCTGATGACCCTCTGATGGTTGGCTAACAACATACTAATTGCTTGGGAGATACACTGAGTATCAGACCTAGTCAACCCAGCCCTCAAAGACCTCAGAGCCTATAGTATAGATGAGAACTGTTGTTCTGTCTCATATAAGGGCATTTCGGAGGTTGAGCTACTCTGTGAAGTACTCAGAAATCTCTGCATTCTAGGCAAAAAGAATTGCAATAATGATAATAATGAAATTATCATTTTAATTTTATTTTTCAATTTCTTTTACTTACTTAAGGGGCCTATTGTCATGATTTCAGAATAAAATATGTATCTGTTATAGAATGAATCTTTTCCTCTTTTCTCGACCCTGTATACTGCCTTAGAAAACCCTCTTCAGTCTCTCAGAGTACTTACCTAATTTTTGATAAAGGAATTGTTTGCAAGTAAATTGGAGTTCTCCAAAAATAGTATTCCCCAAAGAGCCAGAGTTATCCATTCTTTTTTTGAGAGAAAAGAATGCACTGGCAGTTGATGGGTCTGACAGAATTCTTACCCTATTTTTTCAGTGTCACATGAGTTGGACTGTGAATGCAACTACTTTGTAATAAATGTTTGTTCTTGGTTGGGACAACCTCCTTAAAATCTGTGGAATGTATTTTCCTTAGAGAATTTCTTTTTCTTCAAGTAAATTAATTTTTTTCTGTGAGATTTTCTAGCATAGATACAACTAATCTGAGCTTTTATGCAGTTATTGTGGCAATTTTTAGAGAATATTTAGGGATGATCTCCAGGTATGTAGCTATTGTTTGACCTTCAATTCTTCCAAAAAAGACAAAGCTGATGAATCAAAGGTAATTATAGATATCTTCATTAATTTGCTTTATTCTCTTCCTTCTTGACTAGATTACTACTGGTTACAACCTAGAAGATGATCGTTGTGAATGTGTTGCACTACAAGATTTTAATGTTGGAGAGCAGGTATGTTTCATACCGTATCATATATTATGTAGACTGAAAGGTTGTTATCAGGTGAATTCCTTGTAGTTATTAATTCACTTGTGTAAAATTGCATGAAAATATACTTACATTATAGACCATGTGTTAACTGCAACACCCAACATTCTTTGGAATATAGAATAAACATGTTGTGATTTGAACTGGATTTTGTTCTATACTCATTAAAAACAAGTAGCACAATATAACCAAAGTGAACATTTGTAACAATTTAAGCTAAGAATAAATTTTGTTCTAGTATAATTCTAAATAAATATTGGAATTTTGTAAGAGAATACTCCTGAGATCTCACTGTTTTATTTGATTCCCTTTCCTATTAGCAATATAAATGAATGTCTTTTAATTTGTAAAGAAACTGTGTGGTCTGGTGGTAAAAATACAACACAGAGACAGGAGGCTTGAGATCTATTCCTGTTTTGTTCCTGTATTTAAATCTACAAAAATTCTCCCTTTAATAGTTTGGGAGTTTCAGTAAGTAATCTTTTTCAATAAGTTACTGCATTTGCATTTGTGTAAGTACCAAACTTGTTTTATTTCCATTGATCTTATAAATATACACATCTTAAAAAAAATAAAACTAACTTAAGACTATTGCTATAATCCCAATTGAAACAATAGAAAAATCTTTGTCCAGCAAAAGTATTGATCTTCCATTTCTGAAGGATCGTTTGGTGGAGAATTGCCACATGATCTAGTAATAAATTTCTGATACTTGTTGCTTTAAACTCTTGCTCTAGAATAGACTCTCCTGTATAAAAAGGAGAAGAAGAACATGATAAATTTTAAAATGCAGTCTTTAAAGTAATAGACATGCTGTCCATTGGAAGGAGAAGAGGATGATATGGAAGGTCAGATGAGTTCAGGGATCAGAGATCCTTTGTATGATGCTCATACCCTCAATTCTGCTTCAGAGTAGTTGACTCCCCTTCATGTGGTGGTTATTGAAAATGACACTTTTCCTCAGCTCATTTCAGTCAGTGGGGGGTGGTGTTAAGAAAATTGCACAACTTGTTTATATTTTACCGTAGCAGTGCATTTTTTAAAATATTAAATGAAAATTTTTAAATTGGTCTAGTTAAGGTCAGGTCTGGTCAACTCTATTGATTAAGTGACTACAATGTGTTAGGCACTGACGATGCAAGGACAATACTGATAAAGTCCCTATCTTGAAAGAATTTACTTTTTACTGGGTGGACAAAATGAATATACATACATATGTGCATGTATGTATACACACATACATACATATAAGTAAATACAAGGAAATTGGGGTGGGGCACATTAATAACTGGGAAAGTCAGAAAAAATTTCTAAAAGAAAGTGGCACATGAGTTTGAACTTAGAAGGAGACTAAGAATTCCAAGAGAAGGTGATGAGGAGGTTGTCCATACTAGTCATGGAGAGAACATCTGAAAAAAGGCATGAAGGTATTAAATAAGTCTAGAAAAGTAGGATAGTGACAGATTGTAGAGAGTTTTAAATGACAGATTGATCATTTGTATTTATCTTTGATGGCAATAGAGAGCTGCAGAAGATTTTTGAGTGGGGTGGGAGGAAGGGGATTAAGGGTACCAGTAGAGGAGTTGACTTTTGTAAGGAAAAGAACCACTTCTTCCTCAGGAACTAAAGCAAAGGACTGGAAAATGGAAGGTGGCAGGTGGGAGTGTGATATACAAGGCCTTTGAGGTATGGAGTAGGAAAGAAGAAAAGCATGGAGGATGACCTCTATTTTCTCAGGAATGTAGGAGGCAAGGTTTTCTCTATTCAGAGAGATGAGTGAGAATGTGGTATAGCGGACTTAAAAAAAAAAAAGTAGGTTAGAACTGCTACTTCAGGGAATATGTTGGGGAGTCAGCCCTGGAAGAATAAAAAGATTTCCATGTAACAGTAGAACCCAACTGAAATTAGATAACACAAATTTGTAATGGACCTATTGAGGTAGTTGTGTTACTTCCTTCATCAATCAGCAGCACTCATATACGAGCATAGAAACCACGTAGTGTCAGGAACCTTGGGTGGAGGTTTGGCAAACACAAGGGAGCATGGGATTCAAAAATGAAAGCCAGTCTTAATGAACTGGGCAACTCTAGGGTTGAGACTGAAGAGAAGGTAGTAAGGCCCGAACAGAGGTTCTAGCAGAATGTGAGGGGTGGAAGTACTGAAGGTGGTGAAGAAGATGAATAATTCTAGGACTAGTGAGGCAGAGGCAGAAAGACAGGACAAGAGATTATGATTAGAGATGGGAATTTCAGAGTTCTGGATCACGGAGGTAGCATGGTTAGGGGTGACAATGAGATCTAAGCTGTAATCATCACTGGGGTGGCAGAGACAGGAGTGGAAGAGGACAGGGGTTGGGATGGAGAAGAAAACTGTCATCCAGATACTGAATCCACTCCTTGAGAAGGGATGGGTTACCTGGAGGCCAGAGATGATTGTAACAAGGATCTCTATAGACTGATATGGATGGATGAAGTTGAACCTCAAAAGAAGAGAGATCATTGTGTGATGATAGCAGAAGGGTCAAGAATTGACAACGAAGGGGCAGCTAGGTGGCGCAGTGGATAGAGCACCAGCCCTGGAGTCAGGAGGACCTGAGTTCAAATGTGGCCTCAGACCAAACACTTGACAATTACTAGCTGTGTGACCCTGGGCAAGTCACTTAACCTCAATTGCCTAAAAAAAAAAAAAAAAAAAAAAAGAATTGACAACGAAGAGAGAGTTGTTTGCCAACTCTTCCTCTTGGCTCTGGGTGTTTGGATTGGGGAATGAAACACAAGAGATGCACTCAGTCCCAGACAGGGATACGATGTATTCTCAGAGTACAAGACCATGAAAGGAGTGTGAGAGTAAGAGGTTTAAGACAAAATGAAGTTTGTTAGCAGTGGAATAGAGGTTCCAGAAAGCAGAATAGAAGAGGGGAGCTGAGCATGGTAGAGACATAGGAAAGGAAGAGCTGAGATGGATGGAGATGAGAGAGCAGGAAATAGTAACAGAGGAAGAAAGTTTTCACCCGGGAAATGGATGACTCTAAATAGCAAATATCCAGGAGAAGATGGAGATTTAAAAGGTTAGGATAGAAGAGGTACTAGATGAGGAGGGCTGTCACCGTGCACAGTACTATGATGACTGAAAATGGTTCCCAAAACTAGGGAAAAAGAGAGGAGAGGCGAACAGAAAAAATCTGTGGTACATTTGGGTCATTAAGTACCTCATTATTGGGTCTCCAGCAATCTGACTGAATTCACACTTGGCACTATTTCTTTTCTCATCCAGTCATGGTGGAAGAATGACATACACCCAAAAGATAGCACATGCATGAGTTGTATGCTTTTTTCCTAGTTGTGCCTTCTGCTAGAGGTCATGGTCCAGTGTGGGGTCCTGGTGGTAAGAGGCCTGATGTCTAGATAAACATTGATTACGGTGCGAAGGCTGAGCCACTTTTCTCAGGCTAGCAGGACAGAGTAGTAATGCTTCCTTCAATAGCAATCGGTTCGCAGGCAAGTAGGCCTCCAGATACAGTGTCTGAGAGTTGTGGGTGGAACTCCATGCTCCCAGCTATAATAATGGTAAAGGAAAATGTAGGTGTTAGGGCAGGGTTCTAAGTGTTAACTGTGTCTGCCACATACTTGGGTGCTCAGTGATTATAAAGTTGTTTTCTCAGACAGAGGTAGCAGGCACAGGGCAGAATAGATTACATCTCCATCTGCCAGAGCACTTAAGAGTAATAGAAGACTGGAGTGTTATTATTTTTTTTTTTTACTTATTTATTTATTTATTTATTTTTTGGTGAGGCAGTTGGGGTTAAGTGACTTGCCCCAGGGTCACACAGCTAGTGAGTATCATGTGTTGGAGGCCATATTTGAACTCAGGTCCTCTTGACTCTAGGGCCAGTGCTCTATTTACTGTGCCACCTAGCTGCCCCTAGAGTGTTATTATTTTCTCAGAGGAATTGGAGACACAGGGCAGAGAAGGTATTACTTGTGCACAAGGCAATAGGTTCCTATGTGAAGAAGTCTCTAAATCCAGTCCTCTGTGAGAGGCCAGGACCCTGCCTTCCTGGGTTCAGTAATGATGAAGGAAAGAGTAAGTACTGAGATAGATTTAGTATTAGTGTTCTTCCCTGCTGGGCATTCAGCAATGGAAGCAATGGAAGATTGAGACGCAGTACATGGGGTATTCTTGGCAGTATTAGAAAGCTTAGATGTTATTTTCTCCAGTGGATTTCTTAACACCTGGCAAAGTGGGAGGTTCTTCCATGCCACTGGGTCCTGGGGAAGCAGGTTCTAGGTTGCATAGAGCTTCCAACTCTGTCCCTGAGGACTGGGGCCCTACCTTCACCAATAAGAGATCTTGGTTCTGTTCTTATTCCTTGGCTCCTAGATTGGAACTTTATAGACATTTTGTCTCATTAGTGTAAAGTGGCGCTAAATTTACAAGAAGTAATACTATACCTCAAGTCTGTACTAAACAGGTGTTAAGCATTTTTATGTGCCTTCATTTTTTTTTACATCCTTTTAGATTTACATTTTTTATGGCACCCGATCAAATGCAGAGTTTGTGATCCACAGTGGTTTTTTCTTTGACAATAATTCACATGACAGAGTGAAAATAAAGCTCGGAGTGAGCAAAAGTGACAGGCTATATGCAATGAAAGCTGAAGTCTTGGCTCGAGCTGGCATTCCAACGTAAGTAAAAAGACTGGTCAGCCTTTCCCTCTGATAACTTGAAATATCTCCAATTGCATAGTGTTTAATTGAGGTGCTAATAAAACTGCTCCTCAGTAGTTTGTCTTAATCCTTTTATGCCTGCTACCTAGCAAATCCAAAACATTTAGATGCATGGTAATTTACTAATGTTTTTAGATAAACATAATTGTTGGGAACATTCAGTCAGTTCCTGGGAATATAGCACTGAAATCTTCATTAAGTTAAATAAGTACTTAAGTATCACCAATGTCTTTCACCTCAAAAAGGTTAATGATGTGGATCAATTTGTTTCATTTAATTCTTTTCCTCCATTATCTACCATGCTGAATTGACCATATTGAATGACTGTTAGTCATTTCAAGTTAAATTTTTTGCTAGTTAAATTTTTTCAGCTTTTCCTCCAGTATAGGATGATGAAGAAGATGAGAGTTATGATTTATTGTTCTTTGTGTAGTAGAGGAATCATCCTTAATGGAAATTGATTGTGTGGACCTTTTTACTGTTGAACTTATCAGTATTTGATTAATGATGAAAATACTAATTATAAGTTATTGATATATTTAAAATCAGAATTTAAGTTATTATATTTGTTCCTATAATCTAGTCTATGCAAATTGAAATTAAAACTATATTAGCATATTACAAAAATTCACCAAGGTTATTGCAAAGGTTCTGTTCTAAATACCTTTGCTCCTGCTTGAAAGATTTGAAATTTGTTCTTCTATAATTCAGACTTGTATGACTCATCCACCCTCTCTAGTTCTCCTAGAGAAAAACCACATGTATCATAAATTAAAGGGATTTTTCTTTGGAGCAAGTCAATAACTACACTGCTGTGACTGATCTCTGCTTACTGTTTCTGTTAGTTCCAGTGTCTTTGCCTTGCACTTTACTGAGCCTCCCATCTCTGCCCAACTTCTGGCCTTCCTTCGAGTATTCTGTATGACTGAAGGTAAATCATCTCAGAAAAATTCCTTTTGACTTAAAAAGAATTTTTCAGGAAGTGTAAAGAAAATAGACATTCCAATTAAAGTTAGAAATGAAGACAGTTTATGGAGAAAGAGAGGTGGCAACCTTAGAAACAAAAGAAGTCTGGCTGTTTGTGATGAAAATGTTTCATTGACCGAAGTCCGTGTGTTGCAAACATTACTTTGTATTACACGAATGTTTATCTTCTATGTTGGCTCTATAAATGATAGAGCTGAGTACTGCAGAAAAAATCCTGGATTTGGAGTCATAAGCCTTGGGGTTCAGTCTCACATTGGCCATTCACCAACCAATTGACCTGGGAAGAGTCACCTGCCCTGTACCTGGCCTCAGAAAGGCCTGAATTCCATCCCTGCCTCAGGCACTCACTAACTGTGTGACCTGAGATAGGTTCCTTAAGCTCTCCTAGCCTCAGTTTCTTCAACTTTTTTATTATCCTAATATGAAATTGGAATAATGATAACTACAGGGTTGTGAAATTTGAATGACAATAATACGTATAAAAGTACTTTGCAAAATTTGAAACTAACTTATGTTAGCTGTTATTATTATCTGTTATGGTAATAATAATAACACTTGTAACACCTAGGCAGCTAGGTGATATGGTGGATAAAAGTGCTGTCCTTGGAGTCAGGATGACCTGAGTTCAAATCCTATTTCAGACGCACAGACACAGCTGTGTGACCCCAGACAAGTTGCAGCGTCTCTCTGCCTTAGTTTCTTCTTCTGTAAAATGGAGATAATAATAGCACCTACTTCCCAGGGTTGTTGTGAAGATCAAATAAGATAACAAATATGCAGTACTTTGCAAACCTTGAAGTGCTAAATGCTAGCTGTTTTTATCACTTTTATTTCTACTTACCTCAGAGAGTACGAAAAAAGTGCTTTGTAAATCTTAAAGCAATAAATGTGAGTACTTTTATTACAATAATTATCATAATTTCAGGTGTCTCCCAAATCCACATTCATAGCTTACATGATAACATATCTTGATGTGCTTTAAAATCTCATTAGAATCAAATAACCTATACTAAAAAAAACCATTGCACATCAGTTTGTTTAGTAAATCAAAGAAACTTAATAATCAGGTGGCTATAGGACATCTTTATTTTTACCAATTAATAACTGGCAACAAATTATACAATTTCATTTCATAATTCTACGTTTTGAATCTGAGTTTTTTCTTAGGCATATAATGCCAGACAGCTTTACATTCATTTGGAGCAAACCTTGTTACAACAAATAGTTTTGCCATAGAAGTTTCTCCAGAACAAGGGTTCTTAACCTTGGGTCTGTGAACTTTCTTTTTTAATATTTTGATAACTTTATTTTAAAACAATTGGTTTCCTTTGTGATCCTATGTATCTTACTTTGTGCATTGAGACACGTTATTCTGAGAAAGGATCCATAGGTTTCACCAGTCAAGCAGAGGGCTCCAGATTACCCAAAAAGGTTGAAAAGTCCTGTTCTAGAACAGAAACATTTCCTGGATCCAGTTTAACCATTTTTTTTAATACCAACTGTGGTTAAGGCCCTATGCTAGGTTTAGCTTACAATTATCTTAATTCAAGCCTCATTTTGATACAATCAGAGAATTTAGACAGACCTAGGAAATTTGTCATAGCATATAATAATGATGTCTAGATTTTTTTCATCCCCAAATTCCCTGGCTAAAAAATGAACATTATGAGAATATAAATGAATACTTATTTTAAAGCTGGTATATGTATTGACACTTGATGAGAACTTGTAAAGTCATCAAAAGTCTCTCATTTGCCAGTGATTTCTGTGCTTTGACCTCAGTGCTAAAACTTAGCATAGCATGAAATAAGGAAGATTGTCTCTGTCTTCAAGTTGCAAGCACCTGTTTGCCTTCCCTGGACTTTGTAATGGAATATGTGGCTTGTGCCTTCCTTGCCTAAAGATGACCATTTCCTTTCATCTTCTGTGAGCAGGCAGAAATCAGTAGTCATAGGTTCGGGTTAAGTGAATGACAGTGTATCATATATTTGAAGTTTGATTCCATTTTATATTTTACTTAATGTAGAATCGTAGTATTTAGAGCTAAGTGGGCCCTTAGACATCATCTGGTTCTAGTGCTTCTTTTTATAGATGATGGAACTGAGGTTCATAGACAGTGACTGTCCATGCTTACATAAGGCAGTAAGCACTAGAGTTGAACCAAGGTCATCTGACTATAAATCCATTATGCTCTCTGTAATTAACCATTATGAACTTTAAAGTAACACATTTTTCTTGTCTTCATTTGCTCCCAAGGTAATTAAAAATAAATTATTTCAAAGTTTTCAAGACTATCTGCTGATTTTTTAATTTTTAATTAGAGTACTGACAAACATGTTTCTGCAGGAAAAAAAGTGCTAAAGCAGCATGGCATAGTGGATAGATTGCTGAACTTGGAGTCATGGATTCAAATCCTAATTTAGTACCTATGAAATCATGGACAATTTTACTTCATATTTCTGTTTTCTCATGTGTAAATTGAGGATAATATCTCAGGGACCCACTTTACAGGTTTGTTATGAGGCTCAAATGAAATCATGTAGGTAACCCATTTTGCAAGCTTTAGAGTTCTATATAAATGTCAATTATTAACATCATCATAAAAGTAGCATTTTATATATAATTCTCCCATTTATTTAGCATGTAACAGTTTTCAAAACCCTTCTCTTACCACAGCCTTGTGAAGTAGGTCATATAGATCTTATTATCTCCATCATACAGAAGAGAAAATTGAGGTTCAGAGAAGTTAAGGGACAGAACTAAAACTCCATCCGAGGTTAACGATTTCCCAATTCAATTTTTTTTCTGCATGTACTTAAAATTGTTTGTCCAGTACTGGTGATAATCTCATAGCAGTTCATTCCACGCTTTTCTTGTTCCTCCTGAACACATTTGAAAAATGCCTGGCTGAGGTTAAGGGTTTAGTTTTTGGCTTTGGGAAAAAATGAAGGTAACTGGTCTGTATGGGGATGAAGGCCTATGTATGAATTGCGCATCAATATGTTTGTAGAAACTCAAAGAATACAAAGAAGAAGTAAATACATTTTTAATGTAGTTGACAAATTAAAAGATTTACTAGTAGAATGAAGTAATTTATTGTTATCCACTTACATATATGACAAAGATGATTTACCCTAGAAAGGCCATTATTCATTTCAACAATGTTCTTAGAAGATCGTGGCATTACCTTGTTTTCCTCCCCTTCATTGTGACTGTAATTTAGTGTATCCTGGGCTGAAACAGGTATTGATAGTTGGTAAAAGTCGAGTCAGACTCCTGTTATACCAGTAGCTGGCTATTGATCCTCCATTACTATATGGTTAAGTATTAAAATCAGGGAAGAATGTGAAATCATATGAGCCAGTTTGATTTCTATGTATTTCTATTACTAAATTTTTCATTTTCTTAGCTAAGCATTACATTAATTTCTGGTTATTTTCCCTGTGAAGTAGCAATTTTCTATAAAACTTTAGGTAGTGCCTTTCTTGTTATAAGTCAAATATATCCAAGCCCATTATGTGCAAGGCACTGTATTAACTAGGACTTGGGTAGAGTTGGGGGTAAAAGGGAACACAAAGATGAATAAAATATACTGCTGTCAAAAAAACATGAATTTTAATGAGGGGAGAGAGAGGGAAGCTAATATGGCATGCATAGGTAACTATAATAGATTCAGATTTCTCTTGATTAATTTTGATTCTTTAATTTCACTTCTTCTACACTTAAAAAGACAAGTATACTAGGACAGGTATAAACAAAGTGGTATAAGAGGTCTGTTTAAGACGTGAGAAAAATCTCAAAATTCCACATTCTTATCCTGAACTTCTAATGATGCTTGATAAAAGTATACATCAGTGAAATTTCTCATGGAATGTCAATAGATTATCTTTTTCTTATTCCCCCTCACCACAAAAAATAATTATTTAGAACACTTTTCAAGCTCAGTAGAATTTGTCTACATTTCATATGTAGTATGAGATTTAATTGTCACATACTCTAGTCTTTGAGATCTGATACTAATAAAAGTTTGTGTTGTTGACAACAAAAGTTCGTCATTTAAAATTCTAAATAAGGACAGCTGTGGGGCATTTTGCTTTGAAAGAGATACTGTCCTCATAATTAGGAATGAAGCTGGAGTATATTTCTTGGTATGAATAGGCTAGGCACATTTTGGTCTTTTGGAAATAATATGTCTACAGCAGTTGTGTTGAATTCCTCCTCCAGTGAAATATATTTAGGTGTAATTTAGACATTCACTCATTTACTTGTGATTTGTATTTAAATTTCTTATGAGTGAGACATATCAAATTTTCATTGACTAAGGTTTTCATGGGATATTTTCTTGATTGTTTTTGTTTGGGGAATTACTTATTTTGAGGGTAAAGGAGCTGATTTGTCAAGTCAACCTATCAGAATTTGTTTCATGCAAATTTAAAATTGGAAGCCTTTTGGGACTTGTTGCAGTTAGCTTTGGCTTTGAAGTCATTGCAACTTTAGTACATTTTGCCCTAGGTAATTCGATAAGAGGAAGACATTGTCAAAGTGAGGTATACATATACACAGTTCTAAAAAGTGTCTTATGAAAGTCTCGTTGATCCCCGTTTCCTTCATTAGAAATAAGGAATATGGGGAGTGTTATAATGTGAAGGTATCGGTACCTTGTTTTTAAATAGAAATGAAAATTAAGACTTACACCTTATTTTCCTCTCCTAAACTTAAACTGCCATTGCTACTGTGGAGAGTATAGAAACATCATGGTCAGATAGATGAGCATGCCTAGTGGGGAAAGCCAAGGGGAAGTGGCAGGATTGGAAAAGATACTTTCTAAGGTATGTTAGTTACTGAAATTAATAATTGAGCTATTTTCCCCAGTAACAGATTATCTTTTCTTTCTGTTTCTTGTAGAAGAGCTAAAAGAACATTTGATAGGAGAACATGCTATTGACCGAATCTTCACTTTGGGTAACTCTGAATTTCCTGTTAGCTGGGACAATGAAGTCAAACTCTGGACATTCCTTGAAGCCAGAGCATCCCTTCTTTTAAAAACATATAAAACAACTATTGAGGTAATTCTTATTGGTAATTGTTTATTGATTTGTACTTGACCGTGTTACTACTAGATTGTAAGCCCCTTCAGGGCAGTGGATCATGTCTTCTTTTTCTTTCTATATCCCCCAGTGCCTAATAGTACTCTCCATATAGATGCCTGATAAAGGGTGGTGGTGGTTATTGAAGCTTGATTAACAACTGAAAGTGATTTCTCCCTCCTCACATTTCTTATGATGCTTTAGACTAGAGATGTCAGACACACAGCCCATGGGCTCCACATGACCTGCAGCATTCCTGAATGCAGCCCAGACCAGATTAAGATGTAATTGAGAAATTTTTAACAAAATAAAATACAATAAAAATAGATAATATTTGTATATGGTTTTCTAAGTCAGTCTGCATCCCTCTGGGATCCTTATGTGTGGTTTAATGGCTCCCATTTCTATTTGAGTTTCACAGCAGGGTTTTAGACCTTTTCTTTATACATTCTGGGGTATCTCATCCACTCTACTAGAGTGTAAGCTGCCTGAGAACTAGGACTACTTCTTATGTCATTATTATATAATGCAAATTACTGTAGCTCTTTACCTGAATCATTATTCAGCACTATCAGTTTTATTTCTATTTAAAGTTTTGATGCAAAAATTGTATTGACATTGTTGACTAAAAGACAGTTAGAAATTATTTTTATTAATCCTCTTGTTTCTTATTGAAATGTCACTCTGAATAGAAGTTCTTGTTTATGCTTGAATTGTTTGCCTCTGAGCCACTAACTTAAAGTTTGAGAGGCAGTGGCAAGAATGCTGGACATGGAGTCAGAAACCTGGATTCATTTCCCAACTCGACCATTTAATTTAATAAGCATGTGGCCTTTGGCAAGTCCCCTAACTTCTTTGAGTTTCAATTTCTTCTTCCGTAAACTGTTGTAGATATGTCACAGGGTTATTGTGATCATCAAATGCTATACCTATGTAAAGCACTATATGAATGTAAGTTGTTATTATACATTTTGCACGCACAGAACCTTGTACCACCACACCCATTTTGCTGCATGATTGTTTTAAAATCATATAAGTTCTCTGTTTTTCATTTAGACTCATTTTAATGAATTTTGATTATTCTTTCCTCTTTCCATCCCCCCTCCAGGAAGATAAATCCTTCTTGGCAACCCATGACCTTACCTTTCATGCAACAATGGCCATCAAACTGCGCTTAGGAGAAAAAGAGATTTTGGAAAAAGCCGTAAAGAGTGCAGCTGCCAACCAGGAGTACTATTGCAAACAAATGGAGGAAGGCACCCCACTTCCCAGATATGAAGAGAGCAATATTGCCTTGTTAGAGAACACCGTGGCAGACTGTAGACTCCCGATCGTCCTCAGAAACCTGGAGGATGAGGCTGAGGTGCAGGAGGACTTAAAGATTGAAGAAGCTATCACTGATAGAGAAGTCACAGAAAATGGATTTGTAAATAGTGAAAACTCTATACCTAACGGGACCAAATCTGAGATTGAAAATCTAAATCAAGAAGAAAATACAAGAGAGACTGAAGATGCCAAAGAATCTTCTCCTGACAGTACCAATGAGGTTAAGCAATAGTCATGAAATACATCTTGACTTTATTGTGAAATTAAATTTAGCAAAAATTTATGAACAATACATTTACATTGGTGTGTTTCCTTGTTAACATTTCTCTTTCTGCAGAGAGAAAAGTACGTTTTTGCTGCTTTATATAAAATGATTTTTCTTTTGTTTTTAAGTTATTTTTAAGAAATCTGGCTTTTCTTTTCAAATAAGATTGCCATCTTGCTTTCAGGCAAAACAAACACTCAGAAGAATGGGGTGGAGTAATGGTGGTAGGGGGTACCTTTGGAAGATCTTACAAATCCATTGTGGGACAAATGTATTTTCTTCCTGAGGAAGAATTAAACCCTTCTATCAGTTGTACTTTTATTGGTCCATCTTTCTGTCAACCAGAATTAAAAGTCTGCTTCGCCTTCTGACAAGAAAATAGGATGAACTGAATGTTCGATATGAAAATAGAGGTGCAGCACAGTGGAAATCTGTGTACAAAGATCAGAAACTTTGGAGATGGGCAATTTTTTTTTCTTATAAAGACAGAAAATAGTGCAGAGGGAAATTACCTGAGTAGGAAAGAATAAAATGTGGTAAGGTGGCAAACTTATTTTTAATAGTTTTAAATATTAATGATAATCTGAATTATATATTCTTAGTGATTTCTTAAGATTTGTTTACTTTTTGTGTTTTGTTTACTATATTAAATGTGTCCTTCCTCCTTGAATCAAAATAGGGTACTATACTATACTATTCACCTAATTTCAAAAGCTGACTTTTTAAAGTGGTACATTTGATTTACAGTGTTGGTAATGGCAACTTCAAAAACATAGTCTAACGCACAGTTTTACAGAATGTTGTTCAAAGTGAGGATGCACTCCCCCGGCCCCCAGCTTATTCAGGTTTTCACAAACAAGCTAGAGGTTTTCAAAGCTACACTTTTGACTACAAACCATTATTAAAAGGAAAATGTGATTAACATTTTTGTCTCTTCCTTCTTTGGGGGGTGGGAAGGAAGTAGTTTGGAGGTTTTATACGAATCATCCTCATCTAATGTGAATCTTTAAACAGTTTATAAGATTTGAGAAAGCATCCTCAAATAATCTTCCCATCCCTACACAGCCAAAGTGACAAAATTTCAGATTGGGGTGTCCTGAGCATCACTTGACTACAAATTGTCTGTTTACTGCACTATTTCCATATAATGTGGTTGTATATTTTTTGGTAACCCTATCTAAAAAGTGTCATGAAATAAGCAGAATGAGCATTAAAGTATTTACCCTGTAACTGACCTATAAAGTAGGTGATACAACTATTTTATTCCTATTTTATACGTAAAATAGCGTTCACAAGGGGAAGGCCCTTGATTGGGTTTGGAGATTGTAACTGCTTCCTTGATAATTTGTCATTCAGTTGTTTTCAGTTGTGTCTGACTCTTCCTGACCCCATTTGAGGTTTTCTTGGCAAAGATACTGGAGTGGTTTTCTTCTCCAGCTCATTTTACAGTTGAAGAACTGAAACAAACAGGGTTAAGTGACTTGCCAGGGTCACACAGCTAGTGAGTGTCTGAGGCTAGATTTGAACTCATAAAGATGAATCTTCCTGACTTCAGGCCTAGCACTCTATCCACTGTGCCACCTAGCTGCCCCTGCTGATAATTAGCTGATTTTTATCAGAAGAGTCAGCCTCCTTTGTGATGAATAAAAGTGAGCCATCTTCTCACAGGCCAGTTTCCTTTGATTTTGACACCAGAATACAGTAGAGTAAACCTGCTTCCTGGAGGGTAGAGAGAAATTTCCCCCCTTCCTCTCCACTCCAACAGTGTTAAGCCTGAAAGGGAAGCTAGACCTCCAGCTCCTGTCTGCTTTTCTGTTTCCTTTTCTAGGCATAGGTCACATACTAGGATTCCTTAGAATGGAGTTTCCCTACCCAAGACCTAGCAACACATAAGGCATTGAGTTGTAGCAGGCACTAGTGCGCCCACACATAGCTTGAGAGCAGACTTTCTCCACTTTGGGGGTTATCTTCCAGGCAAGCTTGAGTTTAAAAGGTCCTGAGTTTGAGTGTTTGAGCACTAGATAAGCTAGTGGAAGATTTCCTCAAAATGGTTCTCGGAGAAGAAGGGAATGTCAAAATAGCCCCCTGCAATGGGAAGACTAGAGCTCAGCATGGGAGGATGGGAAATCTGGATGAACCTTGACAACCCCACGCTGTTGGCATTTGCACTAGCACTCTGTCTTCTGTGAATGGGTAGTGTTTGTTTAGCAACCTCTCAAATGGCTTTATCTTCAAGGGGAAATCCACCAGGCTATTTGAGTGCTTTATTTTTATTTATTTATTCGTGTGTGTGTGTGTGTGAGAGAAAGACAGAGAGAGAAAGAGAGGGAGAGAAAGAGAGAGGTGCATGTTCCTGGGATACCTTTTTGTCTTATGTATTTTCTGTAGCTCATGAAATAAAGGTTATTCCATGCCTGGTACATGTACAATGAGTGTCCATGCAGGAGCTGGGGATCTGCTTTTACAGGGGAAGCTTAGGTTATCAACTATACTCGAGCTTTGGTTGGGAGATTTGCCTAGAGTAAAACTCTGGGGTCCAGTCAAAAAGAAAAAGAGGCGACACGGAGTAGTAGGTAGAGCACTAGCTAGACTTGGAGTCTGGGACATCAGGATTCAAATCCTGCCTGAGACAGGAGCTGTATACATTGGGCACAACTGAACTTGTCTGAGCCTCGGTTTTCTCCTCTGTAAAATTAGTGTTGGACATGATGGCGTCTACAGTCCCTCCCAGCTCTGAATCTATGATCCCGTTGGGTCCAGGTGTCCCAGCATTGGACCTGGTCTGTGTGAGCTCAGAATACTTGAGGGAAAGGGAGACAGGAGGGAGGACAAATAGCGTCCCGGGAAACCTACAAAGAAACTTGAGTTTTAGAGAGAAGTAACTTGCCCAAAGCCACACTGTAAGTGGCAGAGGTTGAATATGCCATCAGGCCTCTTGACTTTGTAGAAAGCAATCTTTCCCCTATACCATTTAACACCAGAAAGATTTTGAGGGTTCTTTAAATGGGGAAGGAGTAATTGTCACTTTCTAAATATTATACAAAATTCTCTACTAGAGTTTTAGGTTTTGCTTAATTGAAGGCATTGCTTTCTGAAATTTAGGAGATTGGGCAGCTGTATGTAGGTAATGGCTTACACAGCTAGGGCCAAGCATTGTTGTCAACTCTCATAGCAACCATGGTAGCTAGGATACTTTAATAAAAGTATTCAGTTTTTTTTTTTTTAAAGCCTACATGCTTTCCCAAGGGTCATGCTACTTTTGCACTTTTTACTTTGGCTCATTAGCACCAGGAAATAGTCTATTTGTGATTAATTTGCTTGTAGGTACATCTTCCTTTAGCTTAATGTTTCAAATCTATTATTTCAAATTTAACCAGGCAAAAGGCTGCCTCAATATTGATTGAAAAAATTGGAAATGTTTAGCCTAAAGAAAGGAAATCTTAGGTAAGGGACTTGGGAACTGTCTTCAAGTATTTGAAATACTGTAATGTAGAAGGAGTAGACTTGTTCTGGTTGGCCCCAGAGAGCAAAATTAGGAGTGACCAGTGGAAGTTGCCAAGGCACAGATTCACTTTTGATGTAAGAAAAAATTTACTAATAGAAGTAACCTAAAGGGGAATGGACTGCTTCAGGAGAGGTAGGTTCTCCTCCAGAGGCTCTTAAGCCAAGTTTGGAAGACTACTTGGCAGGGTTTTTGAATGCATTATTTTTCAGGTTTGGGTTGACGTCTAACTGAAATTCTGATTCTGTGCTTATAGCCAGAGTTTGGAAAAGATTTTGCTCAGATATCAAATACCATTACCAAGCAAAGGGTTTTTCAATTTATGGTGTCTATGGAGAGAGTATTTTAGTGAATTGAGAACCAGGCTTTGAAGAAGGAAGACCTAGATTCATTTCAGTTGTGTCTGACTCTCCTTGACCCTATTTGGGGTTTTCTTGGCAAAGATACTGGAATGGTTTGCCATTTCCTTCTCCGGCTCATTTTACAGATGAGGAAACTGAGACAAGGACTAGCCAGGGTCACACAGCAATTAGTGTCTGAGGCTGGATTTTAACTCCAGAAGATGAGTATCCCTGACTCTAGGCCCAGTACTCTATCTGTTGTGCCACTGAGCTGCCCTGAATGACTTGGACTGGTGACTTAAACCTCTCACTGCCCTAGGCAACTCCCTAAGATGGGAAATTGCAGAATAATTGTAACCTACTTGGATAGAGAAAATCTCACCAGATGTTCCTTACACCAATCAAGTCAAAAGTCCATTGTAAAAACTACAAAGAAAAAAAAATCTTCCCATAACTGACAACAAACTATATTCCCTCAATAGGATGAAATCAGTATGTGGTAGAAAAAGAACTGGTAGAGGAGATTTGGCTCTAGTCCTGGCTGCCACCAGCTATGTCACCTTAAATATTGAGTATCTTTGGACTTCAGCTATCTATAAAATAAGAGATCTTGTGTTCCAGCTCTGACATTGGATGGTTTTGTAATTCTGTTTTTTTTTTTTTAACTACCTAAATGTTTATCTCAGTTTTTCAGGGCATTTTTATTGAGGTCTTAGGAGCAAAAAATGATCTTGTTTTCAGTTAATCAAATGCAGTGTATTTGTGCAAATAAGAATAAAGTATCCTAACTTGGAATTGTGTTGTAGAATTGCCCTAAAATGACTCTTTAAAGTTGGTGAAGTCATACCACATATTAGTCATCCTGTCTACCCTATTACATTTCAGTAGATATAGCATCACTTACACAAACACTTTAAGCTACAGCTTAAGGATTTGAAAATTGAAGGAAAGTGATTAAATTGGCATTGAAGAACCCTTTTTGCCATCTGTCATGAAATAGTCCTTCCTCTCAAATCATTTTAAAGTTTACTTTCCTTAATGCTTTGGATAAGAGGCTGTTTGGGCTAGTCATTGGGAAAATGCCAGATTTTGCTTCTGTTTAGTTAGCTATGTGTAGTATTTGTGTAAACAGTTAGCATTAGATTTCACCAGATTAGAAAAAGCACCAAAAGTTTTTCATGTTGCCTGGCAATTGATAGGTGATTTCCCCTAAAAGATCACTGAAAGTTATATTTATTAAAGCATTAGGGGTGGGAGGAAAGGGGGTACATTTAAATTTGATAGATTTCCAGTGTAGAATTACAGGATTGTATGAAATTAAACCTTTTTAAAAATCAAATTTCTATAAACCATTGCATGTGACATTTTCTAGATAAGATGTGCATGTTAAGTGGGGCATGGGGGAGATGTTCACAGCCCAAATGCTTCACTGATTGATGAGTCACTGGTTACTTTAGTTCTTCAAAGATCTGTGAATTTATCATTGTAGGTATCCCCTCCACCAACACAGATGGCCATCCCTCTATGACTATGTCTTTGAGAGTTGCTATGAACAAAATTTTATCAACTTTTGGCCAACCTGGTTATGAACCTCTCCAAAACTTAGCTATACTTATTTTTATGATTAAATTCAATTTTAACTTATTTTCATGTCTGCATTCTCTCTCACCTTCCCCTTCTCTCTCATTGAGAAAATAAGAAAAGTAAAACCCATAACAAGCATGTATAGTCAAGCAAAACAAATTCCTGTATTGATCGTGTCAAAAATTGCATGTATGTGTATATGTGTGCATATATATGCATGTACATATATGTATACATGTATACATACATAGAGTCAAGCAAAACAGATTTCCTGCATTGACCACCTCCAGAAGTGCAGGTGTATATATAGATACATATTCACACACATAATATCCCTCAATCTGCACTATGAGTTCATCACCTCCCTATCTGGAGGTAGATAGCATGTTGTGTCATGAATCCTCTGGAATTGTGGTTGGGCATTGTGTTGATCAGAGTTCCTGAGTCTTTCAAAGTTGTCTTTACAATATTATTGTTATTATATAAATTATTCTCCTAGTTCTGCTCACTTCACTTTGTATCAGTTTATGCAAATCTTTCCAGGTTTCTCTGAAACTTATCTCTTTTATTATTTCTTACAGCACAATAGTATTCTATCACATTGCTGTAACATAATGTGTTCACTCATGACCCAGTTGATAAGCATCCCTCAGTTTCTAATTAACTTAGCTGTGTTTTTCTTCTGATGACAGATATATAGTCTGTCATCAGGCTTATAGAGGAGTGATAGCTTCAAAAAGAAAAGTTTTATGTGATATATAGTGTTATATTTATTTCAGATTCTTATTGATCTAACAAAATGAATCTGTTGAAGTGTGGTATATAGCCAAGCTCATTGGATCATGGATCTTCAGATTTTTACCTTTGTAATTTAATACAAATTTCAGGTAAGTAAATATTGGTGTCTAATTTACCCAATTAAAGGGCCACATGATTATGTTAATCAGCTAAATAAAAAATGGCTCATAGGAACTTAGGCTTTTCCTGAAAAATATTACATGTGAGTAAAACTTTGATAAATCATACTTCAAATACAAAATTAATTGATTATGTAGGAGAAAGGAAATGGGCATTTATTAAACTCTGTGTGCCATACACTGTGCTAAGTGCTTTACAAATATTGTCTCATTTTATGCTCACAACAACCCTTGGAGGTAGGTGCTATTTTATGGCTAAGGAAACTGAGACAAACAGTGGTTGAGTGACTTGCCCAGAGCCACACAGCCAGGAAGTGTTTGAGGCTGGATTTGAACTCTGGTCTATTCTGACTCCAGGCCCAGCTCTCTGTTCATTGCACCACCTTACTATCATAAAGGAACTGCAGTAAAAAGGGAACTGGATGGTTAACCTGGAAAAGGATTAAAGGCCTGTCTTTAAATATCCGATATCCACCCCCCACCAATTTATTTGTTAAAAATAAGTTTTATTGATGTCATTTGTTTTTTACATCAATCTTTTCCACTTTCCCCATCCTTTGCCACTATCATCCGTGAGTATGCGTACAGACACGTGCACATAGGCATATTTCTCTTCTAACACAGTTAAGCATAACAGTATCTTCAGATTTTTGGAAGACCGGCATCTAACAGAGGTAGGCTTACTTTGTTTAATTACTGAGTGTCAAACTAACACAGCTAGATGGGAGTTATAAAAAGGCCTATTTCAGCTGGTTATCATGAAAGGACTGTTTGGTTAGCTGACCAGCACTGCAATGCAGTGTCCAGTAGCATCACTCAGTCACTGTAAGTGTTTAAGCAAAGACTAGGGGATAGCTATTCATCAGGTTTGTTTTACAGGGGATTCCTGCAGTGGATGAAAGATTGGTCTTTAACCTCTAAGGCCCCTACCAGCTCAGATTCTCTGCTTCTATGAATACTTTTGTAATGAAAATAAAGGTATCCCTCATGTTAGACAAAAGGTACGTTCCTTAAAAGATGTATGTAAATAAAATCATTTTAAATCAACTTAAGAAAGCTTTTTTCTTTGATATGTTATTATCTTTTGTTTTTACATCAACCACATTTGCATGCCCCTCCTAGGTAACCATTTTAAAAATAATAATAAAAAAAAGAACAAACAAAACAGTTCAGGAAAACTAGCCAACACATCAAAAAAAAAGTCTGATACTGTGTTCAGCATTCCATTGTTTCACACCCATACAGTACCCCATCCCTACGAAGGAGAAAGGAGGTAGGTTCCTTCTCATATCTTCATGTCCCTTCATGTATCTTTTCTTTGAGGTCAAGTTTGATCATCATAATTTCACAGCATTACTTTAGTTGTTCTATTTATATTGTAGTCACTGTGTATATTGTTTTTCTGTTTCTATTAACTGCATTTTGCATCAGTTCATATAAGTTTTTCTATGCTTTTTTGTATTCATATTTGCTATTTTGTACCACATTCTGATATCATATTATGTACCATCAATTTGTTTAACTTTTCTTCAATTGATGGACACTTTGTTTCTACTTCTTTGTTACAAAAAGTGCTGCTGTAAATATTTTGACATTATATATGTATATATACATATACATAAATATGTACATATATATTTTTCCATTTTGTCATTGGCCCCCTTATGATATATAAGCCTAGCAGTAGAATCTTGATCAAAAGGTATGAGCATTTCATCATTTTTTTTTTCACATTTCCAAATAGCTTTCCTGAATGGTTGGACTGATTCATGGGAGGGCTTTCTATTTTCAATCAAAAGAACAAACATTTCTTTATTAAGTTCCTTCTATGGCCCTGGCACTGTGCTAGATACTCGGTATACAAGGACAAAAAAAATGCAATAGTCATTAATTTCTGTCCAAGGAGACATCATATGTGTATAAAGAAAACTGGGAATTCTAAGAAGGTTGAGGTTAGGAGAGACTGCATTCCAGGCTTTAGGGACAGCTTGTGGAAAGGTACATAGATAGGAGATTTCACATTGTATGAACAGTCTAGAAGAGAGACCTTCAAAGATGGCAGAAGAGGAGGAATGGTAAAACTTAGGTGTCCCACAGCTACTACAGTAAAGATTGAGGTAGAGCAACAGACCTAGTAGTTACTGGGAAATCTAACAGAAAACACAGTGAATTTTTTTTCTTCAGGTCAGGTCAGTATAAGGAGGTTGCCAGAGACTTGAGGACACTGAAATAGGGCTAAGGCTTGTGTAGAGCCTTGTAGTACAGGGACTGGGCCAGGGGCCTGCTGTTTTATATCAAGGCAAGAAGTTATGGTTCCACTATGGAGAAAGGAAGCTCCCCAGCAACTGTGTCCTAGGATGAGGTAGTCAGTTCCTGTGCAAACAGGAGAAGCCTCCCTCTGACCCCAGAGCAGGATAAGTCCGTACATCCAGGCTAGGGCCTACAGTTGAGTAACCAGGGAAGGGTGCTCAAACCAAGAACAGGCCTGTGGTTCTGTTACTCTGAACTATAGAGCCTTTCAGCCAGCTGCAGAGCTCAGATTTCCCTTACACCAGACCACTTGAGGAGCCCTGAAAAGTTTGCAGCATGATGGCTTAAGACTCTCCTTAGATTCTTGGAGAACATAGAATTTCAGTACCTAGACAAAGCATCAATAAGGTACCAGAGAGTATGGATCAGGACCACATATGCCTCCAATATTTCTTCCTAAAGTGTGCAGAGCCTGGCTCTAACACAGAGTCTCAATTCAGGAATGGAAGCACAAGCAAAGAATTGTATCATAAATCATTATTATGGCACCAAGAATTCTCAAAATATAAACCCAGAGGAAGAGAATGACTCTAAAAACATTCCCCTCCCAATCCTGTTCTTGACTTCCGGGACTCAAAACAATGCTTCTGCTGCTGACTTATCCTGAAACTTCCCATGGGACTTCCCCATCGCTAGTCCCTACATCCCCCCATCCCTGTTTTTCAGCTCCCTTTTGTGTTGTTTTCCCCCATTAAAACAAATCTTTTATTTGTTCCCTCCTACCTCTCTTTGTTTCCTTTCCCCTCTCCTTCCCTCTCTCCTACCCTTTCTTTCTTAACATCTACAAGCAAAGCCTCAAAGAAAAACACAGCTTGGATACAAGGTCAATTAGAATTCCTGGGAGAAATTAAGCAAGTTTTTTTTTTTTAAGTTTTGAAAATTATAAATGAGATGTGGGTTCTGGAAGAAAGAAAGAGGGAGAATTAAAACTTAATACTAAAGGTACAAAACCTCACTATGATAACAGACTGAAAATGAGAATAGAACAGAAGTTATTGACTCCATGAGACAATAGGAAATACTAAAAAGTCTAAAGAAGTAGAAGAAAATATATAAAAAAATGACCTGGAAAACAGTTCAAAGAGACATCATTTAAGATCCATTGGACTACCTGAAAATCATAGGGACACTGACAACAACAAAGCCTACCTGTCATATTTCTTTTTTTTTTTTTATGTGAGGCAATTGGGGTTAGTGAGTATTATGTGTCTGAGGCCAGATTTGAACTCAAGTCCTTCTGATGCCAGGGCAGGTGCTCTATCCACTGTGCCACCTAGCTGCCCCCCTGCCTTTCTTATTTCAAATAAACAAATAAGAACTGCTCAGATCTACTAGAACCAGACAGTAAAGTGAAAATAAAAAGAATTCACCTGTAATCTCTTGAAAGTCCAAAGTGAAAACTCCCAAGAACATCATAGCCCAAATTCAGAGTCTCCAGGTAAAATAAAAAACACCACTAGCAGTCATTAAAAAAGAAGAAGGAAAAAAGTTCAAATACCAAGGAACCACAGTCAGGATTACACAAAATTTGGCATCTACTACTATAAAGTAACTGAGAATTTTTGCCAAAAGATGAATTATATAAGCTTATAACCAAGAATAATTTACTGAGCAAAACTGATCTTACAGGGGGAGAAATGGACTTTTAATGAAATAGAGGACTTTTTAGCATTCCTGATGAAAAGACTAAAGCCAAACAGAAACAAGCATAAGAGTCAAGAGAAACATTGAAAGGTAAATTGAAGTGTGCAATTAGAAACAAGTGTCACTTCTAAACCCTTATTAGAGGTTTAGAGAGTCACCCGAGGTCAGAGAGGGGGTTAAGACAGAGGGCTTGGGAGTGGTTATTTTTTAGTGATCTTGAAGAGAGAAAAAGTGGGAAATAGGAAAATACTAGGGAAGAAATGGGAAGGAATAATGGGAAGACTTATCTCACATAATTGGGGTACAAAGAGGAAGAAGGAGAAGGGAGTAGACATCACATGAACCTCACTTAAATCTCAACTAGGGAAAGGGTAGGGGGGAAGGGAATAAGCATTTCTATTGTGCCAACTATGTGCCAGGGACTGTGCAAAGTGCTTGACAAATATTATCATATTTGGTAATGAGGTTATCTTATTTGATAATTTGATGAATATCTCACTTGAATTGGTCAAAGAAGGAAAAAGCACTTAGTTACACAAAGGGTTTGGTGTAGAAAAACATTCAACTCAATAGGGAAATGGGACAGCATAGGGAAGGTGAATTGGAGGGATTATTCATAAGCAAAATAAACCAAACTTTGGAGGGTAGATTATGAAGAGGAATTTAATAATAAGAAAGAGTAAGACATGATTTGGGCAGGGCAATAGTAGCAGATTGTATGGAGTATAGATGACTGGTACTCTAAGCCAGGGGTGGGGAACCTGTGACCTCAAGGCCACACATGGCCCTCCAGGTCCTCAAGTGGGGCCCTTTGAATCAAACAAAACAAAATGTGAAGTTTGGGTTCAGTCAAAGGACCACATTTGAAGACCTAGAGGGCCACAAGTAGCCTCGAGACTACAGGTTTCCCACCCCCGCTCTAAGCACATCCTTCCCTCCACTCTCTTCTTGTAAAGAGAGGAGATGGGATAGGCACAAAAGGAAGTTTTATACAAAAATGAGATGGAGAAAAATACAAATTAGAAATAATAACTAAAAATGAATGAATTACCTCCCAAATGGAAGAGGATGGAATAGATTTAAAAACATAATCCAATAGTCTACTGATTATAAGAAGCACACTTGAAACAAATTCACACAGAATTAAAATAAGGGAATATAGCAAAAATCTACCTTACTTCAAATGAACTAATAAAAGAAATTGTTGTTGTCATATCTGACTCTCTGTGACCCTATTTGGGGTCTTCTTGGCAAAGATACTGAAATAGTTTGCCATTTCCTTCTTGAGTTCATTTTATAGATTCAGAGAACTGAGGCAACAGGATCAAATGGCTTGTTCAAGGTCAGACAACTAGTAAATGTCTGAGGCTGGATTTTAACTCAGGTCCTCCTGTCTCCAGGGCTGGTGCTTTATCCATTGTGTCACCTACCTGCCCTAATACAGTAGGTAGTAGTCATAATCTCAAATAAGGTGAGAGCAAAAATTATTTGATTAAAAAAGTCTTGACTAAGAATGCTTAATAGGACCACACATAATGTATTACTAACAGTACTTAATATGTATGTGTCAAATGCCATAATATCTAAATACTTGAAGGAAAAGATCAGTGAATTTCAGGGAGAAATAGTAAAACCATAAAAGTAGGGGACTTCAATCTCCTTTCAAACAAAGACAATCTGACAACAAATGTTAAGAACTTGAATAAAATTTTTAAAAAGCTAGATATGGTGGATAATAGAAAGGATTATACATAATTCTTGCATTATATGGCACATTTACAAAAATTGACCATGTATTAAGGCATCAAGCCTCACAAATTCAGAAAACTAGAAATATAAAACATCTTTCCTGACTGACCAGAATAAATAAAAATTATATTTGATAAATTGCTATTAAAGAAAGGATTAAAAATTAGAGAATAAATAACAATCCTAAATAATGGATAGTCAAGAATAAATCAGGTGGCTCAGTGGATAGGGCACCGGCCCTGAAGTCAGGAGGATCTGAGTTCAAATCCGGCCTCAGACCAAACACTTGACACTTACTAGCTGTGTGACCCTGGGCAAGTCACAACCCCAATTGCCTAAAAAAAAAAATCAGCAAAACAATAGACAATTTCATTAAAGATAATAATAATAATGGTACATAACAAAATTTGTGGAATACAGATAAAGCAGTATTTAGGGAAAAAAGTGTATGTCTCTAAATACTTTCATCAACAAAATAGAGAACAGATCAAAGAATTGAGCATGCAACTTAAAAAAAATTAAAGAACCAACAAATTAAGAAATCCAAATTACATACCAAAATAGATATTTTGAAAGTTAAAAAAAGAGATTAATAAAATTATAAGTTAAAAAGACCCATTGAAATAAAATTAGGAACTGTTTTAAAAAAGTAAAATAAGCAAATGGTTGGCTAATTCAACTTAAAAAAGAAAGGAAAACCAAAGTATCAGTATCAAAAATGAAAAAAAATTATAACAAATGAAGAGATAAAGAAAAATACTGGAAACTTTTGCTCAACTATGTGCCAGCAAAATCAACTATTTAAGTGAAATGGGTGACTGATAACAGAAATCTAAAATTACCATATTGATACCAAGAAAAAACAAATTTAAACCAATTTCAGTAAAAGAAATTGAGCAAGTGGTGTAGGGGGAGGATAGGACTTAGAAATGATTTACACTTGTGGTTTTACAAGTGAATTCTATCAGACATTCAAAGAATAATTATTTCCAATATTAAATAAACTATTTGCAAAATAAGAAAAGAGAAATCCTACCAAATTCTTTCTACAATATAAATATGGTCTTGATATCTAAACTGTAGAGAGCCACAGCAGAAAAAGAAAAGTATAAGCCAATATTCATAATGAATATGTTTAATAATGTTTAAATAAAATATCAGCAAAGAAATGACAACAATATAGCAAAAAATACTTTACACTACAACCAGAATGGATTTATACTAGCAATTTTGAGTTGATTTAATATTAGAAAATTATAATCATAATAGACTAAATAAGAATAAATAAATCACATGATTTTTATTAATAGTTAACAGAGAAAGCTTTTGACAAAGTACAAAACCCATTTCTATTTTTAAAAAATTAAAGAGAACAGGAATAAATGAACCTTTCTTTAATATGGTAAGCAGCAAATATCTAAAAATAAGACCCAGCAATATAAGGTAAAACAAGAATGACCACTGTCAACAACATTGTTTGATAATAGCACTAGAAATGGTAGTTATAGCAATAAATCAAGGAAAAATAAAGGGAATCAGCATATGCAAAGAAAATAAAATCACTTTTTATAAATGATAACGATAGTGTACTTAGCAAACCTTATAGAATCAGCTAAAATTAATTGAAACAATAGCCATCAAAGTTGCAGGATTCAAAATAAATCATCAGTATTTTTCTGTTACTAACAAAACCCAGCAGCAGAAGAGATAGAAAGAGAAATATCATTGAAAATAACTACAGACTGCATAAAGTAGTTAGGAATCTACCTACTAAGAAACATGTAAGAACTACATGGATACAATTATCAAACACTCTTTTCAGAAGGAAAGTATACCTATAGTAAATTGGAGAAATATTAATTGCTCATGGATATGCTGAACAAATATAATAAAAATGTCAATACCTCAAATAATTTACTTATTCTGTGTTATAGCAACCAAACTGCCAAGATTATTTTATAGAGCTAGAAAAAAAAATGAAAGCAAGGTTTATCTAAAGGAACAAAAGGCCAAGAATTTCCAGAGAAATAATGGAAAGGAAAAAAAAAGGATAAGGAAGGAGGCCTAGCAGTACTAGATCTCAAACTATACTACAAAGCAGTAATTAGGAAAAAAAAAATTAGCACTGATTAAAAAATAGAGAGGTCAATTAGTGGAACAGATTAGGTATACAACAAGGAATATATGTAGTGAAAGCTATTGGGTTGTTAAATAAAAATTGCTGGGGAAAACCGGAAAGCAGGCTGAGAAAAATTAGGTCCAGATACACAGTTAAGCTCCAAAATGGTTATTTCCTAAAATGTTCTTATTTAGGAAAGATCTTTTCCAAGACTGGACACATCCTTCTTAAGATCAGTGATTGGTCACGGGCTCTGGAAAGGAAATATAAATCAGAAAAAGTAGCTAGGGGCTCAGGTGCACACTTTCTTTGTTAAGTCTCTAGCTGCCATGTGCAAATGAAATAAAGAAGTACTTGTTATCCCAGGAAGAGAGCTGTGACATAGTCAATCCCTCTTTAAAGGTCACTGAATCATCCATTCTTCCTGCACAGTGGCCAAGGCCAACTTTATCAGCTCAAACTGCAAGAATCCTTCAGTGCTTAGTCACATACATGATCTGTTGGAAGCAGCCAAGGATTCATGATCCTCCATCATTGCATGGCATATATCTGGATTCAAGAAGGGCCACTTTATGCATCCTCTGAGACAGTTCCTGTCTTCAAGGACCTTACAGTCTAACAGGAAGGATACAGACTAAACACAAATATAATGCAAGGCAGAATATGGAAAAGGCAAAGATTTCTAGTGAATGTGTCCATGAAAAATTTAACAGAAAAAGACATAATTTTCAGCTGGAGGATCAGGAAAGTTTTCATAAATAAGGTATAGTACCTGAGTTGGGCTTTTGAAGGAAAATACAGATTTCACCTGGTTGAATTGGAGTTCCTTCTAAGAATGTCTTTGCATGAGCAAAGCACAAAGACAATGAATGTAAGAGGGAAATGGGAAAGTAGATTGGCATCAGACCACAGAGGGCACTGAATTTATACTGTAATCAGAAGGTAATGAGAAGCCATTGAAGCTTTCTGAGTTGGCAAGTGGCATTAGGAAGAGTTCTCTGCCAGCGTTTTGAAGGATGGGCCTGATCGAAGCAGCCTAGAGGCAGAGATACCAGTTAGGAAACTTTTAGAGTAGTGCACATAGGAGGTAATAGGGGCCTGTAGTGGAGTGTGATACTGGGAGTAAAAAAAAGGGAATAGAGGTGAAAAATATTATAGAGGTAAAATCCACAGGGCTTGGCAACTGATTGTATGTGAGGGAAGAGAGAAGAATAAAAAATGAGTTTCAAGCCTGGAGAAATGGCAGTACAGGTTTCAACCTGTTTCTTAATTCCCTAGAGTTAATTTTATAAGATTGTTATATTTTATTATTTTATTTTATTAATTATAAGTTATATTGTTTACTAGTATTTTGTGGTGTTGATATATTAATATTTTGTATTAAGTCATGTATTATTAATTATAGTTGAGCTTATAGCTTCAGAGCTAGAAGCAACGTTAGAGGTCATCTCGTTTTATGGGTGAGGAAACTGAGGCCCAGTGAGGCTAAGCAATTTGCCTAAGGTCACACGTGGAGTAAGTGACTGAGTTAGGATTTGAACCCAATTAGTCTGACCTCAAATCCTGCACTTTTCCCATCATCTAACACAAAAAGTTCACTGAAGGTATGGGTTCTTAAAAAGACTTCTTTCTATATACCATTAGGAATATATTTAATAGCTAGAAAAGGAGAAATTGCCTTACATGAAATGAAGACTCGGTTTCTTTTAATAATTGCATGCATTTAAACTCTTTTAAAATGATAATTTCTTCAAAGAGAAAGCAAAACATGCATGGACCCTCATACTCACAAGGTTCTGAACCATAATTAGGAGTCTAGCAGATGAAGTCAGACTAGCTCCAACTTCCTATTCCTTATCTGACAGCCTTAAGTAAATGTTTAACATTTTGGGCCAGTTGCTTGCTTTCTTCCCTCCATAAGGAGATGCATATCCCCTTGTTTTGACATAGGTAATTGTTAAGCTTCCTCAAAATTCATGTTCTTTAGTTGCAGACAAAGAGAATGGAAATTTTGCATTCTTTAGATGACTTGATCTGTTACCTTTCATATTAGAACAGCTAAAAGGGTGAGAGAAGGGTGTAAGTATAGAATGGCATTCTTAATAGTTTGATGCCAACTTGATATCGATATTATCTAGATAAAAGAAAAGTTGTTTTCGAGATGGAAAATTTTATTTCATTGCAAAGATTCATACATGCCTTCTGGACAGGTCTACTTTTTAAAAAAATTATTTTGATTTCTTTTGGTCCGTCCCTTAAGGCTTAATTGAGGAAAAAATAATTGCCTGATTTAGCGTGGCATACTCCATGAAGATTTATTGCTAGTGTGGTGCACAGTACAGCTCATCTATCAGTGTGTATATATGTATATATATATATATATATAATATACATAAATATGTTTATATATGCACACATATAAACATAGATGGATAAACATATACTTATATAAACACACATGCATATCCACATGTATATATGGACAGGTATCTATGTATCTGTATGTCTACATTTATGTACATATACACATGCAAGTTTACATACACACATAGCTAAATGGGTATTTATATATACATATATGTTTATGTATATATGTATGTGGACATATATGTATGTATATACACATATTTATATTTGTTAGATATATGCTGCAAATGGGCAACAAGTTGGCTAGATTGCCTTTGGGAGATTACAAAGCTAAAATGGCCCCGAACTTCTTCCATTGCCTGATGGAGGTACGTGCCTCCAAATCATGGAACACCATAGTCTCCAAAGAATCAAAAATTTGAATTCCAGAGGGCGATGGGGAGATATATGTTAGATGTGAGCAGGCTGCATCATCTAATAAAGAACTTCAAAGAAGGGGTAGAGGAAAGGATGTCATCAGAGAAATGTACAAACAAGATGGATTGTTCATGTGGTGGGAGTGAGAAATGGCTTGTGGACAACTCAAATGCTCCTTGCAGTCTCAAGAGAAAGCAGGAAAAGTCCCCAACATGTAAAGTGAATCCCCAATGGTGAACTCATGGAAAGATTTAAACAAGAGTCATACTGGTTGGGAATAAACGGATGGGTTGCAATGAGCGTCATTGGAAAGAACATCCAAATAGATGAGATCTCAGGACCAATTAAGTTTTTGAGGGACAGCTAAGTGGTGTAGTGATAGATTACCAAGCCTGAAGTCAGTATGACTCATCTTCATGAGTTCAAATCTGGCTTCAGACACTTAATAGCTGTATGACCCTGGGCAAGTCACTTAATATTGTTTGCCTCAGTTTCCTCATCTGTAAAATGAAGTAGAGAAAGAAATGGCAAACCATTCCAGTATCTTTGCCAAGAAAACCCCAAATGGGGTCATGGAGAGTCAGACATGACTGAAAAGACAGAACATTTCCTTCTTCACTGGATTAAGACAAATAGAGGTTAATGATTTGCCAAGGTCACACAGCTAGTAAGTCCATGAGGCCAAATCTGAACTCAGGTCTTACTGATTCCTGGCCCAGTGCTGTATCCACTGAGCCATCTAGCTGCCTCCTGATGTACAGTAGGTGCTTAATAAATGATTAATGAATTAATTTAAATTCTAAAGTCCATTCCAATCTCTGTCTTATGGTCATTTGAATCCTATGAGCCCAGGGTTCCAGTATCATTTCTACCACATCAGACTTCCTATAAGGTTTCAGCCACTCTGTTTTAAGTTTTGATTTTTGGTACATAACCAAAATCTTCTTTAAAATCCAGGTTTCCAGATTTATTGAAATCTAACTGGCTATTGAAATAACTTTCAATGATTAAAAACAATGGATCCCAATTTAAGCATTTTAATCCTGATGCATTAGTCATAGGAACAGAGGGAAGGAAAGATTACAAAGTAAATAAATGCCAATATTAGTTTCTTTGTTGAAATTTATTACCAGTCAATGGTCAAGACAATGAATGAGAGGTAAAGATCTTGGTTTCCCAGGTCCAACTCTTTTATTTTTGTGAGGCAATTGGGGTTAAGTGACTTGCCCAGGGTCACACCTCTCGTAAGTGTCAAGTGTCTGAGACCAGATTTGAACTTAAGGTCTTCCTGACTCCAGGGCCAGTGCTCTATCCACTGTGCGCCCTAGCTGCCCTGGTCCAACTCTTTTGATATCTGATGCCTAGATGGTGGAACCCTAAATAGGTACTTTTTTCCCCTCAAGTTGCAAATATTTATTGAAAATGGCAACTCATAAAAGAAAAAAAATAAAATGAACACAGCTAATATTGGGCACATAGAAAAATAATCCAGGCTTGGCATGTCCAAGGACAAGCACAATTCACTGTAGAACATAGTCATTTATTTCTACGTATTTCCTGTGAGGTTTTTGCTTTGTTTATTGCTTCAAGCTGTGTAGCTAAGACAAGTATCTTTGCCCATAAAAATATCCATTTCTATAAATCTAAATGAATCAGTTTCCATAGAACCAAGTATATCACTCTTAAAAAAAAAAAGTAAATGGCCTCCCTTAGGCATCACATGGTTCATGAGGATTGTTATAAGAAAACCAGAATGTCATACAGAAATTAAAAAGCTTGATTGGATACTGAGAAGAATTTTTAATTGCACATAGGTAGCAATTTACTAGGGTAGATGTTACTTGTGACATGTGTCCCAAAGGTCAGAGTTCATACTTCTTTGGACATTAACCTAATCTTTGAAACTCCAAAAGTTACTCTTTTGAGTCATTAAAATTTTTTTTACAAGCACAGATTTTGACAATTAACCCAGTTAATAAAGGTCAAATTTCAATTTTTTTCCGATTTCTAGAGCATTTAACTTCTTCCCTTTTGAAAATGGGAAGATATAGAATGATAAATAGTTATTAAGCAAGTACAAGGATGTAGTTCTACTGTCAGAATGATGATTATTAAACAGCTGATAATGAAAGAATATAATTGCCATGTATCTGATGAGAAAGAAAGTGGATTATAGAGAAAAGAAATAGAAAAATTAAGCCCAAATAATGTGTGTAAATTAGTGGTATAATGTAGCTAGAGTCTCTTGTAAATCTTCTAACCATTCAATTGTGTCTTGTCTCCTAAGATTTAATATACACATTTAAAAATCAGCTATTTTTATTTGAACATATTTCCCTCGTTTGCAACCTCTTACATTCTGTGGTTTGCAAACCATAATACACAGAAGTAATAATAATAGCCAATGTTTACATAAATCCTTAAGGTTTGCAGAGTACTTTATAGACATTCTTATTCAATCTCAGCAAGGGTTAAGAATTGGTAGGCAAACATTATCTTTAAAATGATAGTAATAATATTAATAAACTGTAACAAAAGCAGTTAATCAAGTCCCTGGCAGGGAGGGACAGGAAAAATAAAATAAAGTTTTCATTAAATAAAATACAGTCTTGCATTTAACGCCAAGATTTTGCAGGCCAAGTTGCTTCATGGTTAGCATAGTATTAGTTGTTATGAAATAAAAATATACCTTATAAGAAGTATAAAAATAATATACTCATTCCTTGATATAAAGATACTAACAAATGATTTTCATTTTAGTGGAGAATTGTAATTTATATTTATTTTTCACGAGTCTAACTATATTGTGTAATTATGGATAAACTCCTTGGTATAGCACACAGGGAACACACAAACAGTATTTGAATACAGTGAATGGAGTAGGTAAAAGATACACTTAACCAAGCAACTCTGTGGCCTAGTTGATCGCCAACTAATCTATCTGATACCATGTGAGCAACAAGGAGCCTCCGTTAGTCCCCGTTATTATTTGTGAAGATTTTACCTTTCTTGGGTCAGCCTTCTTTGCTCCCTGCCTTTGCTATGTTCATCTATTTTCCCTGATCTGTAGCAGCAGATTGATTACTTCTTCTTACCACCCATGTATCACATTTTTTCCCCTTTCAGTAAATAATATTACCTAACATCTTGACGTGTTTATTATTTGGGCCTATTTGAGTAGAAAGGGCTAACTAGGGGAAGGGCAGAATTGCTTCACTATGTTCCCCATTAAAATAAATGAAATCATTTTTTCCTTAAATGAATTTCTGCATTACATGCCATTTTCCTGGAATGGATTGCATCTATTAACAAAGGATGGATGTATCAAAATGGTGTCAAACATAATGACTTTCTTGGACACTCTCAACTTTTCATCTGCTAACTTTCTTATTGTGATAAACTTGTTGCCTCTCCTTAGGCCCCAGAGAAGCCACTTAATTTAGGATTAATACAACTGCCAAAAATACTTTGTTTCCAGAAATCTTGGAGTCACACGAAATAGCTATTTTATTTTGTAGCTGAAAGCACCATTATTATCAGAACTTTTTTTTCTTGATACAAAATGCCTTAATCTAAGACCAGAAAAAGAGATGGATTAGTCATGTAATAAGAAGGAAAAACAAGCAAACAATACATGGATGACCCAAGTGTTATACTAATATCTAGGAAATTTTAATATATATATATATGTTATATGTTAAAATATACGTTAAATATGCATACATATCTCATGTGTCATGAACCCTTTTGGCTGTCTGGTGAACCCAATGGATGGACCTCCTCTCAGGAAGATTTTTTGCCTATATTCATAATTGAAGGATATACTAATTTTTGTTTAGAGGTTAGTGCAAATTAAGATGCAATGTTTTTCCCATCCAAGTTCATGGATCCCTTGAAATCTATTCATGAACCTCTGATATCAAGGAAAGACTCTAGTATGTTGAATTTCAGTAGGTTTGCTATGAAATATTTATGAAAGGATGGGAGTAACAATTGCGTAAGATGAGGATGAGGAGCCATGGATGACTTTTTAATATGCATCATTGGAAAGGCAGCCAGATTAATAAGATCAACTGAAACATTGAAGTACACTGAAAGGTGTGAGGGAAGCAGTTGGACAAATAACTCAAAATCAACAAATAATTGATCACTCAATTTTCCTCTTACCCTGGTGGAGCTGCTTATGAACCCTGAAGTGGTGGGAACTGAGCAACAGAATGGAGGAAGCTGGGAAGCTGAGGGGCATGCCTAAAATACAGATGAGTAATCAGCTTTTAGATCCCTAGAATAATCTCCAGTGATAACAGAGACTTCCATTTCACTGGTGATTTGGGAAACTCATGTGTCACTGCTGTAAACATTTTTATGACCTCTTGAATTCCCATCTAGGTGCACTGTCTTGTAGAGAGTGTTCAAGAAGCATGCTCTTCATTTAATAAAATGTCAAAAAAAATGTATTTACAAAATAGAAATTAAGAGGTGATGATTTCCTTTATGGGAAGATTTTTAGAGAAATCCAAATAAAAATAACTCTGAAGTTCTATCTCATACCCATTAGCTTAACAGGGATGACAAAAAAGAAAAAGGACAATTGTTAGAGGGGCTGTGGGAAAACAGACATACTAACGCATTGTTGGTGGAACTGTGAATTGGTCCAGCCATTCTGGAAAGCAATTTGGAATTATGACCTAAAGTCACTAAACTGAATATACTTTTTGATCCAGTACTACCATTACTAGGCCTATAATGTCATACAGATCAAAGAAAGAGGAAAAAGGGCCATATGTATAAACATATTTATAGCAATCCTTTTGGTAATGGCAAAGAACTGGAAACCAAGGACCTATCAACTGGAAAATGGCTGAGCAAATTAAGGAATATGATGGACTGCTACTGTGCCATAAGGCATAACAAAAAGGATGATTTTATAGAAATCTGGAAAGACATATCCCCTGATATATAGGGAAGTGAGCAGAACCAGGAGAATGATTTATATAATAACACTGAAAAGGCAAACAACTTTGAAAGACTTAACTCTAATCAACAAATTACTTATCATCTCAGTAAGAAGGGAGGTGGACAGTCAGAGAAAATTTGGAACTCAAAATTTTTTTATATGATTGCTAAAAATTGTCTTTACATGTAATTGGAAATAATATTAAAAAAAACCCTCTGATCAATGCAACAACCAACCATGATTTTAGAAACTTGATGGACATACTACTCACCTCCTGATAGAGTGGTGATGAATTTAACACAGAGAATAAAACATACATTTTTGTATGGTCAAAACAGGAATTTGTTTTGCTTGACTATATATATTTGTTACAAAGGTTCTGTTTTTGTTTTTGTTTTTCTTATTCCAGTAGGACTAGGAATGGTAAGGCGAGGAGGTGGATAGGAGGGAAAACAAATGCTTATTAATTTAAATAAATTCAATTAAGTTAAAAAGGAAGATTATTCTCTTTACTAAGGATTCACAATAAGATATTTTTAACTTTTGAGTTTCTTTCTCTAAGGAAATTAAAATGTAAGTCTGTTCACAAAAAAATGTAATATGCCCTCCACTTTTCAGGAATCCACACTGTGCAAAGTGACAGCCACTGACATAAAGATACTACCTTAAAAAAGTAAGACAGGAGAACAACAGCATGTGCTTCTCCAGAAATAACACTGGAGGATACAACACTGGCTTAAACATTCATAAACTGGATGCTTTGAAGTTTTAAAGAAAACCAAAGAAATTTCAAACCCCTTCATCTTAAATTTATGTATTTGAAATTATAAAAGTATAGCTTTGTGTTCTCCTCCTAGTAGAATAGAATAGAAGTTCCTTGAAGTAAAAAACAATTTTTCTTTTGACTTCATTCCCAAGTGCCTTGAACATGGAAGGAATTTAATAGGAGCTTGTTAAATTGAATTGAATTCACTGAGATGTTATTCAAAAAGATGGTATTATTATTAGTGATTATTACTATTTTGTTATTATATTAGATAGTATTATTTGGAGTTAACCTTTTTTAAATATATGTAACTCTTCCACCGTCCACATGGCTAATTGTACATTTATAAGGAGAGAGGTAGTTGCACTAGATATAATGTGGATTGTGGAAATCCTACAGATCTACTCCCTGCCTGCTTCCTGCCAACCACATAGAATGCTTAGCATTTAAGCATGTTCAAGGTGATGGACCCCCTGGTTTCTTCCTGTCTATAATGAACCAGCACTGGAAAGACTTGGCATTTGGGTAAGATGTAGAAAACAGTAGTTAAGTTACTGAGTCCTATTCTAAGTCATACCAATGTGGGCTTGTGAGATTCTTTTGTGTTTTAGTATTTTGTTTATGAGTAGAAAAGACCTACTTGTTCCCTACCTGATTTACATTGTATATTGAATACCTTTTTAGTCCTTTCTTTGGGAAGACCTAGATATAAGCCAACAACTTAAACCTGAAGCATTTTTTTTTTCCTGAGGCACCATGGTGGGGGACTAAATAGGAGAATGTGAGAAAAGAGAGCCTAACTCCACTGCCTCAGGCAAATTGAGACCTGGGAAAGACCTTAGCTTAAAAAGGCCAAGGTCTCCCACAGCATCCTGGGCCATCGCGTGCCGGTCATCCTTACCTATGTCTTGCCACTGGACTCCAATCACTGGAGGAGAGAGTGAGGCTGATGACTTTGCACAGCTCTGCCTCTCTTAAATCCAATTCACTTGAAAATCAAGACATCACCCTCCCGATGTCATTGGTCCTCTTGGAGAACAAAAGACAAACAATAACAACAATAGAGGTTAGCATCCTGAACCCACTCAAGATCATATGTATTGGCGCCCAGTGTAGAGAGGTTTCAGCTAAAATTCCTTCCTCTGCAAGAAGCCTTTCCCAGTCTCCCTCAAGCCTTAGGCCAAGGTGGCTTAAAATTACACAGGTAGTAAGCATAAAAGGTGGGATTTTAACCTAGTTCCCCTGACTGAAGAAGCATCTCTTTTGCAGCGAAGTGATGCACTGGATAGAGTGCTAGAGTCTGGGAACCTGAATTTAAATCCAGTCTCAGAATTTACTAGCTATATGATACTAGGCAAGTTATTTAGCTGCTGTTTGCTTCAGTTTCCTCATCTGTAAAATGGAGATAATAATAGCACCCACTTCCCAGGCTTATTTTGTGCATGAAATGAGATAATATTTGTAAAGCACTTTGCAAGCTTTAAAGTACTAAATCTATACTAGTTTATTATTATTAATTATAATTATTATTATTATTATAGTGCTTTACTGCACTTCTAAAAAAGTTCTTGTCCCATCTTTATCACTAAATATTCAATATCTGCATAACCTTTGATGAATTACTGAATCTCTAGGCCTCAGTTTCCTCTTCTATATGTTTATCAAAAGAAGTGAATGGAAGTGCTTATAGACACACAGCTGGTGAAAGATAAAACTTAGAACTCAAGTCTTCTGACTCTCAGTTTGGGACTTTTCAACATTGTTGGTTAGGGATAAAATGTGGATGACCTACAATACCAGGCATATAATTATTGCCTTTTTAAAAAAATGAACATCTATCACTGATTCTTATTGTACTTGAAAAATAAGTGAATTACATCAAAGATATAAAGAAGAGGTACATAACACTTGTTGGGAAGGCTGTAGAAGAACAGGTCCCCTAATGAATTGTTGATGGAACCATGAATTGGTCCAGTCATTCTGGAAAACCATTTGGAACTGTGTCCAAAAAGTCACTGCATTTTTCCTGTTGTCCCAAAAATGCCATTACTAGGCATATACCCAAGAGAGGTCAAAGTCAGAAAGAAAAGACACATATGTACAAAAAAAGTTTCTAACAGCACTTTTTATTATAGAAGAGAATTATAAACTGAGGGGATGTTCATCAGTTGGGGAATGGCTGAATAAACTGTAGTGATGGAATGTAAAGGAATATTTTTTTGTGCCTCATGAAGGGATAAAAATGATGGATTCTGAGAAATCTAGGAAGACTTGTGTAATGGAAAGACTATGCAGGGGTGGGGAACCTGCGGTCTCGAGGCCTCTAGGTCCTGAAGTGCAGCCCTTCATGGTCACACAGCTATTGAGTGGCATGGCCAGGATTCACACTCAGATATCTTGACTCAACACAAATTACCAGTGTGACCTGGAATGTGAAAAAACTAAAGGGATCTTAGACTGTGGCAAGAGAGGTATGTTGTCCCAAATAAGAAAAGTGACAATCCTAGTAGACTTTGAGTTGAACAGATCACATCTGAAATCACAGAATGTGTGTTAAGTTGAATTGACCTGAAAGGGACCTTAGTGACCATCCATGCCAACTATTCTCAAAATGTGGTCCACATTCCCTTTCAAGGGGTCTATGAGGTCAAAACCACTTTCACAATAATACTAAAATGCTAATTGCCTATTAAATAGTCCTCTCTTTTCCAACCACATATTGATGTGAGACTGGATTTTTCCAACCACTCCCTTCCCATATTTGAACAAATTTCTGAGAAAAGCTCCAAGCCATGAGTTCTGATTAAAGACATGAATATCTCTAAACTAATTTAAGCTTTAAAGTTTGTGGGAATAAAAATACTAATAATCCCTTAGATATGTATATTACCCTAGAGTTTACAAAATACTTTTGTATTCACAATTTTATTTGCTTCTCACAACAATCCTGTGAGTTAGGTACCATAAGTATTATTATCACCATTTTCCAGGTGAAGAAACTGATGAAATGACTTGACCAAGTTCCCACAGCTACTGTAGGATGAAGCTGGAGCTCTAATACAGATCTGCTGGGTCGATGCTCTTTCCACTACAACAGCTGCCTCTCATAACTAATTTGGAGACTACTTTTATTCAGGGCTTCCTACAGGGCTGTATGCTTGCACATCAACAGCAGAAATCCCAAGCCAGGTGAAATTGCTCACCTTTTTCTTTCTTCAAAACAATTTTTCACTGCTCACATTTCACATTCAACTATATTAAAATACCACCCCCCCAACACACACTCACACACATACTATATTCTATTATATAGCATTACTCTACCTCCATCTATTTATCTTGAAAAAGGAAATAGAGAGTCTAAGAAAAGCTTATTCATCATTATATTGAGTCTCAGAGTTTATTAATATAACTGAGTGATGGAAATTTATAGTATGTGATGAAGACTTGGGCCTCAAGGAGCCTGAACAAGCAGGAGGAAAATCAGTTTTAGAGAGAAAAAAGAAAAATAGAGAAAATTCAAACAGAAGATCTTTGCATAATTGACTTAGGAGAGCAAACTTGGTAGGAAAATTGAACAGCAGATACAAAGCTTTGCCTACTGGATCTTAGATTAACTTTATATCACATCCATGTGAGCTGTGTGGACTGAGGCACATCATTTGACCTATCTGAATCTCAGTATCCTCATCTAGAAAATAAGAATAATAGTATTCACAAGTCAATAATCAGCAAGCTTTTATTAAGCACCTATTATTATGTGCCAGGCACTATACTAAGCTCTAGAGATACAAGAAAAGCCCCTACCTTTCACAAGAATTGTCCCTATCCTCAAGCAGCTTACATTCATAACAGACAGTATGTAATTAATTAGGCATATACAAGATGTGTTCAGAAGAGATGGAAGGTAATCTGAGAGAAGTCACTAGTAGCTGGAGGGATTGGCAAAGGTCTCTTGTAAATGGTGGAGCCTGAGCTGTGTCTTGAAGGAAGCAAAAGAAATTTTAAAGTAGAAGTGAAGGGACAGAGATTTCCGGGAATAGGGGATAGACAAGTACAAAGGCACAGAGATGTAGGTTTTGAGCAACAGGAAGTTGTCCAGGTTGGCTGGATCATAGAATTCACAGAGGAGAGTAAAATATTAAAAAGACTAGAAAGGTAGAAAGGGGCTAGATTGTGAAGAGCTTTAAATGACAAGATTTATATTGAATCTAAGAAGAAATAATGAGCACTGGAGATTATTGAGCAAGGGGGTAACGATCAGATCTGTACTTCAGAAAAACCATCTTGTCAATGGAGTGGAGGATAGATAGACGGGACAGAGACTTGAGGATCAATTAGAAGGCTATGCGATAGTCCAAGTGAGGGGTGATGAGGACCTGAACTAGGGTGGGGCTTATGTGAATGGAAATAAGAGGACATCCATGAGAGACACGAAGGTGGAAACTATAGGATTGGTCAACTAATTGGATATGTAGAGTTAGTGAGAAAGAAGAGTTGAGGATGACACCAAGGTTGTGAATCTGAGTGACTATGGGGATGGTGACTCCTTCAACAATAACGTGAAAATAAAGAAGATGGGAAGGTTTAGGGGGAAAGATGATGAACTCTGTTCCGGACATTTTAAGTTTGAAATGCTGATGGGCCATGTAGTTCAAGATATCCAAGAGGGAATTGATACATGATTACAGCTTAGGGTTGGTGAGAGGATAGCACTTTGCAAGCTTTAAAGTTATATAGGAATATGAGTTATTATTATTATTACCTCATAGAAAATTTAAAAGAAATAATGAATAAAAATTATTTTGTAACTGCTAATTGCCATATAGATGTCAGCTGTTACTATTATTGAGGGCAAACATTTTGTCTGATAATTCTTTACAGCACCCAGCTTAATGCTAGGCACACATTAAAGGCACAATATGTACTTGTTGACTGACAGATTAAAATTGAATGCCAATTTCATTTGTTTGAATATTGTCGATCTTCCTAGAGGAAGGTGAGCCAGTAACAAATGTATTATCTGCTAGCTAGTTACCCCACTCTGTCTTCAGATAATGTTCTTACTTCCTGTTGATTTCCTTGAATTCTTTCCAAATATCCTAGCTTTCTATGCCTCTGCAACATGGGAAGTAACATTATCATCAGCTATAGAGATGTGTATTTATGAGGTTGAATAGGGAAAGAAAGCTTCCTCTGAGGGGAAGGAGAAATAGAAAGATTTTCAAGGAAGAGAGAGAATCATTGGGCACTGAACGTGAAGAGTTGAGTAAGAATTGAGAGCCAGGGACTGCTTATGATTCTGCAATAGCAGCATCACAATCCGTTCACTCCAAGTGATGGAAACTTCTATTTTTCTGATTCCTTCAGGTGAGGAAGGGTAAGAGGAGTAGCTTAAAACCAAAGCTTGAAAAGAAAGAGTAAAGAGAGAAGAGATGGCATCCTTTTCCTACAGGGAATACACACCTCATAGTTGTTTCAGAGACAAAGAAAATATCCACCTGAATGAGTTTTCCTAATGACAGAGTCACCATCCAGCTGTATTCAGCAAAGTTAAGGAAGTCATATTTACTGTGTCTGAGTTATGTAGAGCACTACATGGTTAAGTGAATTGATTAGGGTGATCCAGAGGCAGGACTTGAGCAAGTCTTCTGGGTCTTTATCCACTATGTCATGAGTATATAAGCTCTTTCATTAGTATGTAAGCTCCTTGAGGGCAGGGACAGTTTTTATGTTTTTACATTTCTTTGTATCTGTTAATTGATCCACAGTTATCTTAATTGGAATTTTTCCTTTCTCTTCTTGCTGGGTTTTGTTGGTAATATATAAAAATGCTGCTGATTTGTGTGAATTTATTTTATATCCTGAAACTTTGCAGATGTTGATTTGTTTTGACTCATCTTTTAGTTGACTAAGTAAATCACTGTATCATCTGCAGTAAATGTTAATTTTGTTTCCTCCTTAGGTGTATTCTTTCAATTTCTTTTTCTTGTCTTACTACTATAGCTATAATTTCTAGTGTAATATTAAATAGTAATGGTGATAATAGATATCCTTACTTTACTCCTGATCTTATTGGAAAGGCTTCTAGCTTATATCCATTAGGGATAATGCTTGCTTTTGGTTTTAGATATACTACATATTATTTTAAGGAAAGCTCCATTTATTCCTATGCTTTCTATCTTTTTTTAAACAGGAATGGATATTTAATTTTGTCAAAAGCTTTTTTCTGCACCTATTGAAATAATCATATGATTTGGGGGGTTTTGTTATTAATATGATCTATTATGTTTGTACATTTCTTACCATTGTATGTTTGGTATGGGTATTAATTCTTTGTCTATAGTACCTTTTAGCAAAATGTAATTTCTCTGGTTCAAATTGAGTCACAAAGCTATATGAAGAGAGAAAGGACCTTGAGGCCTCCCAGGACTGGAAAAGCAAAGAGCTTTGGCCATGTTCTCTACTTATTGGCCATACTCTTATAACAGTCTAAGATTATGACCACTCATGCTATGAGTGCCATGGATATTTGTAGGAAAGTGTGACACAGTTTTCTCAGGGGAATGATTTGTAAAAACTGTTTTTTTTTAAACTATTCTATTTTTAGCAAAAACGAAACAAAACAAAACAAACATAATAAACAAAACCTTGCTATGAAAAAAAACCCAAATGGAGTCACAAAGAGTCAGACACAACTGAAATGACTGAACAACAACAACAACAAACTTCTCTGATTATCTCTTTTAATTAGGTCTATTTTTGCTTTTGCTTTGTCTAAGATTATAAATACCTCTGCCTTTTTTCCACTTGAAGTGTAATTGATTCTGCTCTACCCCTTATTTTAAGTCTGTGGGTTATTGTTTTGTTTCAAATGTGTTTCTTGTAAGTGACATATTATTGGGTTTTGGTTTCTAGTCCATTCTATTATCTTCTGTTTTGTGAGTGAGTTCATCATATTCAAATTCATAGTCATGACTGCTAACTGTATCTCCCTCCATCCTATTTTCTTGTACTTGGCCTTCCTTCTTTTCCCCTGCCTCCTCTTTAAGAGTTTGTTTTGATTCTAACTAATGCCCCCCCCCCTTCCCTCCATCTGCTCCTGTTTCCTTAACTCCTTTCCTTCCTATTTCCCAGGTGGGTAAGATATATTTCTATATCCAACTGTGTGTATATGCATTCTTCCCTACTTTAATTAGTCCAGATGAGAGTGACGTTCAAGTGTCATATACTCTACCCCTCCCCTCCACTACTCCCTTCTTGTATAAACTCTTCCCTGTACATCATATTTACATGAGATAATTTTCCCTCTTTTCCTCTTCCTCCCCCCCTCTCCTAGTGCATTCATCTTCCCCCCTCATTGTATTTTTCTTTTGAAATCATCCAAACACAATAGAATCAAACCTAGATCCTCTGTCTAATTAAATTCTCTCTATGACCCTTGATGATAAAATTGTGAGGGGCTACATGTATCATCTCCCCATAGAAGAATTTAAAAGGTTTAACCTTATTTAGTCCTTTATGACTTTCCCACATTTACCTTTTTTTATGCTTTTCTTGACCCCTGTGTATGCTTGTCAAATTTTCTACTCAGCTCTAGTCTTTTCAACAAGAATGCTTGGAAGTCCTCTATTTCATTAAAGATACATTTCCTCCCTTAAGGATTATATTTAGTTTTACTGCATAGGTTACTTTGATTATAAGCCTAGATCCTTTGTCTTCTGTATTGTCATCTTCCAAGCTCTCTGCTTCGTTTGATTGGTTGCTGCTAAATCTTGTGCAATCCTGATGTGGCTCCTTAGTTAATTCATTTTTTTTCTGGCTGCTTGCAATATTTTTTCCTTGACATAGGAACTCTGAATTTTGGCTATCATATTCCTGGGAGTTTTCATTTTGGGTTTCTTTCAGTGACCAGTGGATTATCTCATTCACTTTGTCCTCTGGTTCTAATGTATCCAGACAATTTTCTTTTATTATTTCTTCAAATATGATATCTAGGTTCTTTTTTCATCTATGGACTTCAGGTAATCCAATGATTCTTAAATTGCCTTTCCTTGATCTTTCTTACAGGTCAGTTATTTTTCCTACATTTCACATTTTCTTCTATGTTTTTAGTCTTTTGGCTTTGTTTTATTATTTCTTGATGTTTCATGGAGTTATTGGCTTCAATTTGTTCAATTCTAATTTTCAAGGAATTATTTTCTTCAGTAAGGTTTTGTATCTTTTTTTCAAGTTGATAATTCTCTTTTCATATTTTTCCTAGTTCTAATTTCACTTGATTTTTTAAAAAAGTCTTTTTTTCTTTTTTATTTCTTGCTCTAACTTGCTCATCTTGTTTAACTCTTTTAGAAATTCTTGTTGGATTTATGTCTATGCTGCATTTATTTTTTCCTTTGAAGCTTTGCTTGTAGATATTTTGGAGTCACTCTCTTCTTCTGTGTGTGTGTGTGTGTGTGTGTGTGTGTGTGTGTGTGTTCTTTCTTGAGCTACTTTGTCACTGTAATAGCTCTTTGTGGTTGGATTCGTTTTTTGTTTATTCATTCTTCCAATCACTCTTGACTGTGGACTTTATGTTGGTGCTGGGTTCTGCACACTTCTGGTGGTTATGTCTAGCCTAAGTTTCTATCCTCTTATACCCTTCTTCTGCTTTCACAGCTCTAGCTAGGCTCCTGTAAGTTTTCAGTGCCTCTAAAGTGGTGTGATCTGGGGGCAGGGTGGAGGTCTTTTTGTTGTACTCCTGGTCTGATTACTATAATTTCCTGATGCCGATTGGTGTCTATTGGTTTGTTTCTAGTTGGAAATTTCAGCAGATTGCTGCTTGACTCAGCCACTGTTGACCCACTAGGAGGTTGTGTAGGTTCAGAGTATCTGAATTACCAGCTCCCCTTTGGTCTGGAATGTTGAGCTTTGCTCCTAGGATCAAAATCACACAGGTAACATTTGCTTATCAAAACTTGTTCCATGCTCAGTACACAGCTAAGGGAAATGCGTATAATTGCTCCTATCTACCCTGCATCTGTGACTCAAAATTGGGTAGTGGGTGACAGAGATAATAGATGGAACCTGTTCCCATATCCAATGCTTGCTTATGGATATTCTGGGAATCTCATTCTTCCCTGGTGCTTCCTGCCCTGGTGCCCAGTCTCATCCCTCTCTCAGCCCCTGGAAACTGGGATGCTCCATACTATACTGTTCTCCTGGATAGGCCCTGTCTCCAGTCCCCACAGACCTCTCTGTTCATTTCCTTAAGCTGGCTTGGGTTGGGAAAATGACTCACTGTGACTTCTTAGCTTTCCTGATCAGAATTCAGTCTGGTATATTCTCTTTGTCAAAGAGGTATGAGGGGTATGCTACATTCTAACGCTTCCTCTCTCTCCACTGTCTTGACTCCACCTCCTTAATTGATGTATTTCCAAAAAAGTCTGTTTTTATTTCTGTGAAGAGTGTTTTGAAGTTACATTCATTTAATTTTTGAGTGTGTCATGGTAAGAAGACTCCTAAATATTTCATATATTCTGTAGTTATTTTAAATGGAAGTTCTCTATCTCTTCCTGTTGGGTTTCAGTGGTAATATACGGAAAGACTGATGATTTATGTGGGTTTATCTGATGTGCTACTACTTTGTTGGAGTTAATTGTCTCAACTAATTTTTAGTCTACTTTCTAGGGTCCTGTAAGTACAGTATAATATCATTTACAAAAAGTGATAATTTTGTTTCCTTTTTGCCTATGCTTATTCCTTCGAATTGTTTTTCTTATCATTGCTATAGCTAGTTTTTCTGAGACTTATCTTAAATAGCAGTATTACATCTTTGCCTTTCTCCTGATCTCATTGGAAAGATCTCTAGTATTTCTCCAATATAGATAATTCTAGCTATTGGTTTTAGATAGATTCTATTTATCATGTTAAGGAAAGCTCTATGTATTCTTATGCTTTTAATTTTATTTACTTAAATTGGTGTTATATTTTTATCAACAACCTTTTTATATCTATCAATACAATTGTGTGATTTTAAAATTATTTTTGTTATGAATATGATCCATTTTGTTTGCACTTTTTCTAATATTATGAACCAACTCTAAATTAATAGTATAAATCCAACTTGGCCATAGTGTACAATCTTAATATGTTATTACAGCTTCTTTGTGCCCTCTTTTCCATTCCCACTGCTACCACTTGAGTTCAGGCCCTCATCAGCTCTTGCCTGGTTTGTTAGAATTGCCTCCATATTAATGTGGCATGTAGGGCCCCCTTTATTCAATATTTTTACTCGAACAAACAGTCTGAGAATTTGGTGCATTCTAGTCTCTCTGAAGTGATAATTCTTCATATTCCTAATTGGCACCTAGTTAGTAAACCCTCCACTGTGTACCATGAAATGATTAAAACAAAAAAAGACTTCATTGTTAGAGAAGACTTAATTGTAGATGATGTAAAAGACTTGTTGACAAATATAGCACCATTCTCAGTAGATGCTGATTCTAGAAGACCATCATATTAAAGAAATAATGAAAATCTATTCACATTATCTCATAATATGGTACTTAAATCACCCCCAGGAACCTCTAATCTTTTGCTAATAGTTATTCATGAAGGGCAGTTTGTCACCCTAATAACCCTACTGCTCAGGGCCCAATATAGGAAAATCTAATGCTTCTCATGGGGATGTCCTTACTTGACCCATGAGAACCCTTTTCAGCATTAGTTAGAACATTCTAGTGAAGTAAGACAGAAGTAGGGAACTGAAGTGGAGAAGTAGATGAGGCAAATGGAAGGCATCAGAGGACCTGATCTTAAGCTCATATGCTTTCTGAAAATCCAGAGATCTTAGTGTTGTTGTACTTGAAGAAGTTAAATGGGTAATTTGATGATGTAGAGTCTGTGCAGAATGCCTGTGTTCAGTTGATCACTACCTTGTCTCAAGAGCATAAGCCTTCAGTCTTGTCTAGATGTGAAAAAAGCTGTAATAGATTGGTGGCCAAGGGAGGCATAGATGAGAAGATGGACAATTATTGTACAGGCTCGAATGGCCAGTAGATTAGCAAAGGACCCACACACACGGGACCGTCCGTCAACGTCTTAGAAGAAAGCAGTTTCCTGAATGCACACAGTTGGCTTCCTTCCTGTGAAATGAAAGGTTTTGACTAAATAGCCTTTAAGGTCTCTTTCAACTCTAAATCTATGACCCTACAATGTAGCTGGTTAAGGGAGTCAAGGCAGGGAGAGAAGGGAGCAACAAGCAAAACTGGTCTGAACTGGCACCAGTTTGTCTCCTCCAATGTGGGCCACTGAGATAAAACGAGGTTGTCCTTTATGTATGCCCTTTCTTTCATTCACGTTCTCTGACCACAGGTAGTCTTTATGAGAGTGTCCTTCATGTGTGTTCCTTGATCACTGATGTTCCCTATGTCCATCTTCCCCCTGTGATAGTATAACTTTGGGAAAGCGATCTCTCTATGTGCATGAGGGGATCTTTTATTGTCACTTTATTTGCTATACTGCTCTACTAAAGTCTCTTGTTATGTGTAGGTACACATAAGAAGAGCACCTACAAGAGGTATAGGCATCTTCTCTATATATACTCCCTTTCTTGCTAATCTCATCAGCTCCTTAATTCAATTACCTTCTCTAGGCAGATGACTATCTGATCTAAATTTCCAAAGTTCATCTTTCTCTTAAGTTTCAATCCTGCCTCACCAGCTGACAGCTAGACACCTGGATATTCCATAGTTCTCTAACACTCAAGTTAGGGATAGGACTTGCCATCTTCCCCTTGAAACTCACTCTTCTTGTGAGTTTGACTCATGATGGAAAATGCTATTCACATCCAGAGAAAGAACTGATGGATTCTGAGTGCAAATTGAAGCTTACTATTTGCACTTTCTTTTTTTTTTCTTTTTTACTTTTGGTCTGTTTCTTTTTTCACAATATGCCTAATATGAAAATATGTTTTATATGATTGCATATATATAACCTATATCAAATTGCTTACCATTTTAGGGAAAGGGGAGGAAAGGTAGGAAAGGAGAAAAATTTGAAGTTCAAAAAAATTTTTAAGTGAATGTTAAAAATTGTCTTCACATGTAATTGGAAAAAACAAAATATTATTTAAAAAAAAGAAAGAAATTCACCCTTCTTCCTAACTTTGGTCTTTAAAGTGGTTCACAATATGGATCCACCCTATCTTTCTCAATTTCACATTCTTTCTTCTCACATACTCCACATTCCTGCTAAACTGTCTGGCTTCTGGGACTTTGCACTGGTTGTCTCCTATGCTTAGAATATTCTTCCTCCTCATCTTTACCTCTGGGAATCCCTTGATCCCTTATAGACCCAGCTCAGATACCACTTTCTTCAAAAGACCTTTCCTGATCTCCCAGCTATTAGTCCTCTCCCTCATCCTCTGAAATTAATTTGTCATTTATTTATTTATTTTTAGTGAATTAATTAAGAAATAATATTTATTAACATATTTTCTATTTATTTTTCTGTGTACATGTTATTTCCTCTGAGCATCTCCTTAAGGTTAAGCATTGCATTTTTGTCTTTATATTCCTAGCATCTAGCATATGGCACATGGTAGATACTTAATTTATAAATTCTTGTTCAACTGAATTGAATTTGCCCTCCAGTTGGCTGATGAAATAAATACTTTAGTAGGGGCTTATCAGCTATGATTTGAGTTAGGTGTAAACTCACAGAGTACCTTGGATATATATTAACTTTATGGTATCCTACATGTAAAGGGGCTTCTACATTAATATAGAGACTATTCTAATCAACCAGGCAGGAGTTAATGAGGGCCTGTACTCAACTGGTAGTGGTGGGTAGTCATACATGTGAATGATTTGTTATAGTATGTAGCAGAATTGGTAGGTCTTCTTAGTTGATTGAATATGGAAAGTAAGGGAAAGATCAAAGATGACTCAGATTTGGATAAAATAGAAGGAGCCACTTTAGGTGGTTGTGGAGGGGACTACTTTGGGTACAGGTTGGACGAGGCTCACTAGATTGCCCGAGGTCCCTTCTAGCTCTCAAATTCTGTGACTCTGACATCAGAAAACCCGTGTCCATTTTTTTCTGGAATGTCCCAATAAAAGTTATCTTCAAATGAGATATTTGTAAAGCACTTAGCACAAAGCCTGGAACATAGCAAGTACTAAATAAATGTCGTCCCTTGACAACCCACACAGTCTCAGAGACAAGCTCTACCTGGGAGAGGTGGGAACCTCTATAGTTGAGAAGAAGTTGTTAGGAGTTGAGCTTATTTGATTTGGAGTTGTGCTGAGCTGATGCCTCTGTGGTTGCAGCTTGAGATTGACATGAAACAAGGTAGAGATAGCATCAGGCCAGGAGGTAGGTATCCTACATTGTAGCTCTAGCTCTCCCCACTAATTCTCTCAGTGAACTTGGGTAGCTCACATAACTCCCTTGGCAGACCAGTCTTTTCCCCGTTCCCCATACTATGTCACATTCAGTCCCTCCTCCCAACTTTGCTCACACGAGTTCCCTGCCCTGGGACGTTCTTACCCTGCCTCCCACTTATCCAAATCTTACTTATCCTCAAACTTCAGAACAAGGCCTGCTAATACATGGTATGATGGCAAGAGCATTGGATCTGGAAATTAGAAGACAGAAACACAGAATCCCAGGGTTGGAAGGGACATCCAGAGACCTTCTGGTCTCATTTTATGGATGAAGAATTTCAGGCCCATAAGGCTAAAGTACCATAGCTAGGTGGCACAGTGGATAGAATGCTGGGCCTGGAGTCAGGAAGACCTAAGTTCAAATCTGGTCTCAGGTACTTGCTAGCTGTGTTACCCTGGGCAAGTCACGTAACTCTGTTTGCCTCAATTTCCTCATCTATAAAATTAGAAAAGGAAATGGCAAACCATTGCAGTATCTCTGCCAAAAAAAACCCCAAATGGGGTCATGAAGAGTCAGACTTAACTGGAACGATTGACCGACAACAACAGCAAAACCACAGATAATTAGCAGCTGAAGCAAGACCAGAACCCAGGGGTTCTGACTCTGTCTATACCCTGGTGACTGGCCTGCTCCACTTTGCACTCCCCCTCAGAGATGGGTTATTCAGCCAGATTTGCCTTCTGAGTGCTTTAGTGGAGGAGTGAGAACAGGGAGTGAAAAGTGACAGGGGAGGGGGCGGAGGAGGGGCCAATCACTAGTTCTCTGTGATAAGAAAATCTCCCCAGGAACCCAAATGTCGAAATCTGGATTAAGCTATAGATGAAATCTAAAGCATGAGTGTTTGCTGTGTGTGACTTGAGCTACTGATGATCCATCTGGGGTACATTCCAATTAGCTGATGTACCATCATGTCTTGTGCTTTCTCGTGCTGGGCTAGCAGGATGGCATGTGTTACTGCTGAGCCCTAGTGTGCTTGCTGCCCACTGGCATGTGATCTGACAGGCCTGCACTCAGGAAGAGCCAGGTAAGAAAGGTGAAGGGGAATGAACACAGGCAGCAAGGGGAAAGGCTCTCACTGTCTCATCTCAATTTGGCCCTGGAACAAGAGGGGAGAAAGTGCTTAATAACTGATTATGGAATCATTGAATTGTACTAGATCTAAGGTCCTCCCCACTTTGACATCATCCTAGAGCTGAAAGCTCACCTCCCCAAACCACCTCCTCCCTGCCTGTTCTACTACTTGGAATATGATATGGATATATATATATATATAATATCTATATATGGATATATATCTATATATATGGATATGTATCTATATCTATATATATATATCTATGATCTATCTATATATATCTATGATATATCTATCTATGATATATTTATCTATCTCTATATATGTCATCTATCTATCTATCTATCTTCTATCTATCTATCTATCTATATGTCATATATCTATCTATATATATATATTTGGTGAGGCAATCAAGGTTAAGTTACTTGCCCAAGGTCACACAGCTAGAAAGTGTCAAGTGTCTGAGGGGGAGATTTGAACTCACGTCCTCCTGATTCCAGGGCCAGTGCTCTATCCACTGTGCCACCTAACTGCCCCCTACTGTCCACTACTTGACCCTTAGCTATTAAAGATAAGAAAGTAAGATGAATTATGATGGAGTGGAAAGAACACGGGCTTAGTCAGAGGATCCAGGTTCAAATCCTGTCTCTGATGCTTACTACTTTTGTGACCCAGAGCAAGTCATTTAAACTCTCTAGGCCTCAGTTTCCTCATCTGTAATGCAAGAGTTTATACTAAATGATCTTTGAAGTCCTTCCCAGTTTTAGGCACCGAGGTGGCACATGGCTAAAGCACCATACCTGGACAGGAAGCTCAAATCAGGTCTCAGACACTAGATCTGTGACTTTTATCAAATCACTTACCAGCTGCCTGCTTCAGTTTCCTCAACTAAGGAATAAGGCAGATAGAAGTTAAATGATTTGCCCAGGGTCACACAGCTAGTAAGTGTCTGAGACTAGATTTGAACTCAGGTCTTCTTGCCTCTGGGCCTGGTGCTCTTTCTATTCAGCTGAGGAAAGTGGGATAATAATAGCATCTACCTCACAGGTTATTGTAAGGATCAAACGAGACAATATTTATAAAGCATTTAGCACAATGCCTGGCACATAGTACGTGTTTAGTAAGTGCTCATTCCCTTCCCTTATGCCTGGTGTGCACACATATGCACTCTCTCTCTGTCTCTCTCACACACAAACACATACACACACACACACACACACACACACATACACGCATGTATGGATCCATAGCTATCATAGATCTTGCTAGAAATGATATTACTGTACCATTTACAGGTAAAAATACAAGTTTTTATGAGAGGAAACTTTGCAGAGGTGCCTGTCCAAAACTGTATGGGGATCAAGTGAGGGGACCGGTCGGAGTAGGATGGCAGGAGTAGTCTGAGGACTTCAGGAAGTTCCTTGGTGGCAGCCAAGGACCCATCAGTCTTAATTGCTACAACAGGTAGTTGTAGGGAGTTGATCTTTGTGTGCTTCATTTGCATAATGTGCCCCAGTGCGTTATGGAAATAAGTTACAGGCAAATAAATGAGTCTGGCAGCACTGGAAGAGGTGAGATATGGTTCCTCCATAGAAAAACATCTTGTCTTTTTCCCCAGCAGTGGTAAAAGAAGCACCAAGTCATTAGGAGATCAGAATCTATGATCTATCCCCAATTAAGAGATGGGACAGGTTCTTTTCTATAGGTTATTCTCTTTGGCCTGCTAAATTGAACTTTCCTTTTCTGATGGGTCTTACTGCTTTGTTCACCTTTAACCTCCCCTCTGACCTGTGTCTTTTTTCCCAGCTTGAGCTCCCTGATTACTGATAAGAGCTAACATTTCCAAAGCATTCAAGGTTTATGAATCATTTTCCTCTCAATAACCCTATGAAGTAGATAATACAAGTATTATTATCCCTATTTTACAGACGAGAAAGCAGTTTCAGAGAGACTAAATGACTTACTCTTGCAGTTTGTGATGTCAGTGGGACTGCTATTAAATGCTGAGGCCAGCTTTTGAACCCAAGTCTCTTATCTCCAAGGGCAACACTCCTTATTCTACAACCTGATGCCTCTTATTCTTCAAGAAGAGCTCAATCACTGACCTGTAGTAGTGGCTGGTAATCTGCCCCTCAGATATCCGTAGTAGGACACCTTTTCCAGGAGCAGATTTGAGCCCAGTCAGGTAGGCCATACAGAGCCCTTGATGCCTCATCTTCCCCTGGACAACAGTTAACTCCTCAAGATCTGGGTTCTCTTGGAAAATGACAGGGATCATAAGATGAAAGATTTAGATTTGGAAAAGCTTTAGGGATCCTCTAATCGAACTCTATTTTAATTCTGTGAAAATGAGGCCACAGAAAGATATCAATTAAGGGCTTACTATGTGCCAGACACAATGATGGGTGTAGACTGATATACAAAGACCGAGGTGAATCAGTATATTCCTGCAAGGAGTAGATTAGGGATTCTGGGTTCCCTTTTGCAACAGGGAGAACGAAAGAATCTTTGTCTAGGTAGAAGAGGGGAGAGGAAATGGAGAACTGGCAGAAAGTTTTGGAGAGAGGAGTTATTTGTGACACCCCATTATTCTCTCAGGTGCAGAGATGGGTGACCTAGGGCAGAAGAAGTGAGAGAAAGGACACACCACTCTCTTGTGTGATGCACCATCCCAGTGCCCTGCTGGTTATTGGATTTAGCAACATAGAAATCATTGATGCCCTTGGAAAAGGTAGCTCCAATTGAATGGTAGATTGGAAATCAGTTTGAAGGGTTGAAAAATGTAAGGGTGTAAGAAAGTGGAGGAAAAGAGTGAAGACAGATTTTTCTAGGAGTTTGGCTATGAACAGAGAGGGGATGGGCAGAGAAAAAGGAAGGGAACAAGCATTTTTTAAGCATCTACTATATCAAGGAGGCAGCTAGGTGACTCATTGGATAAAACGCTGAGCCTGGAGTCAGGAAGACATGAGTTCAAATCCAGCTTCAGACACTTACTAGCTGTGTGACCCTGGGCAAGTTGTTTAACCTCTGTTTGCCTTAATCTACTGGAGAAGAAATGGCAAAACGCTCCCGTATCTTTGCCAAGAAAACTAAGGACAGTACGGTCTACAGGGTCACAAAGAGTTGGACACGACTGAACAACAATGAAATGTGTCAAGCACTGTGGTAAGCATTTTATAAATATCTCATTTGATCTTCACAACAACCCTGGGTAGTAAATGCTTTCATAATCCTCATTTTACAGTTGAGGAAACTGAGGCAGACAGAAATTAAATTATGTGCCCAAGGTCACATAGTTAAGAATTGTCAGAGGCAAGATTTGAACTCAGGACTTCCTGACTCCTGGCCCAGAGCTCTATTCACTGGCTAGAATAGGAAGAGAGATATAAAAGATAGTTCAAGGGATGCTGAGGTAAGTGAAGTTTAAAAAAAAATTTTTTAAAGAGTGGGAGAGACCCAGGCATGTTAGTAGGCAACAAAGAAAGAATCAATGGATACAGTGAAGTTAAAAAATATTGAGAAAGGAGATAATCAAAGGGGCAACTTCTGGAAGAAAAAGGAGGGGATGAGATTAAGGGCACCAATAGGGGGGTTGGAGTTGGCAAAGAGAAGGGCACCCATTCTCCAAGATAGGAGCAAAGGAAAAGAGGATAGAAGTGGGAATGCTGAGGTTATTTGAAGAATAGAATGGTGGGGGAGGGGAGCTAGCAATGGATGGCCTCATTTTTTTCAGTGAAATATAAGGTGCAGTCCTTTGTAGAGAGGAGGAAGGTGGTGGTATAGGTAGTTTAAGAAGAGAAGGAAAGATTAGGAATAATCGTTCCTAAAACAGAAGTGAAATAGTTAATTAGGGGGAAGGATTGGCACGCAGTAGTGAGGGTCTAGTTGAAATTACATGCTTCAATTTGTTGATGATCCAGTCAACATGGTTGCGGGTGACTTCCAGCAGCATGAGATCAAGGGCAGGGAAGACAGGCAGATGGTGAAAGTAATCAACCTAGGAAAAGGGATGAGTGTTGCTAGGACAAGGGGACATGGAGCTCCAGAGTAGAGGACAGTGAAAAGCTGAATTGGTTAACTAAAAGATCAGTATTTTTAAGTAGAAAAAAAAGTGAGGCTAGAGTAGGAGTGAAGGCCTAGAAAGTCAGAGAAGGGTGGAGGGACTAGAGGTTGTGGTAAGGATGAAGAATGGGTCTACAGGTGAGGCAGAAGAATAGAATTTCAGGTTTCTAGATGGTGGAAGTAAGTAGAATACTTGTGGGTAGAGCTCAAGGGTGTACTCATCCCTGTGAATGACTGAGATGGAGGGAAGGTACAGATCACAAGAGTTGTGGAAGCTGACTAATTGGGAAGGAAAGGTGTTTGAGGGGACAGTGATGTACAAGTTAATGTTCCTGAGGATAAAGACAGGATTTGGTTTGAGAAACAGACGGTGAGTCAGGTATTAAGCCCTTTGAGAAAGAGGGGAGAATAGCCTAAGGGCTAGTAGAGAACAGTCACAAGAATCAAAATGAGGTGATATATCTGGGTGGAGTAAACTTCAAAGGAGGAGATATCAGTGTGTAAAGGAGGGCCTAGAAGTGGCTTGGAGAAATGACAAGCAGTGTGCCTGGGGGCATGCTAGGAGGAATATCCAGGACTGGAGAGTGGGCGGTTGGCTTTCCAGTGCCATCAAGGGAGAGGCAGGTTTCCATGACTGCAGAGATAGGAGGAGCAGGAGATGAAGAGGTCTAATATGAAGAGTAGTTTGTTAAAAATAGAGTGAGGGTCCCCTAGGGCTTAATGTAAGGGTGGGGTAGAGTTGGATAGGACCGACATGGATGAGGATAAGGAAGTGGGGCAATGGAAGGAAAAGCTTAAATTGAGGCAGTCTATGACCCAGAATCACAGAGATTAGGAGATGAGCCACAGAATATTAGATTGCCATGCTTTTTCAGTAGCAATGGTAGGGTTGATTTAATTATTATGCCCTGAAGAGGAGGTAGAAGGCTATGGAGGATGGGTGTGGAATATATTCAGTAATTGGATGAAAGACAACACCCATGCTAGCTAGGCTCTGGTGTTCTGGTGGAATAATTAGATGCAATGAATCTCAGTCCCAGGGCAAGTCCCAAAGTTGAATGGATTAATCCCCTCTCCTCTCCTGGGGTAGGTTCTCTGGAGGTCCAGAGGGTCACCCTTCTTGGTGTCTTGGTGGTGAGAGGCCATCAGCAGCAAGACAGATGGTAAACACCTGAGTCCACGTAAGTACCAAGTAGAAGAGTGAGGACTAGGGTGGCAGGGTGACACCATATAGATAGAGCTCTGGGCTTGGAATCAGGAAGACTCATCCTGTTGATTCAAACCTTGCCTCCGACACTTACTAGCTGGGTCATCCTGGGCGAGTCACTTAACCCTGTTTGCCTCAGTTTCCTCATCTGTGAAATGAGCTGGAGAAGGAAATGGCAAACCGCTCCAGAATCTTTGCTAAGAAAACCTCAAATGGGGTCCAGAAGAGTCAGGCACAGCTGAAAAATGACTGAACAACAACCTCTTAATCCAACTCTGGTGTCCCCCTTATCTCACTTGGGAGGGAAGGAAAGGTATTTGATGGGGCAGCGATGTTTAAGTTAATGTTCCCAAGCATAAGGACAGGATATGTTTTGGTGAGACAGACAGGGAGTCTGGTGCTGAACTTGAGAAAGGAGGGAGAATAGCCTAAGGGCTGGTAGAGAACAGTCACAGGAGCCTTAGCTCCCTGGTAAGAGAAATTAGGACAAGGACAATTGCATATTGTGGGGCCCAGAGAGAAACAACACCACCTCACCCCAGGGCCAAGTTAGATATCTGAAAAAATGAAGGCAGCGATCTCAGCCTCATTGAAAATACTCCGTAATTTCTGGTAATGGCCAACTCTAAATGACGAACAAGAGCTCCTGAAAGGTCATTTATCTGAGCGGAGGAAAAATTGTTCCTTTTCCTAGGGCTGTCATCTTTCACTTTAATTAATATCAAAAGTGTACTCTGTTGGCAGTGGCTTCAAATGCTCTAACACTGGGAGACTGGACTTCCTGTGACATTTTTAATGAAAAAATGTAAATCATATTTGGCTAACACTAAGGTATGGGTGTTCATTAGCTAATTCTAAATTGCTGTGGAGCACCTGTGGCAATGCATCTGGCCTCTGTATGAATATCAAAGGATCATGTGACCAGAGGTGCCAGTGGGGTTGGAGCTGAACAGACAGAAATTGGGGGGCATAGTACTTTGACTCGCTCTATATTTTTTCTTTTAATTCTGATGTGGTTTTCATTCTCTGAAGTTGCTGCTATTTTCTCACCCCCATCCGTCCACCCACAATCCTTCAGCAAAAGGGCAAGAGGATAAATACCCTTCACCTTAAGAAGGGATACCCTTCAGTTCTGAAAGGGGGTGGAAAAAAGGTGGGAGAGGAGAAATGAGCACAGCGAGACGACTATTTGAGAAGAAACTGAGGAACAAGCAGCAGAGAACTAACATCCTCTAGATTACAGTGTTAGAAGCAGAGCTGATCTGAGATGTCACCTTCCCAATGATAGATTGCATCTTTTAGACAAGAGAGACCCTGCTAGGTGACCTCTAGGTTCTCTAGACATAGAGCTGGGGGAGGGAGGAGTGAAAGGGGCATAAACGGATCATTCAGAGTTTGCTACCTCATTCCAAAATGTGGAGTTCTTTTGGTACTGGGTCATCACAGAGCAGGAAACAGGCTCCAAAGCATCCACCTGGTCCACTGGAACCCGGGAGGGCAAGCAATTTTGAGCATGTTCCATGAGATGGTCCCTACAGGCAAATTCAGCCTCTGCTCTGGCTTCCAACTCTGATACTCTGTGTTCCATAATTCTAAGGTCCCTTTCAGCTATAATATTCTATGCTCCCCTGAGAAGGGAAGAACGCTGGGATAGATTACCCAGAAATGATAACCAGATTTGAAAAGTGTAGGTTTCTGCTAATTACAGGGTTTTTACCTCACCTTTTAACAGACTAGGGTAGGCTATGAGGCTATGCAGGTTCTCCACCCCAGTTTTGCATATCACATGTATGTAATGTAATTCTTATTGTGCCTGAGTAATTGATGATTAATAGCAATACTGATATAATTGCTGGGAGCTTCAGGGCTTGAGTCTAGCAGAGACAGCTAGCTATCTCACGTTTAAGGTGGAGGTCTATGTCCACAGCCTGGGTCCCCTCACCAATATGTTTGCTCTTAATGTTCAGCCAGATCACTAAGTTATTTCCAAGCAAAGGAATTGAATGAAATAGCATAGGGAGAAAAGTATCAATGAAACAGTTCCTCTATAAACCTGTTCTATACTCTACCAGAAATATGTGTTCCATCAACAAGAAGTCTGAACTTGTGCAGAGATCAGGAACACACATAGGGGATTTGTAGTCAGGGCATAAGTATGGAGGGGTGACTTGCCTCTGAAGTTGCTGCACTTTTCTGGTGATGTCATTAGGCTGTCCCTGCTGGTTTCTGCTAGTCCTCCAGCTGCTGCTCTGCTGGACAGTTCTCATCAGGAGACTGTTCTACTGAATGCCATTCCACAGGATATTTAGTCTCTGCCAGTTTGCATGTGACCAGGCACAGACCCATTAGGCATTTGGTCATGGAGCTTCTCTCTGCCTTTAGCTTCTGTTTCTGTGGAGGTGGCATGGTCAAACCTGTACCTTATAAAAGTCAATTAGCAGCTGCATAGAGAATGGATTAGAGAGAGAAGAGTGGAGGCTGAGAAACCAATTAGGCATTTATAGCAATAGTGCTAGAGAGGTGATGAGGTCTGGAAGTAGGTTGGCTAGTACACAAGTGGAAAGAAGGGGGCAGATGTGAGAGGTGTCGTGGAGGTAAAAAACACAGAACTGACAAGGCTTGACAACTGAATGGAACGGGAAATAAGGAAAGAAAAGTGAAGTCAACAATAATTGCATAGTTTTGCTCCCCCTTTTTTTTTTGTAAATGTCGAAATCACTTTCAACTCAAACTGTCAATTAATGATTACAGCAGCTTACATTTTTCTAAAACGTTAAGGTTTATAAAACACTTTTCCCCCATAACAATCCTGGGCGTGCAGGTATTATTATTCTATTATTTTAGAAATGAAGAAACTGAGGCCAATAGAAGTTACAGTGTAGACACTTGTGTGGTACATCACAGACGGAATTCTTATTCAGGTGTGAGTGGGACTAGATGGTCTCTGAGACACCTTCCAGCCCTCAGGTTTGATGACATTGTTGGTTTCTCTCCATTATAAGAAGAATACTCTTTCAGGTGAAGATGGAGGCCTTTCTGTAGCTCATTTAGAAAAATAGCCATCTTTGCCTTGGACAAGAAAAAATCACTTTCCTGGGAAGGAAAACAAAAAACACCTGTCTTGGCTTTTGTTTCTTGGGAGTAACCTGTCTTGTTTCCTTTGTTCTCAGCCATGTCCATCATCTTTGGACATAAGTGACCTTCCCTGACTCTGCAATCCAGCCATACTGGCTTTTTTATTCTGTACACATGGCATATTACCACCATGCCTCAGCTGCCCTCTCCTTCTGCCCCTGCAGCTTCCTTCTCCCATTGGCGAATTCCTCCCAGAACCTCCATTTTGAGGAAGGGCCCAGACCAGCTGTGCTTCGCTCTTGGGACTCTGATGCCATGTTTCAGAGCCCATATCCCTCCACTTCACCACCATGTCTCCAGGTGGGTATCTTCCCTCTCTGTTGCTCCCCCCCACCCCGTTCTTTTTACTTTCCTTACTTTCATGAGTTGTCTTCCTCTATTAGATTGTAAACTCCTTGAGGACAGGCACTACCTTTATTTTTGCTTGTAGTCATATCCCCAGTGTTTAGCACAGTGCCTGGCACACAGTGAGTACTTAATAAATGTTTGCTGACTACAGTGTGCTCCATCTCCCACCTTGCCATGCCCAGAAAGCTTTCTCACGTACCTCACCCTCACAGAGTTACCTCAAAATGCCTCCCAGATGTCATCTCCCACAGCCTTTCCTGATCCACCGGCTCCCAGCTGCCAGTGCTCCACCTCCCAAACTACCTTGTATTTGTATGTATTTGTACTTACTCACTATACCTCTGCTACTCTGCCTGGTTTCTGCTTCACAGAATAATATGCCCCTCACAGGTCAAGCTCATCTCTATTCTCATCACTGTGCTGCTACCTCAAGCCTTGACTGATGCCGCCTCGTTCAGCTTCCTCTTCCCTCTGACTGGAGGGCCCGAAGGTGGAAGACCTCCCACTGCCTTCCTTTATGGAAGGCAGAAACCGGACTTCTGACTCACTCTGCTTTGTATCTGCTGCTCTGCCTGGTTTCAGCTCCAATGAACAAGATGCCTCCATGCCAGCTTACCCCTTGGTTTAATTCCCCCACCTCCTGACTTCTTTTGTGTGTTGTCTCCCCCGCTTCAGTTTGGAAGCCCCTTGAGAGCAGATACTATCTTTATTTTTATTAATTATATCCCTGGCATTTAGCACAGTGTGCCTGGAACACAGAAGACATTTAATAAATATTTATTGGATTGGACTGGATTCACTTTATGCTGCATATATCTTTATATGTCTTTGTTGTTTCCTCCAATAAAATGTAAGCTTATTGAAAGTAGAGGTTGTTTCTTTTTTTTCTTTATTTTCTTCTTTTTTTTGTGCTTGTATCCCCTGAATGCAGCACAGAACCCAGCACAAAGTAGGAGTTTATTAAATATTGATTGACGGATTGTCCACACTTCTCATCTCCCACAAAGAATTCTCAGCTTCAGGCACCAAATTCTTCAGAACAAAAAACCAGACTTACCACTAGCTAAAACCCTTCAGCTTGATACTTTCTTTCGAATAAACTTCCTACTCACTCAGCAGGGGTAGGAATTCAATAAGTGGGGAGGAAGGTAGGGCATTCCAAACTTACAGAACAGCAGGAGCAAAAGGTTGAAGGAGGCGAGAAAGTACAGGTTGTATTCAGAGCATAGTCTAATAAAGCAAGAGCATAGAGTATAGAAGGAGTATCATGAGATAAATTTGGGGAGAAGTAGGTTAGAGGCAGATTGTGGAGAATATTGAATACCACGTTAAGAAATTCGGACTTTTATTCACTTTACCAAGCGCTGTGCAGTGTGTGAGGCTGGTTGGTAGTACAAATATTTTTGCTGCTGCCGCTGCTGCTGTTACTGTTTGCCCTTCATTCTCAAAGAGGACCTTGACTTCAGGAAGGTGATGCCATGACTTGAAAGGAAATTGGATTTAAGTGAGGCAGGGCTGTGCTTGCAAGTGAAGAGACTGACTCAGACTGGCTGCCCTCAGTTACACAGCTAATACAGGACCGAGTCAGGATGGGAGCCTGGGTCTTTTTAATCCAAGTCAAGTTATAATTATTATAACTGCATTATCCCCTTTTTCTGAAGAGCATGTTCCCTTTGATTTAAGCAATTCATGTTATGGTTTTCCTCAAGACCTGAGTATCCTTTCCCTCTATTATGGCTGTTAAGGATACATCCCAGTGTTTAAGGCTGATTTTATGTGATGGAAATATGCCCTCCCTCAACTGGTCCATCAGTATAATATTCAGGAAAGAGATTCTACACTAGAGGGACCAGGGGGCAGACATCACAAATTATTTCTCATTCATTGTCTTCTGTCCTCTATCACTCATCAGAGAGCTTTAGGGACAGAAACAACACAAGACTGGATTTTAAACATTCATTGCCCACAATCCAATAAACTTTGATTTGACTAGAAGCTGCCCCCGAATCATAGGCTGCATCCCTAAAATAAAAGTGCCTTTAAAAGATAAAAGATAGGTTTACACTGAAAAAAATCACTGTGAAAGATTTATGTCAATGGATTCATTATTTTATTAATATTGTTACTTTTTTCAGTGGGTGCCACCTGACAAAAAACTCTCTCTACTCTGTCTCAACTTCTGCCTGGTCAAACCTATGCATTTGGATTTATTCTATGGAAAATTCAATGAGATATGCTCTAGGCAACTGTGAAGTGTATAGTGTCTGGAATGGAGAAGAGAAGGAGATGGAGACTATATCTCGCATTACTCCCCTCTCAAACTGAATTTCTCCTGTTCCTGTGTGCCTGCGTTCATGAGATCTCGGTGTTTTATAAAGCCTGTAATAGGCTCCATCTGTTGGAGATACTACCATTTCCATCTGTTGAAATTCTTTCCTTTCCTTCTTCAGGTACCACTTTTAATATTCAAACTCCCCTTTACTCCCCATCCTCCCACATACAGTTAAATCATCTCGATTTCTCATAGCGTTTTGTGTGGATCTCTCCTTGCACTAATCATATTCTCCCTTATATCGAAGTTATTTGTGTACTTGTTCTTCCCCTCACTAATAATAATAAACTAACATTTATTAGCACTTTAAGGTTTGCAGAGTGCTTTACATATTATATTATCTTATTTGATCCTTATAAAACCTGTGGTATTTATTATAATGCTATTATTAATCCTATTTTACAGAAAATTTATCCTATTTTACAGATGAGGAAACTGAGGCTAAAAAGTTAAGTAATTTACCTAAAATCACACAGATCTTAAATGTATGAATCAGGATTTGAACTTAGGTTTTTCAAGTTTGGCACTCTGTCCTCTATGCTACTTATCTGCCCTTTTGGATTTATAATAATGATAATAATAATTAGCATTTATTTGTAAAGCATGTTACAAATATCTTATTTAATCCTCATAACTACATGGGAAAGTAGGTGCTAAGATTTCCCCCATTTTACAGATGAGGAAACTGAGGCAGATAGCTTACGTGAATTGCCCAGTATCACAAAGCTAGTAAGTGTCCGAGGCTAGATTTGAATTCAGGTCTTCTTGCCTCCAGGTTAGGACTAGAACTAACAAATGGAAATTACTGTGGTAGATTTTGGTTCAGTCTATTGAAGACCTTCCTAATAGTTATAATTGTCTGAAGATAGAATGGACTGACCTGGGAAAAATATCTGGAGCCCTGCTTCTAAGGGCTATGTTGTTTAAACCAAAGACACTTTCCTGTGAGGTGGGAATTGTGTTTCATTTATGAGAATGGAATATTTGGGTCCTGCGTAAGGAAGGCCAAAATCTGGTGGACCTGTTTGTGAAGCATACTTGCTAATTGTCCCTAAAAGAACAGAGAAAGAGGCAGCTAGGTGTCACAGTGGATAGAGCACCGGCCCTGGAGTCAGGAAGACCTGAGTTCAAATCTGGCCTCAGACATGATACTCACTAGCTGTGTGACCCTGGGCAAGTCATTTAACCCTGATTGCCTCACCAAAAAAAAAAAAAAAAAAAGAGAGAGAGAGAGAGAGAAAGCTGTCCTGGGAGGCTCTGGGAGACTCTCTCTGACCTCCTTGGATTTGGATAAATGTTTTGATTTGGTGCATGAGCTTCAAAATTTGTCTTAGCAGCAAGAGTGATCTGATGGCTGTCCTTATTTGATGGAAATGTATTTGCTAAGTGACAGGGTCTATGGACCAAATCACTCTGCTGCTTACTCACTGAAAGGAGTTCCCAAGAACCTCCAGGGGTGGGGAACCACATGTGGCCTTCTAGGTCATCAAGTGCAGCTTTTTGACTGAATCCAAACTTCACAAAACAAATCCCCTTAATAAAAGGATTTGTTCTGTAAAACTTGGACTCAGTCAAAAGGGCGAACCCAAGGACCTAGAAGGCCACATGTGGCCTCAAGGCCACAGGTTCCCCACCCCTGATAGAGCAGTTTGCTGAGAAAGGCTCTGTGATTTGCTGTACTGGTGGTGTCTTTTTGGAGTAGGTGGTGCGTGAGATAGAGAGGCAGCACGTTAGAGGGGAAAAAAACGCTAGACATGAGTTCACATCTTACTTCTGTCACAACTTCTATGGGCTTCCGTTTCCTCGTCTGTAAAATGAAAGGATTGAACTTGATGGCCTCTAAAGTTCCTTCTAGCCATGAAACCTATGGTCTTATTAGTCTGTAATTAGTTCATGGAGGCAACAAGGTGGCACAACGGCTAGAGCTTTGGGCCTAGAGTCAGGAAGATCTGAGTTCAAATCCAATCTTAGAGTGCATCTGACACTTACTAGCTCTGTGACCCTGTGCAAGTCATTTAACCTCTGTCTGCCTCAATTTCCTTGTCACTAAAGTGGCAATGGATAGCTAGGTGGCTTAGTGAGTAGAGTGTCAGGTCTGTAGTTCAAATCTGGCCTCAGACACTTGCTACCTGTGTGACCCTGGGCAAGTCACTTAACCCTGTTTGTCTCAGTTTCCTCATCTGTAAAATGAACTGGAGAAGGAAATGGCAAACCACTGCAGTATCTTTGCCAAGACAATCCTAAATGAGGTCATAGAATCAAGCATGACTGAAAATGACTGAATAACAACATGAGGTTATCAGGATCAAATGAGATAATATTTGTAAAGTACTTAGCACAATGCCTGGCACATAGAAGGTGTTCAATAAAGGTTTGTTCCCTTTCTCTTCCTCTTTTCCCCATTTTGCATATTGGGAAACTGAGGCTCAGAAAAGAGAAGTGACTTGTGAGTTAAGGAATTTAATTTAACTGTTCTGTTCTCACATTTAAATCCTGCTGCCGCCAATCCCTATCACGGAAATTTCATAGATTTGGGCCTGACTGCTGTGCCAACAGTTTAACTGAGATGTGTCAGGACTACCAGAGGATAACACCACAATACTTATATTTAGGGTGTCATACTGCTCCATGTAGAAGGCCAGTGGCTTTAATACCTCTTCAGGCATCTTGTATCTCCTTGATTAGATTGTGAGCTCCTTGAGGTCAGGGACTGCCTTTTGCCTCTTTTGGTATCCCCAGTGCTTAGCACAGTGCCTGGCACATAGTAAGCACTTAATAAGTGTTTATTGATTAATTGATTCGTCATAGAAAGCCCTGGTCATTTCAAGAATCCTAGAACCCATGGTTTTGGCATTCTAGAATTCACCATTCTAGAATTTCTGAAACTCCATTGTTCTAGATCTGCAGGGCCTATGGGTTTAGAAAACCAAAGGACATGGTTCTAGAACCCTGAAGCCCATGGTTCTGTTACCTTGTGAGAGAGTGCTGAAACTCCAGAATGAATGGTTCTCAAGCTCTAGATTTCCAGCTTCCCAGTTTTGTGTAGAGGTCGCCAGCAGCCTCCTTATCCTGTTTGTACTGAGGGCATCAGGGAAAACATAGTTTATGGACCAGATGCCTAGAGTGAAGGCAAGCGCCCATGCATTGTAGTTAAAGGTTCAATTAAAAAAGAAATACAGGCAGGTTCTTTGAACTGTGACATATCTTCAAAGCCCTCAATTAGAGCTTGGGCTACTCTTGCTTTCCTGCCGCTTAAATCAGCTGCCTTTGAGCTGATTTATGTGCAGAAAGTTGCTCTAAAATAAGCTCTACCTACTCCTTCCCACCTTCTGGGAGTTTTCCCCAACACAGTGGAGAGAAAGAAAATTAATTTGAAAGACATGGGACTCCCAGATTCTACTCTTTCTTAGATAGCCCTCTTGGTTCCAAGGGATTTTGGAAATAATAATAATAATAATAATAATAATGATAATGATAATGATAATGATAATGATAATGATAATGATAGCTAGCATTTAGCCAGTGCTTTAAGGTTAACAAAATGTTTTTACAAATATTATATCATTTTATCCTGACAACAACCCTGGGAGGTAAGTACTGTTGGTTATCCCCATTTTACAGATGAGGAGATTGAGGCTAATGGAGGTTAAGTGACTTCCATGTCTCAGAAGTGTATTGTATCATCTCTAAATGAAATTTAGTTTGAGATGATGCTTAAGATCCAAAACTTGGCATTCAGGGATTACCACAGGACCTAGAGTGGTCGGTCACCCACTTAGAGATTATAGAGGATGGCAGAGCTAGAAAATTCACATTGTACATCTTGAGCTGTGAATGCTTTCCTGAGTTTAAGCTCCGACTCTCCAGGAATACACAGAATACTTCTTGTGCACTATTTATCTCTGCCCTTGGCTTCCTCTGGTTTTCTCCTTACAACTCTAACTGGTCCTTTATTGTCTCCTATACTGGATTCTCACTTTCTTCTCATGCAATTAATGTTTGTATTCTCTTAAACTTTTCTCTCTTTCTAGAACTTAGCACAGTGCTGGGCACATGACAGCTGGTTAATGAGCATTTATTGATTGATTTCTACACTGCTTCTCCTAGCAATCCAGTACCCTTATGCAGACAACTTCCACATCTGTATCTTCAATTCTGACCTCTCTAAGGAGCACTCTTGTTCCTCGCAAGGGGGCCAGTGTCATTGGGTCGAAGAACACAAGGTGAGGAACAAAGTGCTAAGAAAATTGGAAAGGTAGGGAGAGATTAGGTCACGAAGGGCTTGGAATGACAAACAGCGGATTTTGTATTTGATTCTGGAGGCAATAGGGAACCACTGGAATTTATTGAGTAGGGAGGTGATATGGTTGGATGTGTGCTTTAGGAAAACCACTTTAGTGGCTGAATGGAGGATGGATTGGAGTGGGGAGTGACTTAAGGCAGAAAGACCAATCAGAAGGTCATTGCAATAGTTCAGGTATGAGGTGATGAGGGCCCGTATCAGGGTGGTTTCAGTGTCAGGGGAAAGAAGTGGGCATATATGGGAGAATTAAGGGAAGAATTGACAGGGCTTGGAGACAGATTGAGAAGTTAAGTGACTTGCCCCAGCACTTCTGACTTCCAAGACTCCTTCTCTTTCTAGTATATCATACTGTCTCTGATACTTACATAACTTATCCTCTGATGGCCAGAAATTTTGAAGAAAAAGATCAGCAGGGAATGAACACTTCCTGCTGGGCCTTATACTGGTCCATAGAGCCTGCTGCCATGTGGGCGTGCAAACACTGTTCTCATGTGCCCAGCTCACAGGCAGTACAGCCTAACCAGCAAGCTGCTTAGCAAACCCTGTGAAGGGACGGTGAGGCAAGCACTGATAATGGGTTTTTGTCCACATTTTAGGCTTAATTCCTGTTCTCTCAAGAGTCTTACTCCTCTGAAAGGAAAGGTTACATATGCTTAGCTTTTCCTCATATCCTTTCCCCCAGAGATCCTCAGTGAGGGTGAGGGATTTACCAATGATAATATACCAAAATATAACACTTTTTTTAGCTTTTAAAGTCCTCTCACACCCATATTATCTACATATCAGCTCTGTGAAGTAGTCAGGGCAACAAGGTCTAATTATCCAATAGGCACACACCAAGATACTTTCATGGTTAACAGAAAGGAAACAGCCTGGATGCTTCTTCCAGGCCACATGCAATTTCCTTTTTATATGTCAGCAGTCACTAGAGTCCCAGTATGAGAAACAGAGTGATGGGGGTGAAGGCTCTAGGCCCTCAGGGGTCTTGGGGAGATCTTAGACTGTTTCTTCATGGTCAGCAAAGCCTAGGTTAAATTTTTTTTCTCTGCCATTGGGTTACATGTAGTCTGGGGAAAGTCACTTAAGGGAATTCTGGCAGGATGACTGAGTGAATAATTGTGTCTAAGCCTGTCTCCCAGTCATCCTCTCAAGATGGCAAATAATCAGCCAGATAAAATATAAGAACAACACTAAACAACAAAGAAGGAGTAGGAAGGAATTCATCACATGGAAGATCTCACAGAAAAACCAACACAGACACTGAATGAAATGAATAAGCAATCCAAAAAGTACTCCAATACAATGAATATGCACGATGAGGTAAAAGAAAGGGGCTATTGAATCTGTTATTTCATTCAGCATTAGACATTTGAAACTCCTTTAATAAAGATGGTCAGTACCTTTTCCATGACTTATAGAGTACTAAGAGGTTAAATGACTCATTCAGGGTCCTACACCCAGTATGTCTCTTGAATTTGTGTCTTCCTGGTTCTAAGGACAACTCTATCTACTTCACAAGAGGCTGGTTGGTTGTCCTTCATTCTTCATTCTTCTCCTTCATTCTTGAAGAGTACAAAAATGACATCACTTAGTTGGGGTCAACAGTGTGTCCAACGAAGGCTGATGAGACCAGTATGAGCTCAGAAGGTTCTACCACAAGTAGGGCACAAATAGTCCATATGAACATTTGGAGTGTAGATGTCTCTAAATTTGTGCATCTCACATTTCTTTTGACCTGTTATAGTTCTGCTTTGCTCACAGAGCACAATGCCTTCTTTGATACAGGTACACCGTGCTGGGCAATCCTGTGACAGTGTCTGCCATGTCTCACAATTGATCCCAAAGTTCTTCAGAGACACCTTGAGAGTGAGTGAGAGCCTACAGGTCACATTGTAGCCCATAACATTCTAGAGAGCAGCCTGAACCAGATTAAAATATAATTGAGAAATAATTAACAAAATAAATAAAAATAAAATAGAATATAGGAAATGTTAATGTGTGGTTTCTTAAGTCAATATGTGGCTTGTAGAGATGGTTTAGTGGTTCCCGTTTCTATTTGAGTTTGACACCCACATTGCCTCTGACATAGAAGAAAGTAATTCAAATATCCCAGAAGAGAGAGTTTGTTACAACCACAATACCCCCAGAAATGCAATGGAATAATTGACTACAAGAACATCCAGAGTATTTGGAGAATTGATTTTTAAAACTGAAGAAGAAATAGATCTCTCAAGGAAATAATCAAAGAGCCAAACAAGAAAAGAGATACTTTCAAACTAATGTCAGAGAATCCCTTGAAAAAAGTTGATTCTTTAAGAAACAAAGCAGATTTGGAATTGAAAAATGCATAAAAGGAAAAATATAAGAACAAAATCAGAAAATAGAAAAATGTGGAGATATCTGAGATTTCATAAATAAAAGATCCTGAAGACAGAATGTAGTGAGACAATCTGAACATTATTGACCCTTTAGGAAAACATAATGAGATTTTGAAACCTGGATAATAAGGAAATTACCCAGAAGTATTAGCAACAGAGGAAAAAATTCCAATTGATAGTATTACTTGACAACAGAGAAAAACTACAAGTTCAACTTATCTTGAAATATTGTGGCCAAGTTCAAGAACTTCAACTTTAAAAACCAAATCCTGTGAGCATCCATGGGGAGATCTTTTTACGTATCATGGGAAAGCAGTAAAAAAAAACCATGCAAAACTATTTCTTGTTCAGTCAGTTAATAAACAAGTGTTTCTTAAGCGCTTACCATATGCCAGGTACTTGTTCACACACACACACACACACACACACACACTCCACAAACTAAACTAAAAAGAATTGTAACATGAAATAAGAAAGTTTTCACAAGAAATCAGTTTTTGCTACAAAATATTATATCCTGCAGAGCTTAGCTTAATTATAAATTTTTTAAAAATGGCTTTTCAGTAAAAGAGAGTCATTTCAACAATTCCTACTGTAAAGGATTATGAGTTTTAGTAAAAATTATAAAGGAGCTAACTAAACTACTCAAAAACAGTGTGAAGTTCTTCAATAAATCTGATGGAATTATAGGGTCAGTGGCCATTAGATGAAGGCCACTGATGAACACCCGGAAGTTTTAAGCATTGACTGAGAGGATTAGCTGTTTTTCTCCTGGCTTAGATAAAAAGAAAACTGGCCTGCCTCTAAAGTGAGCCCTGGGGAAAGAGTTTAGCTCTTGGAGAGTGCAGCAAGGGAGAAGGAAGGGAGTTTCTCTCTCTTCTATCCTCCTCCACCTCCATTAGCGCTGTAGTGCTAGTGCTGTCTGATACAGCTTCTAATAGTAGGAGTACATGGAAGCATCCAGTAGAAAGAGCCTGGCTCCAAAGTTAGTTTATTTAAGAAAAGTCAGTGGAAGGAGAGAAAGTCTGGTGCCTGAAGCTAGGAATCCCGTTCAGTAATAGTGGACCCCAGAGATAAAATTTCTGCTGGCCCTAGGGTTTGGATTCTGATTCCTTCTGAAAATGCAGAGCAGTAATCTAGGCCAGGGTTTCAGTAAAGCCAGAAGCTTCAAGTAGTGGAAATTACAACTAAGAGAGTCTAGAAGCTACTAGAGAATCATGGATCAGTATACAAAGTCAAGCTGTATCTGCCAGCATCCAGTGGAACGGAATTCAGTAGAGAAGAGTCCTAGTGGAGACCATAAGACCAAGGTGAAAAGAAGTGACAGGAAGACAACTGCAAGGCTGCAGCCTTACAAAAATGAGCTACCCCTCCTTGCACATTCCTTGGCTACATGTGTGCTTCTCCACCTGTGAACTCTGTGTGTGTGTCCAATCTTTCCACTGAAGCTGTGAGCACTTGTGGGAAAATGTGACTCAGATTTATGAGGAAAGATGTTTTGTTGCTACTTGTCTTACTATACCCTTTCAGCAAATGCTTTTGCTTTGAGCTAATTGTGCCCCTTAGCTGACTAGAGACAAGATAAACACACTACTGGGGGCTCATGAACAATATTTTTAAGAGTGCAGACCCACAAAACACCTCACATCTGAGATAGTAGACCCAGGTGATCTATGACAGTGAACATAAGCTGGGAGAACATATAGGCATGCTATGCTACTAAAGAAGCTTTCAACTTGCCCATTCATCCAATAAAAGAAATTAAGAAAGGCAAACAAGCCCATATAGCATAAAAATCCACACAGGTAAGTCAGTATTAACATTCTCCAAAAAAGACACAATCTATTGATTTTTAGAACCTTCAGACCTTTTCTGAGAACCATTAATTTATTTATAAATGAAGCTCAAAAAATGGCAATCAAACAAAAGTTACCTTGAGGAAATTCATTTTACTTTTCTGGTCCCCATTTTTTTAATCTGTAAGATGAGAGTGACTAGATGATCTCTATATTTTTTCTTAGCTCTGAGTTCTATCATTCATTCATTTGTTTATTCATCCATTTGTTTAGACTGGACCTGTGATTTCTTTGGTGTAGAAGACTCTCAGTGGGAAATACTCTTCTATCAATGTAGATAAGCACTTGCTCTGCAATTTTTGGTCCAAGAGAATTGCTTGGGACACTGAGAGATTAAGTGACTTGCACAGAGTGATACAGTCAGTATTTCTCAGAGCCAGGATTTGAATGCAGGTCTTTCTGATTCCAGATCCATCTCTCTGTCCATTGTGCTATGCTGCCTCTCCATCTTTTTATTATCATCCCCATTTTGCAAATAAGAAAACTGAGGCTTAGAGATATTAGGTGATTTGTCCAAAGTCACACAATAATGACTATGGCAGGGCTAGAACTCAGCTGAATCTCAATTTTATGCTCATTCCTCTTCCCAAAACATTTAATTTCTTGGGTTAGGTCTTCATAAATTGAAATATAGCTTTGGATGATTATCATCATAACCTAGGGAGATTTTGTTTAGGAATCCATAGATTTCTGAGTGCTGGAATGATGGGAATCAGACTGGTGGATATAGTGGGGGAAATAGTCATTACCTCTGAGATCTTTATTTGCTTCAAAAACTGACCAGAGGGTGAAGGAAAAGCTGAGACTCTGGGAGATCCTTTGAATTTCCTCCTTGTTGTTTGATTTATTTTCAACTGAAGAGGTGGCCTGTTGGAGTGGAAAGAAAATTATGTACAAACTCAGGGGTCTTGTAACTGTGGCACCTCATTAAAAAATTATATAATAGTATTCAATTCTGTGCTGGTAGGACTTTCTGTTTCTATAGTGATAGTAGCATAATGTCATGAAAGGGACAAAGGGGACCTATTTAGGTCTTGAGAAAGGGAGGCCAAAATCTCCTGGACCTGTTTGCGAAGCATATTTGCTAATTGTCCCTATTTATTATTGTTATTAATTCTAGTTTTGTTCTTTTCATATTTTTTGTGACTTTCAGAAAGAAATGGTGCTGGAATAAGTTGCTAACCTGTTATTATTCTTTTATAATTAAAGTCTTTCAGCCTATTGTCCAGGGGGATAAATTAAGTGATTTTTGTAACAACATAAAAGTATTGGCATGTAAACTCAACTTTTCTAAGTACCCAAAGCATTCTTGAGACAACTCTAGTAGTAGATAGGATGATGGAGATGAGATGTTTCTCATCCTGTTTCCATATGATTTTGATTTTATGTCTTGGGTCTCTATATTTTGAAAGTTTTTTGTTCCACACAGTTTAGAGATTATGAGTACGTAGTATGGTGACATCTATTAAAATGTACTTAAATTTTTACGAATCAATGTTATGTCCAGGTGATTTTGACTAATAGCTCTGTCTGTGATAACGGTCTAATTCCAGTATAATTTATTTATTAAATTTTAAAGGATATTTTGAGCTCTGTATTTGCAGTATATGCATTTTTGTTAATCAGTCTATAAAAGATAGTGAGCTTATAATGTATAATTCTAGGCATAAAGTCATGTCTTGGTAGGTGCTAAATTCTAGCACACTGCAGTGATGAATTGCAATATTTATTTCCTTTGTATAATCTACTTTGATTGGTAAGACTGAACTCCTTAACGATAACCATTTGAAACTTTTGGTGGTGATGACCTGGTCTTGAACTATCATCATAAACCGCTTTGTTTCTATGAACAAAATCTCATGACTTAGTCATTTGTTTGATGCTATTTATTGAATTATTATAAGTGTCACTCATGGAGGGCCTTTTGATTCTACTCCTGTATCTTAGAGGTTCCATCTGGAGATAAACCAACTTCAGTTAAATTCCATAAATCCAATGTCATGTACCAAATGATCAGTTTTTACTATTGTGCTGCAATGTGATTTTTGGTTCTTTCAAAGAGTTTTGTGTAAGTTTTTAACCAGTTTATCATATGCTCTGAGAATATTTATTAATCTTCCTTTCTGATGATTATGTTGATTTTATATAGCTGTCTTAGGGTGATGGGCTCTGTGTTTGGCTAATATTGTATTGGTGTTTGTTAAGATACTTTCCAAATCTGTAGTGGTCCATTTTCCAGTTCCAAAAGTGTAGGTTAAAACTCGTATGTAAAAGTGTTAATTGCTTTAAACATGTTTTCCCCAGGATTTCAGAATTATAAAAGTTATTCTGAGGACTGTATTTTTCTTTGCTTTCTCCTTATGATTTTATGCTCAATGTGCCTTACTTTGAGGACACCAGGATATTTGTAGGTGTCACCTTCATCTCTTGGATATGTGTGACATCTGGATTTAAGTTTGAAGCTTAAATATTTCTATCTTTCCTTGGTGTGTGTTAAGAATCTTACATTATTTGAGTCCAAATGACATTTTGATAGCAATAGAAAAAGGTTCCATGAGATGGAGGAGCTATTAAATTTTTTTAATGGAGTCTTATTACTTGATGACACCCATGTTCATCAAGTGATAAGATATTTTGGTAGGATTTCTTTTTTAAAAATTTTTTTTTTGTTTATTTCATTAACTATTTCTCAATTAGAAGTAAAGAAATTTTTGGCATTCATTTTTAAAAATTTGAGTTTCAAGTTTTCTCCCTTCCTCCCTCCCCATCCTCACCCCTTGAGAAAGCAAGCAATATGATATCAGTTATGCATGTGAAGTCATGCAAAACATATTTCCATAGTAGCCATGTTGCAAAAGAAAACACACACACAAACAAGAAAAATAAAGAAAGTAAGAAAATATGCTTCAATCTGCACTCAGAGTTTATCAGTTCTCTCTGAAGGAGGGTAGTATTTTTCATCATGAGTCCTTTGGAATTCTCTTGGATCATTGTCTTGGTCAGAATAGCTAAGTCTTTCACAGTTGATCATTGTTACAATATTGCTATTACTGTGTATGATGTTCTCCTGTATCTGTTCATATCAGTCTTCCCAGGTTTTTTTGGGAAAACTATCCTGCTAGTCATTTCTTATAGCACAATAATATTCCATCACAATCACATGCCACAACTTGTTCAGCTGTCCTCCAATTAATGGGCATCCCCTCAGTTTCCAATTTTTTGACACCACAAAAAGAGCTGCTATAAATATGTTTGTATGAATAGATCTTTCCCTTTGGATAGAACTTCTTTAACTTGAAGGCCATCCCCACCTAGAGAGGATAGTGGATTTAAGGTGAGGCAGTGCCGAAACAGGTCTCCCTGAAAGACATCACATTTTACCTCAATTATTCTTTATATTATTGTTTTGGTGGTATGTTTTAAATAAAAAGCAGTTTTCCATGTGAACACTGAACACTTTGTCACTCTCATTATGTTCAGGTCTGCTACATTTCAGTGTATCCATCATTATGAGTGTGGAACTGAGTTAAAGGATTTGAAAAAATCTACAAAGGTTGGAAATGTTACAGTGATTTGGGGGTGGTTTGCTCAATTATCATTGATTAATAATCAGTTGTTCTTTTCACTCCTGTCAGTTTTTTGGCACACCCATTTTGCTCCTCAGGCAATATATTGTTTTTCTGCAAGTATTTGTAGATTTTTTGAAAGATGCGATGGAGTACATAATGATAGTTCAAAACAACATTATGGTACTTTGAATATAGCACATAACCAAGTAAATAACTTATGTTTAGAAGAGTCACTGGCATTCTCATCTTTTGATAATAAATATGTGAACTCTTCTGTTAAGAAACATGGGATCAAGCTTGCTCCAGAGAGAAAACTGGTAAAGTGCTTTCAGTAATGTGCTGGCAAATGTTTAACAATTGACTCTCTGGGAAGAAATGTATGCAGGACACATTTTTAAGTTTAAGGTACATTATTAACATTTTCTCCAATACTTTCTAAAGTCTATACAATCAACAAGACATTAAGTCAAACCTAGTTCTGTAGCATTTATTAGTTCCCAAGGTGTAAATGCTTTCCTTGAAAATTTAACAATCAACTAGCTCAGGAGTCAGTTGGAGCTGGCTCCTGCACACCCCACTGCTTTGGTAGTAATTTATATAACACTCTTCAGGATTTTAGCCAATAATTATACGTCTTATCTGGACCTGACATTTTCCAGTTTTGCAGAGTACTTAAAGTTTCAGTTACCTCCCTCGAGGTAGCAACTATTCCATCATTGATTATAATAATAGTATGCATGCAAGCTTTCTGTTTCACATTTGATCCAACTTGTGCTTTCATTGTGTTGGTTGTCTTTTGAATATGCAGACAACCAGACATTTTCCATAGCCTCCTTCACTGGGGGTTGCCTCTTTCCTCTAATTTCCTTTTTAACTCTCAATAGTATAGTTCTTGATCGATGTTAAATTTTTTTTTTGGTCTTCACAGTGTTTTGACTTCTTATTACCTTAACCTTCTGGCTTTTATCTCTTGCTTAATTTATTATTCACATAATTCTTATGGAAAATCATTTTTTTTCCTTTGAATCTATTGCAGTTGTTATGGAATTACTCTTTCCTTTTGGAGGATCTCTAGATTTGCAATAATTTTTTTATACTGGTTGATGTACAAAAAAATTTTTTTAATGTATTCATCTCTCTGGCTTTAGTTTATGAACTGGGGCTTTGAGACAGGGCCAGGCCTGTCCCCCTGCTAGCTAGATGATGGGTGGGGTCATCAGCCTGGATTGGTCTTGTCCTTCGTCCTCTGGGTCTCCTGGGTTCCTGCTCTGACCTTTACCTCCTAGGGTTAGGTTCCCCCTAGATATTTTAGTTAAGAATATTGGAACTATGGGGCTTTCTGTAGATCCTCAGGACAGAATATCAGGGACATCAGAGCCCTGGAACTAGGCTGTATTGGTCTGATCACTGTTACGGCTCCATGCTGCTCACTGGTCGTTGGTAATTGTTTGCTGCTTACTACCTACTACTGCTGCCTAGGGTTTCCATGTTCCCCACAATGGAACTTTCTGCCCACTCTAGAGTTCTCAGGAGGAATTTCAAGGATCCCTCTACTTTTTCAGTCTCTGGACACAGAGTTTTACAGGTTACCTGTTTCACTTCATACAGGAAGCTATGACACTGGCTTTACTATGAGGCAAGGGAGGTGGGGTTTCCTTTTCTGTTGTCCATTGTTTTCTGGCTAACTTTCTGTGCAGTTCTGTCTGAGATGGAGGATATTACTTTCTGTAGTTCCTCATTGGATTTCTTGGTAATTGTGAGGGCTACTACAAACTTCAAGGTTTTGCTGGAGTAGGAATGTGGGAGCTGAGTTGGTCTGCCACCCACAGAATTTTGGGTAGCCATCTTGTCAAGATTAAGTATATGTTTTTGATGCATTCATGTCCTTCAGTTTTTCCTTCTTCATATTTAAGTAACTCTTACTTCATCAAATCTTATTTCATCAAATCCAGCTTTAGGAATGAAGCTATTTCTTATGATTGGCCTGCATTGATCTGCAGTTCATTGTTGACTAACTTGGAGCTGAGAATATTGTTGACAAATAGTATAAGTCCTTGAACATAGCTGGTAAAAACCTATTTCTAAATTTTGTTTGCACCAGTGAATGATAAAAAGCATTCCTATCTTCAGGTCATTTCATGTGACTCATGGTTTGCTATCCTTAGTGGTCAGTACCATCTGTACCAAAGTATTGCTAGCAGGTAGGGGGTTGGTGTTTCTGATTTGTTCCAATGTATCTTTCTTTCTTGGGGGAGCAGAACACAAAGCAGCTCCACTCACTCCATTGTCTTCTAGGGCCACCCCAAAACCCTGTGCTGCCCCTTCTATTTCTTTGATTCATAGGAGAATTTAAATCACACTATTCAGGTGCTTACCCAATCGATGATACTGCTGGAGTCCAGTGGGCCAATATTTCAGGGTTCCTGTCAGGCTTTCACAGCCACCATAGTGATCTATAATAATAGAGTCTCTGCTGCATGTCATCCTGGCTAGTATTCCCTCTCTTCCCTCCCCCTCCAATGCGGACACAGGTTGGGCTTTAAGGAGTTGCTGTTTGTGATTATGAGTACAGAAAAATCATTCTCTTTATTTTGTTCAATGGAATTCAGATAGAAATGGCAAAAGTCACCTGAGAAAAGAAAAAAGAAAAGTTGCTCTCCTGCTATTATTCTTTCATACTTCATGTCCTTTGGACTGTTGTACAAAAGGATAAAATAACTGGTTTTTGTAATTAAATAAAAGTATTAGGATATTTGCTCCTCTTCTATAACCTCACTGAAAGCCGCCTTGGTACATCTCTAGTAGCAAGATGATGGAGAAGCTGTATTCCTCATCCTATTTCCACATTAATTTGATTTCTATTATTATTATTTATTAAATCTATTGTTATCTGGCTGGCAGGGGAAGACATAAGTCAGAGCAGCCTTTTCCTGAAAGATGAAGCAGAAAGATTCCACATCTCTCTTCTCTGCCAGTCTCTCTTGAGACACATTTATGAAGAAATAGTGTGCCTTTAATCACTTAATTCAGTTTTATTTTAAATTGTAAATGCAAAGTTTATTTACAATGAGGTGAACCTCTGATTCCTGCCTTGATCATTTTAATGTACTGGAGTGGAGTAGGATTTTTTTTTACCAGGTCCTCCACAGGCGTCTGAATGTGTTAGCATTATACATCTCATGCTTGAGTGAGCGTGTGCAAGGAGTGCTAGAGCTTGGCATATGCATATCCAGGCCTCCATAAATTATGCACATTGCTTCCATTTCTATACAAAGGCACTGAAAAAATTATAATGAAAATTAACTTACATTGCACACACAACCCTTATCTGTTGTCTCTGGTCCCAAGCTTCTCATACAAGTAGGCTTTTCTTTTTCTGGGCTGCAAGGGAAAGGCTTGGCCTTGGCTGATGTGGACATGCTTGACTCTTCAGTTAGTGATTTAAAGAATACGCAAGTCTTTTTTTTTTTTTTTTTTTAAGAGAAATAATCCATCCCAAATACCTGTGACTCTGGAGAGATGGACCAGCATTTTGACACACAACAATTGTCTCACCCTGCCCTCAACCCTGTGTTATTTAACAGAGTCGAGAAAGACACAGCTGCCACTCTAATACAGGCCCTCATTTTTTCCCATCTGGATTATTGCAATAGCCTCCTGGGGGGTCTGTCTGCTTCAAGTCTCTCCCCAGTCCAGTCCATCCTCCGTTCAGCCACTAAAGCGATGTTCCTAAGTCACAGGTCTGACCATGTCATCCCTCTTAATCAATAAACTACAGTGGCTTCCTAATGCTCCAAGATCAAATACAAAATGCTCTGTTTGTCATTCAAAGCCCTTCATAAGCTAGCCCCTTTCTACCTTTCTAGTCTTGTTATGTCTTACTCCTAGACATATACTTTTCCATCCAGTGACACTGGCATCCTGGCTGTTCTACAAATAAGGCACTCCATCTTTCTGCCCTGGACATTTTCTCTATTTGCTGCCCATTCCTGGAACGCTCCCTCTCCTTTGCTCCAACTACTGACCTACCTTGCTTCCTTTAAGCCCCAAGTAAAAGCGCACTATTTACAGGAAGTCTTTCTTAACCCCTCTTAATTTCAGTTCTGTCTCTCTGTTAATCATCTCCCATTTATCCTGCATAGAGCTTACACTGTATATATTTGTTTGCTTGTTTTTTCCCCTACTTAGCTTTTTGAGGACAGGGACAGTCTTTTGCCTCTTTATATATATCTGCAGCACTTAGCACAGTGAAGGGCACATAGTAGGTGCTTAATAAATATTTATCGATTGATTGATTCTATGGGGAGGAAGTCATTGAAAAATGATGGTGATATATAAGAAAGGAAAGAGCATCAATAAAAAAAAACTTTTAGAAGGGGGAAAACTTTGTCTTAGAGAGGCATATGGTGTAACAGAAAGATGGCCATATAGTCAGAAGACCTGAATTTAGTCTTGGACCTGACTTTTAAGTGAGTGATCATGGAAAACGCCTCTTGGAGAGAAATAAGCTTTGTCCTGGTTACCTCTTACTGGGTTGTTGTGAGTAAAGAATACAACATAAGCTCACCCCACTCCCCAATACACTGATATACATACCATACATACATAAAGTATTGTGATTCTCATCTCTGGAAAAATGAACCTAAGAATTTCCCTATATGCTTATAGAGCCAGAGAATGTGAGAGTTGGAAGAGACCTTTGAATTTTAGAACAGAGAATGTCAGAGCTAGAAGGTGACTTGGAATCATAGAACAGAGAATTTCAGAGCTGGAAGGGACCTTGGACTCATAGAACGTAACTGATGAGAGGAATTCCTAGGGCAGTGAGGTGCTGCTAGACTTTGGGTCAGGAATACTTGAGTTCAAATCCTGCCTCAGACACTAATTATGTGACCCTGGGCAAGTCATTTAACCTCTCTATGCTTTAGTTTCCTCATCTTTAAAATGGAGATGATAATAGCAACTCCCTTCCAGGATTGTTGTGAGGAAAAAAATTTGTAAACCTTAAGAAGCACTATATAAATGCTGTATCATCATCATCATTATAGACTTGATGAACTTACAGGTTGGTGAGACTTTGTTTGGGATTTTGAAGCCTTCTGTGGAGGTGGTGGATATGCCTATTGACAATCTGAAAAGGTGAAAGGACATCCACTAGGTCACTCTGAGTAATACCACATTGAGAATGAAGACATCGTAAATCTCATTGATTGATAATAAAGTGATTGGCTTGGGTTGTGGTGTGTCAAAGTCACCCCTTTGGTCTGAGATTATGAAGAGGGAGAAAGGGTATCTGATACATAGTCAGCCCTTTTACCTTTTTGAAGAGATCCCAAGAGAGAACTGGAAGCTGAGAGCAAACTTAAGAGCTCGGCAGGGGAACCCCTGAACTCTGACCTAGTCCCTTCCCCCATTCCCAGAGTTGGCCTCCATGGAGAAGCAGCAGCAGAAGCCTATTGCGATCATGCATGCTTTTTGTCACGTCACCTCTAAGAGAGGGGAAGCACATGGCCAAGTGGTGGTCAATTTGGGGCCTCGGCTTTCTAGGTAAAGAAGGAGAAGTTTCTTGAATGTTGAATTCCTGGACAGTTTGAAGTCCAACTTTCTGGAGACAGGAAGTGGAATTTCCTGGACATTGCTTTAAGTTCCTTCAGAATTTAAGGCGAGAAAGAGAGAGAGACAGAGAGAGACAGAGACAGAGAGAGGGAAAGACAGAGACAGAGAGAGAATGTGATAAAGCTGTATTAGTTATCTGTAAGATTCTCAGAGGAAACTGAGTAGGGCCAAAATGTGATAAGCCCAGAGCCTGGGATGCTTGGCCATAAGTGACAGAATCCTAGAATGTCAGAACTGGATGAGACTTAAGATCATTTAAGAAAGAATGTCAGAGCTGAAAGATGCTTTAGGACATAGAACATAGAACATCAGAGATAAAAGGGGCTTTAGAATAGAATAGAATCATAGGGTTTACAGAGCTGGAAGAGATCTTAGAATCAAAAAGTGAGGTGAAAGGGACATTAGAATCATAGAATCAAAGGACATTAGATCTGGAAGGGAACTTAGAGGTTATTTCATGCAATACTTTCATAGAAATTTAGGACTGGAATAAGCCTGAACATACAATGTCCAAACTGTGTAAGACATTAGAGATCATCCAGTGTTACTTCTTTGATTTACAGGTAAGGAAACTAAGGCCTAGGAGTGACTTCTCAAAGGTAAAACAGCTGATGAAAGAGCTTAAACTTAAACACAGATCTTTAAATTTCCAATCCAGTGTTCTCTTCAGTAGTGATTCCACCTTGCCTCCCCTGGCCGTTTCATGGTGCTTATCTCTGGTGAACGGAACATTTGAGACACCAGGTTGAGAGGCTTCTAAACGTAATAGGATTCTTAGATCTTTTCTAGTGTTCACGAGGTATGTATTCTGTCCTCTTGACATGTGAAATATATGATCCTACTCCAGGCTCCCTCAGCTGTTTGTAGGCCTGGACATTTTAGCCTTGAATTACAGGCTTTTAGTAATGTCACCCTTCATGAATTACAACATGGATCTTGACAGTCTATTTAAATTAAATATATATTGCAAGACCATGTAGTATAAATCAGTATAAATATTTATAAAATGAGAAAGGCCAGGGGAACAACCTGATTAGCTAATGAGGAATCTCCAGCTTCACGGGTTAGAAAGGGTTAAATTCATATCATCATTAAAAACTAGAGCTGGAAAGGACCTTTGAGGTCATCTAGTCCAATCCTCTCAGTTAATACATTGCATTATCTCCCTTCAGATTTGGTGAGTTTATGAAATAGGAAAATAAAGCAATGCTTAGGATCTTTAACAGTATAAGCCCTACATTCCTTTTATTTTCTCTTTAAGGAAACCTTTTGCCTTGCAATAAACAGTTATCTTGAATTACACTGATTTTTCGTATTTGAATAAGTGAATGGACCATAGACTAACAGGATGTAAGACCTAGAAGGGCCCTTCAAATACAAGAATAACAGAATGTCAGAGGAACCACTAGAACTCAAAACTATAAACTATATCTAACTCAAACAATTTTGAGTTAGAAGGGACCTTATAAGGAATCATAGAATGCAGACTGAGAGCTTGAGGGGACTGAATTAAAAAAACTCCCAAAATGTTAGAATTGGGAAGGGCTTGAGAATCCTAAAGTATATATAACATCAGAACTGAAAATAGACCTCAGGGTCAAAGAACCATAGTGTACTGTGGAGTTGAAAGAGGCTTTGAATCATAGGACATAATAAAAACTCACATTATATGATATATTAAAGTTTGTAATGTGCTTTTCCCACAGTCAACTTTTAGGTGATTAATGTAAGTATATTCCCTGTTTTACAAGTGAAAAAATAGGCTCAGAAAAGTTGTGACTTATGTGTGGTCACATAGTCAATAAGGAGATCGTAAGTTTAGAGCTGAATGGAATCCTAGAGGTCATCTAATCCAACTCCCTCATTAGACATATGGGGAAACTGAGGCTCTGGAGATTAAATGACTTGTCTAAGTCATTGTCATAAGTGGCATGTAATTTGGTCACTTAACATTTTATCACTTAGATGCTAAGTGGCAAGGCTAGGATTCAAATCCAGGTCCTTAGACTCCAAATCTAGCATCCTGTCTGTCTTACAACACTGTTTCCCTTTATTTAATGATTATCTGGACAGCTAGGTGACAGTGGATAGAGCAATGGGCCTGGAGTCAGAAGAATTTTTCTTCCCTAGTTCAAATCTGACATCAGACACTTAGTAGCTGTGTGACCCCACTAGGTCACTTAACCCTGTTTGCCTCAGTTTCCTCATCTGTAAAATGAACTGGAGAAGGAAATGGTGAGCCAGTCCAGTATCTTTGCCAAGAAAACCCTAAATGGGGTCACGAAAGGTCAGACGTGACTGAAATGAATGAACTTGAATTTTTCAACAATACTTTAAGTTTATAAAACACTCTTTTCAAAACAAATTTGTGAGGCAGGTAGAATTTATAATAATTTATATAATAATATAAATATAATAATAATTATAATAATTTATAATGTTTTTATTACCTCTATTTTACAGATATGGAAACTAAGACAGAGGGAGATGAAGTGTCTTAGCTAACTCTAGGTCACACTGCTGATAAGCTTTGGAAGTAGGATCTGAACCCAGGTCTCCTGCTACCACTCATGGTATCAGGCTAGTAAATCTAAGAACAGATCTGGAGAGACCCAAGCAACCTTTTAGTCTACTTCCCTCATTTTACAGTGAAAGAAACTGAGACTTAGAAATGGTTGAGCAAATGAGTGGACAAGAGCTGGCAACTAGTTGTACTTGGGGATAGCTCTTTTAATGAAAGAGCCGTCCTTTCGCCATGTTGGAGGAACAAATTAAATTGAGGAAAGTCACTTCCCGGTGGAGATCAACTTACTACTTCCTTGCCACTAAGCACAGTAGGTGCTCAATAGTTAGTGAATTTTTGAAATGGCAGGTAACAAGGAGGAGGTATGCTTATCATGGCAGTGTGTCCTGGGTCTTTTCTCCCTGGCTGTACTCTTTGTCTCCAAGGTGCTCTTAGGGGAGTGTTGTATAGCTCCCTTCAGATGGTCTTTGATTTATAGGATTGCCTCATACTTTTGTGTTTTATCCTCCCTTTCATATTAATGGAAGTTAATAGTTTTTCCCCTCTAAGGGAACAGTAGCCTAGGCAAACTGTCATTCCCACCTAGAAGGCACTGCTCTTTTAGAAACAGGCTAGTGAAGTGGAAAGAGCCCTTACTAATTGCACGACCTTGGTCAAGGCACTTTATTCCCCAAGACCAATTTTAAAATGGGGGGAAATATATTTGTGCTACATAAGCCTCCATGGCAATTGTAAGAAAAATAGTTATTATTCAGAATCAGAGCCCCTGGGTTCTAGTCTAAGCTCTGTTACTTTTTACTTGCATAATTTTCGACAGGTCACTTAGCCTTTCTGGGTCTCAGTTTCCTCATCTGTAAAATGAGTGGGGGGAGTAGACTAGATGTTGCTTAAGGTTTGATCTAGCCTGAAAATCCTAAAATTCTGTGATTTGTGATACTATTCTCAACAGAAGACATTAGCCGGCACAATAAGGGGGGAAATTGGTGTATTATAGGGGGAAAACATTTTCTTTTTTTTGAGGTGGAATAGGGAAGAAGTTCATAGATACCTTTAAAGACTTATTCATATTTTATGTTTAGTAAATGGCTTTAGTTCTTCAATTTTCTCTTAATCTTATTTTCAAGAAACACGATCTTTCAGACATTATTGAGAAAATTACAATGGGATTCATGCTTTGGATAAAGACTGAAGTGGATGACCTCTGACATTCCTTCCAACTCTAAGTCAGCGATTCCATAAATATGGGGAAACCAGTGACTAGAGGTTCATGAGCTCTGGATTCTCATTCTTGTTCTACCGCTAACTCAGTGAATAATCTTGGTCATCTCTCTCCCTAGGGCTGTTTTCCCCTTTGTAAAATGAGCAGGGTACATTAGATGATGCTTAAGTTCCCTTTCAGGGCAGCTATGTGGCACAGTGGATAGTGTGCTGAACTTGGAGTCAGAAAGACTCATCTTCCTGAGTTCAAATCTGGCCTGAGACACTTACTAGCTGTGTGTCCCTGGGCAAGTCACTTAATCCTGTTTTCCTCATCTGGAGAAGGAAATGGCAAACCACTCCAGTGTCTTTGCCAAGAAAACCCCAAATGGTGTTATGAAGAGTTGGACATAGAAACAACTGAACAACAAAGCTATCTTTCAGCCCTAAATATCCTATTGTTCTTTGATCCAACTTTGACATTTCATGGTATTATGAATCTAAACTCTGACATCTTATGCTCTGTAGGTCTAAGATTCTTTCTAAAGAAAATCTAAATCTAGATTCATTGATTTTATGAATGAAGTGATTCACATGATCAAACTTTTCAGAAACCGATGGTATAAAAAAAAATTGGAGGAGGGTGAGTGGGTGTGGTGTAATCCCTGCTACCTGGAGGCGGAGGCTGGTGGATGGTTTGAGCTTGAGAGGTCTGAGCTATAGTGGTGTTAAAGGTGTTATCGTTAAGTTTAGCACCAATAAGGTGAGTCTGCAGGGAGGAGGTGGGAACGAGGCTGCCCAGGCAAAACAGCCAAGATCGGAAGCAGAGCAGGTCTAAACCTTCTCTGCTGATCAGTGGTTGGAAAGGGCTCAGGAGTGGCTGCTGCATTTCCAGCCCAGGGGATAAAAGGAGTCTCAGGTTAAAATAAATGAGTAAACAAACAAACAAATAAATAAATAAATGTTAAAATGGGGAGGAAGAGCAGCACCTGCACTGCAATTTTTAGAGCTGCCCAGGGGCAATGACAGGTTAAGTTGCCTGGCACATTGTTGTTGGTTAGTCATTTTTCATGAGCCTCATGTCTGACTCTCTGTGACCCCATTTGGGGTTTTCTTGGCAAAGGCACTGGAGTGGCTTGCCATTTCCTTCTCCAGCTCATTTTACAGATGAGAAAACTTAGGCAACCAGGGTTAAGTGACTTACCGGGGTCACACAGCTACTAAGTATCCACGGTCAGATTTGAACTTAGGAAGAAAAAGTCTTCTGACTCTAGGCCCAACACTCTATTTACTGTACCACCCAGCTGCCCTGGCATATAATAGGTATATAATAAAGATTTATTAACTGACTTGGTTAGGGTCACACAGATAGTACATGATAGAGACAGGATTTGAACATAGATCTTTTGACTTTGAGGGTGATTCTCTATAAATCACACTACGTGATTACTGTAACTAATGATAACACTTACAGTATTAACAAGAGTAATAAAAAGCCCAATGGGAGGAAACATATTTAAGACAATTTACGGACATCCAGTATCAGCCTTAATACACACTTTTGGAATAGTAAAATGGTAGGTGTTATTATTAAGCCCATTTTACAGATGAGGAAATTGAGACTAACAGAGATTAAATGACTTGCCCAGGGTCACATAGCTAATAAAAATGTCTGAGGTAGGATTAAACTCAGGTCAACACACCATCTACCTGTCTCCTACATTTCTTTGAGCTTCAGTTAAGCTGGAGGTCAGGTTAACACCATACTTGAATATAGAATGTCTTCAGTCAGGCCCTTTGTGTGGTGAATTGGTGAGCAAATGACAGGTGTTGGAGAGATCTACAGTCCCTTCCAGTTTGGTTCTGTTTGACTTTCAAAGCCCTTCATGATTCAGCCCCCTCTTACCTTTGTAGTCTTCTTATATCTTACTTCCCATCAGTGACACTGACCTCCTGGCTATTCCTTGAACAAGACAATCCATCTCTCTGCTCTGGGCATTTTCTTTGTCTATCTCCCATGCCTGGAACACTCCAACTATTGACCTCCCTGGCTTTCTTTAAGTCCTAACTACAATCCTACCTTCTACAGAAAGCCTTCCCTAACCCCTGTTAATTACAGTGCTTTCTTTCTTTTAATTATTTCCTATTTAACCTGTACATATCTTGCTTTGATTATATTTGTTGACCTGCTGTCTCTGTCGTTAGATTGTAAGCTCTTTGAGGGCAGGGACTGTCTTTTGCCTTTTTTGTATCCCCAGCACTTAGAATAATGCCTGGCACATGGCAGACACCTAATAAATGTTTATTGAATGAATGAATGAAAGCCAGGGATATTTCCTGTTAGGCTTCAGTCTTATCTCTGACCCAGGGAGCTCTGAAAACCCTGTTCCCTTTCCACTCAATCTCCCTTTTGGCTGCTACCTTAGAAGCCTTGCTAAAAAGCAGCCAGAATTTCTCCTTTGTTTTCACAAGTTTCTAATTATGCATAAGTGGGAAAGAACCGAGGCCATGACCTGAGGATGTTTTTACATTCAGAGGAGGAAGGTGAGCAGACCATCTGTTCCTTGCTGTATGAATGTTGGTGCTCCTGTAGAGGCCATGGCCCTCTGGTTCTTCATGAAGGAGGACTCCTTAGCCCAGACCCCCCCCCCCCCCCGGGCAGCGCGTGTTCCTGAAGAATCCGTTACCTAGAGGAAGAATGGAATTTCTGTGTAGAAATTATAAGTAAGGCTCCAAACACTGGGGCTTTCAACTGGTAACCAAACCTGAGGAAGAAAAACAGCCTGGTGTCCTGCCAAAGAATGTCAGATCTGGAAGGGACTTCCTCCTTCCATTTTGTGCTTGCAGAAGCTGAAGTGCAGAGGTCAGATGATTTGACCAGGGTCATGCAGCTAACAAGGAGCAGAGCCAGGATCCAAACCCACATCCTTTGACTCTGACTCCAAATCTAATGCATCTTCTACCACAAAAGGAGATGCGAAGGAGCTTGTCATCCTAAAGAAATCACCCTTGAATGTATAGCTACAGATGCATGGGGTGTGGAGGGAGGATTAGCACCTCTTGTATGAGAGCTCTTCTCAGGGCTTCTCATCCACCATTGGTGTCCACCTTCATCCACCTCTCACCTGTGGCTCCAAGAAGTATAGCTTGCACAGCGGCCATACCCCAGTAAAACTATATTGGCAGATGGGCTAAACCAGGTTGAGAGTAACCTACAGGTCTCAAACCCATCAGTGAGCTAGGGGGATACCTACCCCAAGCATGCGAAGACATCTCCCAGTGGAATGGGTGGATAAGAATAATTTGTTCCAATGGCCATGGAGGGGGCTGAAGTACTTAGAGCTTGGTCAACCATCAAAGACAACCAGGTCATCCACTGTATCCCAGGCCATCACCAGTTGTCCTGCCTTTTGTCCTGCCGTTGGATTTCAAAGACTCTGGAAGAGACAGTGAAGCTGACAACTTTGTGCAACCCTGCCTCACTTAAATCCAATTCATGTGCAAGTCAAGACATTGCCCATGATGTCACTGGTCCTCTTTGAAAGCAAAAGGTGAGCAACAACAACAGGTGTGAGGCTCTCCACAAGGCCTAGTTGTTTATCTGCTCCTAGATCATAGAGTTAGAGAGCTAAAAAGGACCTTAAATGTCCTTTACTCCAGCTCTTCTTTTTGGGGTCATGGACTGCTTTGGCAGTCTAGGGAAGTCTATGAACCCCTTCTCAAAATATTAGATTTTGAAAGACATAAAACAAAATATACAGCATTATAAAAGAAACCAGTTGCCTTGAAATAGAGTGATCAAAAATAAATTAAAAAAAAAAATTCTAAAAAACCAAGGACTCAGATCCCAGGTTGAGAACCCCCTACCCTAGCCCAACCCCTTCATTTTGCAAATGAGGAAATTAAATTATCTTTCCATGTTAAAACATAAGCTCCCTCAGGGCAGTGATTACTTTGTTTTTGTCTTTGTTTCTGAAGAGCCCAGTCCAGTGTCTGGCATATAGTAGAAACTTAATAAATGCTTGTTTATCTCAATTGAGATAAATAATCAAAATGCTAGGAAAGGCCAAATGAGGAGCACATAACTTCCACTGGGGAGATGGAGGAAGACTTCATGGAGGGATTGGAACTCTGCTGAGCTTTAAAATGAGTAGGATTGGATTGGTGGAGCTCGGGGCAAGGGGATGCTCTCAATGGAGGGAAGAGCAGCAAAAAATGGCAAGAAATTTCAGGGCATGGTTGGGAAAAAGAAGATAGTCCATTTGGGCTGGGATGCAGAGTTCACGAGGAGGCATAGTGGAGGTTGCAGCTGGAAGGGTCAGTTGAGAAGTCAGGTGACAAACATTTATTAAGTGCCTACTGTGTGCAAGGCAGGTAAGTAGTAAGGATACAAAGAAAGCCAAAAGACAGTCTGTCCTCTCAAGGAGTTCGCATTCTAATGGGGGAGTCAACATGCAAACTATGGACAGGATAAACTGGAAGTAATCAGTAGTGGGAAGGCACTAGCATTGAGAGAGAGAGATCCTGTAGGAGGTAGGATTTAAGTGAGCCTTGAAGAAAGTTGGAGAAGCCAGGAGGCAGAGATGAGGAGAGAGAGAGAACTTTCCAGGCATAGGGGCAGCCAGGGGAAATGCCCAGAAGAAGGAGATGGAGAGTATTGTTCAAGCAACAGCAAGGAGCCCACTGTCACTGGTTCCAAGAGCATGGAGGAGCGGAGTGTGAGGTGAAAGAAGGATGGAAAGGGGTGTGTGTGGGGAGGCTTTCAATGTCAAACAGATTTCGTATTTGATCTTAGAGTTCATGGGGGTCCCTTGAATAGGGGAGTGACATGGTCAGACTTGTGCTTTAGGAAGACTTTGATTTGTGACTGGAGGATGAACTAGAGGTGAAGAGGGCATGTGTTGTGGTGTAAGGACAGTCCATTGTTGGAAGATAGGAACAGAAGATAAAGTGTTTTATGCGAGGAACGGCAGTCTGGTTTAACTGAACAAAAATGTGCATAAAGGGGAGTAAAAACTAGGAAAGGCTGGAAAAGTGGGCTGGATCCTGGTTGTAAAGAGTTTACCTCATCCCATTTGCAAGGAGTTTATATTTTATTCAAGAGGTAATAGGGTATACTAAACTCCCTGAGTTTGAGTCAGGGAGTGCCATGGTTAAGCCTATGGCTGCTGAGTGGAGGATGGATCAGAGAAGGAAAGAGACTTGAGTCGGGGAGACTAAGAGGCTAATGCAATAACCCAGATGAGCTACGATGAGGGCTTGAATATGAGTAATTGTGGTGTGAACAGGGAGATGTTGTGGAGGGAAAATCAATTTGACTTGGCAATTGATTTGAAATGTTGGGTGAGGCAGAGGGAGGAGTAGATGATGACAGGTTGCAAGCCTGGGAAATTGGAAGGATAGTGCTACCTGTATCACTGACAGGGAAGTTAGGAGGAAAGTTAGGCTTGGGGGGAAAAAAAACCACATTAGTTTAGTTTTGAACACGTTGAGTTTGAGATGACTATGGGTCAAACTGAAATTTCCAATAGATGATGCAAGGATTGTCAAGAGACTAAACTAAGGAGACCCTGGCTCAGTTACTTATTGTGTGATGTTGGGCAAGTCACTTAAAATTCCTGGGCCTCAGTTTCTTCATCTGTAAAACGAAGAGGTTGGACTCCATGATTTCTAAGGTTCCTTCCAGCTCTAAATCTTAAGATCCTAAGGTTTCATTCAGTAAGCAAAAGAGGGGCCAATGACAGTACAGTAGAGTACAGTGGTGTGAGGATAATTAATTGATTGCCCCTCCTTCCATCCCTCCCCAGCCTAATTTCTAGTGACCAAGTAGGAGCTGATGCCCAGGAACGCTAAGGACTCATCTTCAAAATTCCTTGACCTCCCCAGCCCAACTACGCTCTGAGCCGTGGAACTGAGAAACCCAGACATGTAGTCACCACTTGTTTGCAGAACAAGGGAAAAAAATATCCCAACAGTGGAGTATTGTGTTTGTCTTATTAATGTTCATTTTCTCCTTATTATTTTTCCTCCTAATTGCTTATTTTCCATATTATTTGCCGAGTAATTCCACTTGCATTTTTTTCTCCCCTCACTGAAGATCTTTTGCTTCAAGAAATCACCACAGATGGGACGAGGAGAAACACACATGTTTGTTTTTTATTTTACTTGCAATCATTTGATTTTATGAAATGAGTTTGTACTACTTGGAATGTTGGCGGCCTCTCTCTCCTCTCCTCGGCGAGCAGCTTGGGAGATTAGCCTTGGAGGCTTCGTTTGGAGGGGATGTTTTTGTACCTCATCTCATTTGCAAGACGCTGTCGCAAAGGCAGCTTGCTTTGTGCTCAGTGGCATCCAAACTGGCAGAAGATCTTCTTTTCCAAGGGTCCAGACTTAGAGTAAGAGAGCAACCTTTCTGATCTTGATGCTTCCATTTCCAAAATTCAAAAAAAGTGGACCTAGAATTAGGAGGCTTGGGGCAAAATCCCTCATGGCTCCACACTCAACCTCTGGTAACTACTGTAGTTTATGTAAAACGTAGATTCTTAAACCTGGGTTTCAAAGAGTCCTGAGAATTTCATGGACAGTTTTGTGTGGAATCCATGAACTTGGATATGAAAAATAACCTATACACATACATATACACATATATAGTTGTTTTTTTTTTTTCCACTAACCTCTCACTGAAATTTAGCATTTCCTTCAATTATGGATGTAGGCAACAAGACGTTATTCTGAGGAGTCCACAGGTTTCACCAGTCTGCCAAAGGGATCCATGAGACAAAAAAAGTTAAGATTCTCTGATACAGAATCACAAAATATAGAATTTCAGAGTTGGAAGGAGCTTTAGAGCCACAGAACAGCTGGGCTAGAAGGGACCTTAGATGCAAGCTTAATTCAACTAGCTCTTTTTTAAAAATGAGGAGGCTGATGCCTACAAGGGTGAAATGACTTGTCCAATATCATAGAGGGAGTAAAAAGCAGAGCTGGGATCTAAATCCAGGTCATAGTTCTAGAGTTGGAAAGTACTTCAGAAGGAAGAAGGACAGAAAAAAGGAAGGAAACAAGTATTTATTAAATGCCTACTGTGTGTCAGGCACTGTGCTAAGTATTTTATAAATATTTCATTTGATCCTTACAATAGCCCTATGAGGTAGGTACTACTATTATTTTACAGCAAAGGAAACTGAGGCAGACTTGCTTAGGGTCACACAGCTAGGAAGTTTCTAAGATCAGCTTTGAACTCAGGGCTTTCTGTCCCTAAGCCCAGCATTGTACCCCACGTGCTGCCTCACCACCTCTGAATGTCAGAGTTTATCTAGCCATCCTCTCCCCTCCCCCATTTTGTAGACGAGGAAAATGAGTCCCAGCAAAGAAAAAGTGACTTTTCCAAGCATACACAGTTAATGAGAAGCGGAACCAGGAATCAGAACCAAGTTCTCTGTCCAAATCCTAGTCCTAGTCTCTTCTCCGAAAAATCACAAAGTGATCTTTATTTAATTAATTAATGGCAAAGCCAAGACTGCATGGAACCCATGTTTCTGTCCTCCTGGTCTAGCTCTCTTTTCATGACACCACACTGATAAAAGTTAGTGTTAGCAATAAAATTGTGAGTTAATTTAAACACACACACACACACACACACACACACACACACACACTCCAGAAAACAAAAATAAAAAGACAACTGTACTGTGCTGTCAGATGCTCCTGGGAAAGGAGCCAGCAAGGATACATGGTGTGGTTCTTTATGAATTATTTATTGTTCATTCTCCTGATCAGAGCTTTGGCCCTTGTCCTCCTTTAAAGGCACTAAAAGTCTTAGCTGAGTGTCCACTTGAAAGCAGTAGGCAGACCTCCCAAGGCAGAGTCCTTACACCATCCTAGCAGCCATTCCAAGCTTAGGCACATAGAGCCCTTATAATGGATGAGTCCATCTATTATTAAGCAGCAGAGGGAACTTGCCGGAGACAGAGGTGCACAGAACTCACATCCTCTGACTGAAAATAGCTGAATGTGGGACAGCACAAACACTGGCATTTGAACAATAAAGAGCTAGAAAGAACCATGAACCTCTTACCAGTATAGAAAGAAGCTCTGCTTCTGGTAGGGGCTTGGGCTCAATGACCTCTTAGGTCCTTGATATTTTGTGACTGTCATTTTCTGTTTTACACTGGGGAAGTTTGAAGTAGTGGATTATACATTGGATTTGGAGTCAGGTAGACCAGAGTTCAAATCATTCCTCAGACACTTTTGCTGTGCCTCAGTTTCCTCATATGTAAAATAAGAAGGTAGGACTCAATGGACTTTAAGGTCCCTCTAAGTCAATGATGCTGTAGACTTTTGTTTAAGGCATCTGATCCTATGATCTCATGATTCCTTTAACTTCTCCAGAGAGATCGCATTCATTTTTTTTAAGCCATTTCTGATCATTTATCTTTGCCTGATATCTGCGGGTCTTTCTCTGGCTGGTATCTTTTTCAAGATGTGTCTTGAGTCTCCCGGGAGTTAAAATCTTGGGACCTTAAAAGAATAGCTCACTTTTTAATGGTAGATCTGACCATGTTACCCTCTTTCCTCCACTCAATAAACTCCAGTGGCCCCCTATCATCTCCAGGGTCAAGTAGAAAAATCCTGTTTAGCATCCAAAGTCCTTCCTCACCTGGATCCCTATCAGTCCAGTCTTCTCACACCTTACGCCCACTCTCCCACTGCCACCTACTCTGTTATTTGTGACATTGGCCATTGGCCTCCTTGCTATTTTTTAAACAAGATATCCCCCTACGCACACACACACACACACACACACACACACACACACATACACACACACACACATTCCTAACATCCCTATTTTCACTGGCTCTCCCATGTATGCAATGCTCTCCCTCCTTACCTCTGCCTCCTGGCTTCCCTGATTTCCTTCTTCAGGTCCCACATAAAATCTCACCTTCTAAAAGAGGCCTTTCCTGATGCTCTTTAATGCTAATACCTTTCTTCTGAGATGATGTCCTGTAATCCCATATGTAGCTTGTTTGTACATAGTTGTTTGCATGTTTCTCCCATTAGACTATGAGCTTTTTGAGAGCATGGTCTGTCTTTTATCTTTCTTTGTATCCCTAGTGTTTAGCACTATAGCCTAGCAAACAGTAGGCACTTAATAAATGTTTATTGACTAATAATCCCCCCCCTTTTTTTTCCTTTTTTTACATATGAGGAGATGGAGGCTCAGACTGGGGGAGAGATTTGCTTATGCTAATAGGATCATAGAATCCTAGCTGGGAGGGGCCTTAGAGGCAATTAATTCTAATTTTCTCATTTTGTAGATGAGAATATGAGGCCCAGAGAAATTACATGACTTGCCTATGGTTGTACAAATAATAAATAACAAAGTTAGGATCTGAACCTAGTGGTAGGGTGGGGATCTGAAACAAAGGTCATCAGACTCTTACCTCCTCTGTGCTGCCTCTAGAGGTATGATAGGTATAAAACCAGACTCCTTCCCCCTTCCTCCTTCCCCCTTCCCCCAGGCATTGTGGGAAAACCACATCTCCTTCTCAGAGGAGGTGGCTATCAAAAACATGATTCATAAAATTATGGAGTGTCAGTTGTAAGAAGCCACAGAAGTAGTAAGATATTGTGTGTGTGTGTGTGTGTTTAATTTTGAATCAAAGGGAGAAAAAAATAACCAGCTGGACATCAGGAAAAGGGAAAGAGTTGTTGTCACAAGGTTGAGATAAATGATTTAGCAGCCAATGCTTCCCCTCCCTGTGATAACAGTGACATCATGGCAGCTGAGCCATGATATTGGTGATCCGATGTGACTACTTGTCTCATGTTAGCAGGTTATCATCGACTGGAATGTGTTGTTTTATGTTCGAGATGCTTATGGTATAACATAATCTATGGAGCTCTCCACATACAGTATTGAGTTGCTTAACCCCAATTGTCCACTTAGGTGAGTTTGGTATTCTTCCTTTAGAGTGTGACCATTGGTTTTGGGGCCCAGAAATAGGCCCGGAAAATTTTGTCATGATCGTTCATTCCTGGAAAAATGGAAATTCATTGGACAGAACCTGTAAGTCTATGGTTTACTTAGACCAGGGGTGGGGAACCTGCAGCCTTGAGGCCTCACGTGGCCCTGTAGGTCCTCAAGTGTGGTCCTTTGACTGAATCCAAACTTCACAGAACAAATTAAATGACCTCACTTGAGGACTTAGAGGGTCATGTGGCCTCAAGGCCACAGGTTCTCCACCCCGACTTAGACTGCAGCAAAGAATTTGTTGGAGTACATCTGTCATACAATTCTTGTGGAGAACTTGGAGAGATATAGGCTAGGTAACAATACAGCTGACTGAACTGGTGAAAGGATCATACTCAAAGAATAGTCATTAATGATTCAACGTCAATTTAGGGAAAGTCTCCAGTGAAGTGCCCCAGGGAATCTTTGTTTTAGCTCTGTGCTATTTAACATTTTTAGCAGTGACTTGGTTAAAGGCATAGATGGCTCACTTACCACATTTGCAAATCACATCAAATTGGAGGGGTTAGCTAACCCCTGGAGAGTAGAGTCAAGATCTAAAAAGGTCTTGACAGGCTGGATTTAATCAGATGAAATAGGATTAGGATCATTGAAAGGTATAATAGGGATAAATGTAAAGTCTCATGTGTGGGTTCAAAAAATCAACCTCATAAGTCCAAGATGGGGAGGCATGATTAGACAATAATTTGAAAACATAATGGACATTTTATTGGATTACAAAGTTAATTTGAGTCAGCAATGTGATGTGGCAAACAAAAAGCTGATAAGATCTTGGGCTACATTGAGAGGCAGAGCTTTATACTCTGCCCTAGTCAGACCACATCTGGAGTATTGCCTTCATTTGTGGTCATCATAGTTTAGAAAAGACATTGATAAGAGTATGCATATGAGGGCATTATTGTTGTTTGCCCTTCATTCTCAAAGAGGACCATGACATCAGGAAGGTGATGCCATGACTTGCAAGTGAATTGGATTGAAGTGAAGGAGGGCTGTGTAAGGTCACCAGCCTCACTTTCTCTTCTGGAGTCATCTGGGTCCAGTAGCCAGCTAATGATCAGGATGACCCGAGATGGTCCCCATATGAGGGTAACCAGGACAGTGGAGGAACTTGAGGCCGTGTCTTATGAAGATTGATTGAAAGAACTAAGGATGGGTAGACCTGGATAAGAGGAAGCTCAATAGGGACAATTGTAGCTGCTTTCAAGTATTTGAAAGTCTATCATATGGAAGAGGGATTAGATTTGTTCTGTTGGACCCCAAGGAACAATAGATAGAAGGTGTTTTTGTTGTTGTTCAGTTGTGTCCAACTCTTCATGATCTCATGTGAGGTTTTCTTAGCAAAGATACTAGAATGATTTGCCATTTCCTTCTCCAGTTCATTCTATAGATAAGGAAACTGAGACAAACAGGGTGAGGTGACTTGCCCAGGGTCACACAGCTAGTAAGTGCCTGATGCCAGATTTGGACTCAGGAAGATGAGTGTTACTGACTTCAAGCCTAGCACTCTATCCACTGTACCACTTCACTGTCCTAGGTAGAAGGTACAAAGAGGGAAATTTAAGTTGAATATAAGGAACAATTGGATCTCCCTCACTGAAAGTGTTCACGCAGCAGATTGGTGATTAACTGCTAGGTATATAATAGAGAAGATTACTTTTTGGGTAAGAGTTCGACTCATTAGATGGTTTGAGGTCTCTTTCAACTCCGTGATTCTGGGAAATGGAATGATGACGTTAGGGAAAGCTAATAGACCCTTTGGAGTGGAATGTAGAGTATGTGTGAGGGAGAAATGTGAAATAAGTCTGGAAAGACAGGATGGAGTCATTGTGCAGATGCTTGTAAATGGCAAGCTGAGGAATTACCTTTTAAACTAGAGGCAATATGGAGACACTAAATATTTTAGAGCAAGAGAATGACCTGGTCAGACCAGAGGTTTGGGGAAAATATTTTGTCAGAATTGGGCAGGATGGATTGTTGATGGGGGAGACTGGAACCAGGGAGAATAACTCAGAGATTATTGCGATGGTCTAGGTGAGAGGTGATGGGAATCTGAACTAGGATTGTGGTAACCACAAGAGTGGAGGGACAGGGAGAGATATGGGAGGTGCAGTGGAAAATGAACTGACAAACTTTGGTGACTGATTGGTGTGAGGGTAGTGAGGGAAAGGAAAGAGTCAAGGATGATACTGAGGTTGTAAATCTGTGTGATTGAACGAGTAGTGGTACCCCCAAAAAATAAAACAGAAAAATTTAGAGGACGGAGGGTTATGGGAAAACAAGATAATTTCTGTTTTGAACACGTTGAGTTTGAGATGCCTATAGGATATCTAAGATGCCTATAGGATAGATATCCAACAAGCAGCTGGTGATCCAGGAAGGAGCCTCAGGAGAGAAACTAAGGCTGGATATATAGATTTGGAAGCTATCCCTATTGTACCCATGAAAACTGAGGAGATCATTGGAAGAGGATGTAGAGAGCCCAGGACAGTCTTAGGGAATATGCTGGTGGGACGCAGATAATGATCCAGCAAAAACAAGTAAAAAGAGACAGTTAGATAAGAAAAGAACCAGTGAAGAATAATGTCACAAAAGCCCAGGGAAGAGAAAGTAGACAGGAGGAAGGGGTAGTTATCAGTTTCAAAAGTACCTGAGAGGTCAAGAAAATTAAGGCCTAAGAAAAAGTCAGATTTAGCAATTAAGACATTGTTGATAAGCTGTTCCCCAGTACACAAGTGGTCAAAGTATACGAACAAACAGTTCTTAAAAGAATTACAAACTATTAATAAGTATGTGAAATAATGTGCCAAATCACTAATAATAAGAGAAATTCAAGTTAAAAAAAACTCTGAAGTTTCACTCACATGCAGAAAATTGGCAAAGATAATTAAAGATGGGATTAGTCAATGTTGAAGGGGCTTTTGAAAAGCAGGAGCACTAATTGATGCATTGTTGGTGGAATTGTGTGTAGGTACAACCGATTCTATCAGCGAGTCAACAACAAGCAATTATTAGGTGCTTATTATGTTCCTGACACCATGCTAAGCACTGGAAATACAAATACAAGCAAAACGAAGAACACTTCCTGCTCTCAAAGAGCTTACATTCTGATGGGGGAAGACCACACATAAAAGAAAGCTAAAGGTGGGGGAGTGGGAGAAAGTACCCAGTTTGGAAACATGATGGAGAAGTCTAGAGTGCAGCCAAGTGGGAAATGAATAGATGGCCAGCCTGCACTCGTTTCTTAAATGAAGGTTCTGGGAGGAGGCATCCAATCAGAGGGAGGAACCCTAAGGGGCAGAAAGTAATTTGGAATTATGCAAATAAAGTGATTATAATAGTCATAGCTTTTGACCCAGAGATTTCATTGCTGAGTACCTGACTCAAGGAGGTCATTTTTAAAAAAAAAGTCCCCACATACACTATATACATTATATACATTATACACAGATACATTCATGTGGTGTTGTTGCTCAGTCATTTCAGTCATGTCCACTCTTCGTGGCCCCATTTGGGGTTTTCTTGGCAAAGATACTGGAGTGGTTTGCCATTTCTTTCTCCAGCTCATTTTACAAATGAGGAAACTGAGGCAAACAGGATGAAGTGACTTAGCTAGGGTTACATAGCTAGTAAGTGTATGAGGCCAGATTTAAACTCAGGAAGATGAGTGTTCCTGACTTCAAGCCTGGCACTTTATCCCCTGTGCCACCTAGCTACCCTTTACATTCATAGCAGTGGGGTTCATTGGAAAAGGAGTGGGGGTCAGTAGCAAAGAACTGGAAAGAACATAGGTGCTTGTTGATTGGAGAATGGCTAAACAAATCATGGTACATAAATATTACTGTGCTGTAAGAAGCAACAAATATGATAAGTAGAGACAAGCAGAGAGACTTCCATGAACTGATGCAAAGTAAACAGAGCCAAGAAAACCATATACACTGTGACAGCAATGTGAATGGAAAGAACAACAGTCACAAAACAATTGAAAATTAACGTTGCAAAATTACCAAGAGCAAGCTGGCTCCAATGAAGATGTATAATAATAATAATAATAGCTATTAGGCTTTATATAGCACTTGCTATGTGCCAGGCACTGTTCCCAGGGCTTCTCAATGATCTCATTTGATCCTCACAACAACAATGGGAGTTTTCCTTATTTTCCTCTAAGACTTGCCCAGGGTCACATATCTACTAAGTGTCTGAGGTTGGATTAGAACACCATCTTCCCGACTCCAGGTCCTTTCCATACTGCAATATTTACACTGCATATAATGTTAGATTTTTTTCTACAAATTGATTGGTTTTCTTGAATTTTTCTCTTCTTCTTTTTTTAAATCTTTGTTATTTAGATGCTATCTGGAAGGGAGAGGGGGAAGAAATATAGAGGGATATTTAGACTATGTAAAAACAAAAGCTACCAATAAAATCTTTCTTGGAAAAAGTAATTTGCTTATTAATGTAGGTCCTGCTTGCCTGGTTGGATGACGGTAAAAGAAAGGCTTCAGTGTTAGTGTGGAGGCAGGCAGAAGTGTGTGGGAGCATGCTAACCAGCTCTGTGAGAACCTATCATTAAATTTTGAATGTGAGCGTTTATACCCCAGAAATCGGCAAACACTAAAAACCTGGGCTTGATTTGTTATTTTATTAATTATCTAGACTTAAGAAAGCAAAGGAAAAGATGTTAGTGATGCAGGTTAAATTTAAAAGAGTATTCTGCATACATTTTTTTTTTGGAAAGCTGGTTGTTAAACATTAAACACCAGCACAGGAAGTGCTGTGTCCAAGCAGAGCGGTAGGTCTTGGACATTAGATTGCAAGGGAAAGAGCACAAAACTTAGTTTGGAGCTGTGTGTGTGTGTGTGTGTGTGTGTGTGTGTGTGTTTGTGTGTCTGGGGTGGGGGATGGGAGGGGGAGGAGTCACTGCTGATGAAACCTGGATGTAGGCTAGGACAATTCCATGCTTTCTGAGTACTTCTGAGGTAACTGCATCACAGTTACCTCACATCTTCTTGGGGGAGGGGAGGGACTACAATAACAGGCAAATAGGACTTGGGTGGAGCCTTGCACAACGATTATTTTGTTTAATGTCTTCTCTGACAAAGAGAATAGCCACCAAATAACACAGTGATTAGACTAACAAGTAGTAGAATGGCCAGACCCAAAGATTAGTCTTCAATGGAGGACTCTGGGGATCTATGCTTAGCTCTGTGCTGTTTAACATTCTTAGCAATGAGCTCGATAAAAGCAGAGATGATATGCTTATCAGATCTGCAGATGACCCAAAGGTGGGAGAGATAGTTAATACATATGATGACAGAATCAGGATCCAAGATCTTGACAGTTAAGAACATTGGGCTGATTTTAATAATACAAAATGAAATAGGGATAGAAGAAATTTCTTAGACTTGTTCAAAAAATCAACTCCACAAGTATAAGATAGGGGAAGTGTTGCTCACTAGCTTTTCTTCTGAAAAAGATCTGGGTTTTTTAGTAGTTTGGACACCAATATGAATGAATAATCATGTGCTATAGCCCCTCCCCCCGAAAAAATCATATTGCATATTTAGTTAAATGTCCAGAAAGGGGGAAATGGCAGTCTCACTGTATTCTGCCATTGTCAGGCCACATATAGATTAATGTGTTCATTTCTGGGTACCGCATTTCAAGAAGAAAATGGAGAAGCTATAGAGCATCCAGAGGAAGGATAGCATAGGTCCATAATATTTTGGCCACATGAGAATCGGTTGGAGGAAGTGGGGATGTTAGAGTAGAGAAGAAAAACCTTAGTGAGGGTGGATATGATAATTCCTTCAAAGGCTATCTTGTGGAAGAGGGATTAGGCTTATTTTGCTTGGCCTCAGAAGTCAGAACTAATGGGTAGAAGTTGCCCAAATGGCAGATTTTGGCTCCATGTAAGGAAAAGTACACTAAACATTAGAGCCATCCAAAAGTTGCCTGGATTGTCTCAGCAGGTAATGGGTCATCTCTTGCCAGAAGACTTCAAGGAAGAGCTAGATACCCCCTTGTTGGGCAAGTTATAGAGTGGATTCTTGTTCAGGTTGTGCTAGATGGCCCCTGAGGTCTCTTTGAGCTCAGAGTACTTCCCATGTAGGTACCTCCATTTTAGTGGTTTGGTCTTGCCAAACAAGGGCAGCTAGGTGGCATGGTGGGTAAGGTGTTAGCCTTTAAGTCAGGAACACTCATCTTTCTGAGTTCAAATCTGGCCTCAGATGCTTACTGGCTGTGTGACCCTGGGCAAGTCACTTAACCCTGCTTGCCTCAGTTTCCTTATCTGTAAAGTGAGCTGGAGAAGGAAATGGTAAATCACTCCAGTGTCTCTGCCAAGAAAACCTCAAATAGGGTCAGGAAGAGTCAGCAGGAGTACCCCTTGCAGCAATCCTGACAAGTGACCATCCAATTTCCACTTGAAGAGAAGTCTTTATACCCTGAGGCAACTCATTCTACTTTCAGACAGCTCTATTTGAAAGAGATTTTGCTCTTTCTAAATTTCTTCTCCTTGCTCCTAGTTCTATTTTCTGAGGTCAACCTAACTAAGTCTAACCCATTTCCCACATCACAGCCTTTCAAATATTTGGAGGCAGAAGTACAACTCCCCAAGTGTTTTCTTCCCTGAATTATCAGTTTCCCTCATAATTCTCCTTCCCACTCCTCACCCATAATCAATCAGTTCTTAAGTTGTATTGATTCTACCTCTACAGCATCTCTCATACCCATACCATTCTCTCCTCTTAGATGGACATTACCCTAGTTCAGGCCCTTCCCATTTCTCAATCGGATTATTACAATAGATTCCCAACTGCTCTCTCTGCCTCAAAGTATCTCCCCTCTTCAATTTGTCATCCATGGAACTATATTCCTAATGCATAGGTCTGTTGCATAAGTTACTCCCCTATTCTAAGAGCTCAAGAAGCTTCCTATTGCCCAAAGGATAAAATACATTTTTGGCATTTAAAGCCCTTCACAATCTGGGTTCAGACTCCTTTTCCAGACTTATTACACACTATTCCTCTTCAGACATTCCACTGTCCAGACGAAGTGGCCTAATGAGCGTTCCTTACACTTGTTCTATCACCTGACTCTGTGCCTTTGTCCAGGGGGTCTCTTATTCAAATAATGCTATCATTTCTCACTCCCATTGTAGAACCCCTAAATTCCAGTTAAAACTGTTACCAACTAAATCATTAATAATATGAAAAATGCGAAACAAAACAACTCTGAGGATACATTTCATTATACTCAGCAAATTGGCAAAGATGACAAAAGGTGAAAGTAATCTATTGTAATACACTGCTGGTGGAGCTGGGTATTGGTCTAATGATTATGGAAAGCATTTTGGTATAAGCCTTCCCCCAAAGTGACTACAATGTCATCTTTGACACAGGGAGTTTGAGAGGTTCATAGCAGTACTCTCTGTAGCAGCAAAGATCTAGAAACAAAGTAGATTCCCATTGACTGGAGAATGGCTAAATAAATCATGGCATGTGAAGGATATCGAATATTACTATGCTATTAGAAAAGATGAGTATGAAGAATTCAGAGAAACACAGAAAGGCTTATAGAAACTGATGCAGAATGAAGAAAGCAGAACCAAGAAAAGAATATACAAAAGTGCAACAATGAAAATGGAAAGGACAAAAAAAGAAACTGAATGCTGAGTAATGATCAGAAAACTTGACCCTGGAGATAGGTTGAGAAAAGGCACTTCCCTCCCTTCTTTTCATAGGTGGAGGATTATGGGTGTGGAATCTTGTATATACTGTCACATGTGGTTATGTATGAATTCTGTTGAACTGCTTTTTCCTTTATTTCTTTTTTATTCTTTGTTGCAAGGGATGGTTCACTGGTCAGGGGAGGAGGGATATATTTAGGAATGAAAGTGAGGTACAAGCACAAGACATCAATAAAAGTTGAAGGAAAAAAATAGAATCTCTAGCTTCCTTCAAAGCTCACTTCAAGCACCACCTCCAAGAATCATAACATTTGAGAGCTGGAAAGGACTTTAGTGGCCATCTAGCCTAAACTTGTACACAAAAGGAATCCCCACTACAACATACCCATCAAATGGTCACTCAGACTTTGCTTGAACACTTCCAAGGAGGGGGAACTCCCCACCTCTTGAGATAATTCATTCCTTTTATAGAGAGTTCTATTCTTCAGAAGTTTTTCTTGACATTAAGCCTAAATTGACCACTTTACAACTTCTACCCATTACTCTTGCCCTCTGGGACAAAACAAAGTGAGTCTAATCCCTTCATCATGGGACAGCCCTTCAAATACAACTCTGCCCCCCTCACTCTGCCCCAAGTTTTCTCTGATACTCATGTAACATTGACTTAAAATCCTTCACAATTCTAGTTACAGTCTTCTGGACACTTTCTTGTTTATCATTGCCCTTATTGAATCATGGTGTCTAGAGAAAAAAAAAATATCCTAGATAAGTCTGAGAAGGGTAGAGTACATTAGGACATCATTTAGCTATTCCCAGAAGCCATGTGCCTGTCATGATCTTTTTTGGATCCTGACTCTGATAGGTTATTAGCTGTCCCTCTCAGCTTTGTGTCCTCTCCAAATTTGATGAGCATGTGATATACATTTGCCTTTATCCAAGAAATTGATAAAAAGGTTAAACAACACAGGGAGAAGATCTAGGGACTTCCTGATGCATTGATATGGAACCATTAACAACTAATTACTCTTTGAAGCAACCCACTTAATTGTATCATCTTCTAGTGCACATCTCTCTATTTTCTCCATAAGAATAATATTCTTTATCAGAAGTTTTTCTAGAATCTAGAAAACTTTACCCACAGCATTCCCTTCATCTTATAATTAAGTGGGATGTGGACATCTAGGATCTCCTCCCAGACCCTCCGTTTGAGGAGGGCAACCAAGGAATTCACCTCATCATGTCCTACTCTGCTGACATCTTAGATTTCATGATATCAAGAAACTCATCATTTTACAAGGTGAAATCAACTTGGAAGCTCACACATCCTCAGATAATTTCCTATCTCAGCTGCAGGACTTCATCATGGCCCCCACCAAATCACCACCTCTCAACTTTTCAGCTTCTTTTTATATATCTCCCCCCATTAGACTGTGAGCTCCTTGAGATCAGGGACTGTCTTATGCCTTTCTTTTCATCCCTAGCATTTAGCACAATGCCTGATACATAACAGGCACTTGCATAAATCTTTGTTGCCTATTGACTAGTCCTATCAAAAAAGGAAATGAGGTAAGTCTGACATAACATAATCTTGATGAAGCACTGCTAACTCTTTGTAATCACTATTTCCCTTAGTAGATAATTGCCAATTGTCTCTTTAATGATCCTTTCTAGAATTTTTTTCAGGAAATGAAGTCAATCTCATCAGCCTATAGTTTCTAAGTGTTGTGCTCTTCCATTTAAAAATAAAATTGGGACAACATTTACCCTTCTCCGCTCTTGTGGTCATTCTCCTATTTTCCATAATCTTTCACATATCACTGGGGGACCACCTCCACTCTTCCTGATTTATATCTTGCCACTGGACCCAGATGGCTCCAGAGGAGAAAGTGAGGCTGATGACTTTGCACAGCCCTTCCTTACTTGAATCCAATTCACTTACAAGTCATGGCATCAGCTTTCTGATGCCATGGTCCTCTTCAAGAACAAAGGGCAAATAGCAACTTATCATTGAGAATGGCTTAGGCATCATATCTGTCAATTCTTTCAGGATCCAAGGATGTAGTTCATTTGGACCAAGTGATGTGAATTCAGCAAAAGAACTAGATTCTCTCTCACCATCTCCTAATTTATATTGGGTTTCAATTCCCTTTTAGCTGGTCTTGTTCTGTCATTTCATTATAAAAATCATTCTCCTTGGCAGAGCTAATAGAAACAAAGTAAGAATTAGACACCTCTACCTTCTCTCTGTTGTCATCATCTCCTCCACCCCAAGCTTAAGTCCTAGCCCTTCTTTGTGTCTCCTTTTCTCCCAACTATATTTATATCTGTATCAACTGTATCTACATTTATATCTGTAGCTACACCAATACCCATATTTGTTTCTCTATATCTATGTATATGTCTATGTTTGTATATATAATATTATATACATATATAATAATATATACATTCACATCATTTCTACAGGATTAATTTTCCCCCCTTAACCTGACCTTGCTTTTATCTTCTGTACATTTCTTTCTTTTAAAAACCTAAGTTGGTTGGCACAGTCAAACAGAATCTTAAGACAAATTACATTTTTCTTTCCCACGGGAATTATTTTCTTTTTATTTTCAGAATTTCACTCAGGCATTTCCCATCTCTCCTGGGCTGACTTCCTTCCCCTTAAACATGAGATATTACCTATCCTTCCTTGAAAGCTGCTTTCTCAAAATCTAAGGTCCATGTCAGACTATGCCTGGATTTCTTCTCTTCTATTATAAACTTTAGTTTGGAATTGTCACTATCCCCTTGAGTTACCATCATTTCCATACCAATGGCTCCCTGTTAAAATCAGATCTTGAGTAGAATCTCTTCTTGTTGTTTCCACCATCTTTTGAAAGATCAAAATTAAGAAAGTATTTGCTGAGAGAGAGCAAGCTTCATGTAGATTTCTGGATAATTGAAATCATCCATCATTTATACTGTGAAGCACATCTCTGATTCAAGCTTATGATCTGTTTCCCAAATTTCTCATCTACATCCTCTTTCTTTCCAGGTCATCTGTAGTAAATCCCAATGGCAAAAATCACTTCTGTTTATCCAAATAATCTCTGCTGGACTTCTCCCCTCTAGTTCTTGGATTTCCTCAATTGAGTATACTTTCCTTATATACAATGCTATCCTCTCACCCCTTTTTCTACTTATTTAATTTCTTACCTATACAGAGGCATAGTCCACTCATGGATTTCATCCCACCAAGTCTCAGTGCTACCTGTGAGATCAAATTTGCCTTCTCTACTTTGGATATCTATTTCCTCTTGTTAAACTTTGGGCATTTGTATATACACATTTGAGGCCACATATCTTTACTATTGTTTTCTTTTCTTGGACTTTGTCTCCTGTGAACTTCTAGCTGTCACAACTCCCTTTATTATAGCTACTTTCTATAAAGTTTAGTTTGGGGGATATACACAGTCAGTTTTCCAGATCTCCCATTCTTTTTATTTTAAAGCTCTTTGGATTAGATTTATGACACACTTGAAAAATGCATTTTACTTATTTCTCTAGCTGCTAGTGCTATCCCCCATTACCTTGTATTTACTCTATATATTTTGTATTTTCTTATATGTATATATATGTTGCTTGTCTCCTTTCCCATACCATTTTTATCAGTGCATCCTCTGAACCTAGCAGAGTGCCCTACACATCATAAACACTTAATAAGTACTCATTGAATGTTTCTTCAGATTAAATATCCCCAGTTCATTCAACCATTCCTCCTGGGGCACATTTTCCAGGACCCTCACCTTCATTATCACTTTCCTTTTGATTGGTTTGTCATTGTTCTTAAAATGTGGTGCCTAGAACGAATGAGGATCCTCTAGTTGTAGTTCAATTGTATTTAAATATTTTTTCCTCTAGGCATTGTGATTCTGTTCATACAGCCTGATATTGCATTTACTTTTTCTTTTTTCTTTCTTTTCTTTTTTTTTTTGCTGGCAGGTCACACCACTGACTCAGTCATAAGCCACTATTTTCTTATTCTGTACTGGTGTGGTTGATTTTTTTTTTTAACCCAAGTGTAAAACCTAACATTTATCTCTATCAGATTTTATCTTTTTAGATTCAGTCCATTATTCTAGCTTCTAGTGATCCTTTTGAAACCTGATTGTTGTTTAATATGTTTGATTTTCTTCCTAGTTTTGTGTTAGGCATACATTTGATAAATATACAACCCATGCTTTCATTCAAGTCAATGGTAAAAGTGTTTATTCTCACAAGTATGCTCAACCAGAACCACCTCACCACCACCACCTACAGTTTGACATTTACCCACTGACTCCCCTTTGGGTGCAGTCATTCAAGCTGCCGTGAATCCACCTAATGGTTCCACTATATAGAGCTCATTGCTCTCCATCTTGTCCATGAGTTATTATAAGAGGCTTTGTCAAATGTCTTGCTGAAATCCAGATATGCTGTGTCTATGGCATTTCTATTCTGGTAAATTTATTAATTTATTAATAATCTATTAATCTGGTAAACCTGGTAAGAAAAGACATGAAATTAGATTGACGTTAGTCATGGGTTGCCGAAACAAGATTAGACCTTAAAGTCACTGAACCAGGGGAAGTCAATCAAAGCCATAACTATCATGGGGTGGTTGGAGTTTTGCTCCAGGGGAATAACATGGAGGCAAAGGAGATGGAATATAGCCTCCTTTTCATAGTATTTTGCACTTTATTGCCCTCTTTATACCTTTCAGTGCTTGGCCTGACTGTCTCTTCCCCTCTCATGGCCCTAGGCTTTAGGGTCCTATATCTATCACACCCTTCTCTCAGGGTTGTTTCCTTCTCCCATCCCCAACCTAGTGTGACTCTTCCCAACCGCAATGGATTTCCAGTGTCATGTCACCAGACCTGGGGATGCATGTCACCTTGAATGTCTGGGATCAGTAACAAAAATAGCAGCACAAGGTGTGTTGGTCTCCTTCGAAGTGGCTTGGATCTCTGTTCCTCCATCCATCCATTCTTCTGCAAAGCTACCCAGTTCCTCAGGAGAATTTGCCTTAGGCAGTGGAATTCCTGGTTACATCTCTGATGTCAGAGTTGAATGGGACCCTTAGAGATAATCTCATCCAGCTCACTAATTTGGAGACAAGAAACCTAAGGTCAATATAGGGGAAATGACTGGCCTAAGGTCATCCATCCAATCAATAGGAGAATCAACATTCCCAAATACCAGTTCAAAAGTCTCTCTACCATTCTACACTGTTTTAATATCTTGCTCTTATAAGTTAATTATAACCTTCTTCCTAACAGCAGTAAGAGATGCATGGTGGTCATGATTAATTTTATTTAACAAGGTTGGAATGGGTAGGGTGGTGGATTCTTGAGTCTAGCACTGGGACTGTCTATGTGCACATTCTCATTTGGAGGTCGGGATAAGAGGGAAACCAGAGGATGGGAAAGTGTTGCCTAGCACCTGGTTTCCCATAACACTTGTTCCAACATAGGTGACTCTACAATAGACTAGTTGTTTTATTTTTTTAACATGATAGTGAAATGGAAAGAGGACTGAGTTTGGAGTCAGAAGACCTAAAGTCAAATTGTTTGCTACCTGTGTAATGTTGGGTAAGATACTTTCTATCTCTGGGCCTCAGTTTCTTCATCTGTAAAAGGAGGGCACTGGAGTAGATAATCTCCAAGTACCCTTCAAACTCTAAAATCTGATGATCTTATGATCCTGTAAGTCGATGTCGCTATTATCATCCCAGTTAAAAAACTCAGCAAGGAGAAGAGTTTGCACATTTCTGACAGTCGGGGATCTATGACTCACACTGGACCATCTGTTATTTAATGAGAAAGATGACAAGCTGATTGGGTTTTTTTTTTCACTTTTTAACATGGCAAATTGAAAAATGTGAATCTCTTGATCTGTATTTTAATTACAGGCCCTCTGACTTTCCCCCTTGCATTTCTTCTAATTGGAGGAAAAATAAAGCCTCGGTTAACCCCAGATTCTTTTCTGGTCATGATTGAGGGTAAGGAAAGGACTGAGGCTATGTCCCCTTTTGCCTGAGATTTCCAACGCAGGGACCTGATGTGTTTGCTCTCAGTTCAAGAGTCCTTTTGAGGTCTGGGCCCCAAGAAAGATAATCTTTGAAGAGAGAAATTGGCATGTACAGCAGATAATACACTGGCATTGAGTTAAAGAAAAAATTCAGAGGACACAGTGTGATGTAAAGGAAAAAGCATGGGGCCAGAAGCCAGGAGACTGGTTTCTAAACTGGGTATTACCACTAACAGGCTATGTGGAGCAATTCCCTTCACCTCCCTGGGCCTCAGTTTACTCTTTTATAAAATGAGCAGGTTGTCCTAGGTGATCACTTTTTTTCCCTTTCAGCTCTGACATTCTCTGCTCTATGATTGTAAGGGACCCTTCCATCTTTCTTTCTTTCTACTATGATTCTAAGACTCTTCCATCTTTGATAGTCTATATTCTAAGGCCCTTTCTGATACTAGCATTCTTTGTTCACATCATTTCCGCAATGTGATTTGAAGACCCTGTACAATCTTATTTTTTATCTTTATTTGCCCATGATACACCTATTAGCTCACCTCCAGTGAGAGAGAGAATATAACCAACTCAGTATCTCTTTTGAAAGGCTTCAGTCCTGGAAAATCAGCCCTCAACCCTCAGTGAAAGACCCCTCCCCTCTTCGGCTGAGCCTGGCTCCCTGCCTTGAGGAAGCAGCTCCATCTGACTTTATAGGAAAGCATGGCTTGAGAGCGTGGTGAGCAGGCCACGTGTTATGTCTCAGTCCAAGTCCGCTGTCACGTGACTATCTACAGTAGATTGATGAAATTAAGCACAGATGGGCTACTTTGTTGTTGTTCTTTGAACCGACAGCTGCCGGTATAAAAATAAATTAAATTAAATTTCACATAAGTCAGACTTTTTGTATTTTTTTTTTAATGATTTAAGTCCCCCCCCCTTTTTTTTCTTAAAAAAAATTGTTTTCTTTCTTTTTAGCATATGGAGGCAGAGAAAACTCTAGGGCAGCAGAAACAGAATTTGAACGGGTTCTTCCGCAGCCTACCCTAACTGGAACCTTAAGCCTAACTTCAAGATATAACCCTCATGATCATCCTGCCTCTACTTTTACCTCTTTTCCTTCTCCCCCCATCCAAAAAAAGGTTGTGGAACTAGGAAATGTCTGGATAATAGATTCAGGCAGCTCTGGGGCACAGCAAATTGGAACACTCACCCTATGCCATGGTGCTATGGGGTACTAAATAGCTAGAGAACTCTGGGTGTTAGTATAGCAAGGAAGACAGGGAAATTGAGTTAAGAGGGCAGAAAGGTAGTTGCTATAGGCACTAGTTCTGAAGAATTCTTTTCTCTCCAATACTGGAGCTGCCTATAATCAACAATTAAAATCAGGGAGAAATAGTGCCTTCATTACTTGTGTTTGAAACTCTAGTGATGGTAGAAATATAGAATGTCATAGGTAGAAGGGGCTGTGGGATCGAAGTGCATAACATCCAAAAGTTGTACATTGTTGGTTAACCCCAAAGATGATCTAGCCAATCCTCTCATTTTATACATTCAGATTTTATACAGTGACCTGAGGGATCACATGGTGATTTAGTAAAAAATTTGAGACTGCTGGAGTATTTATCACACAGAGCCACTGTGAAGATTAAATGAAATAATAAATGTAAAGTGATTTGGAAACCTTAAAGCATTATTTTAATGTGAACTATTATTACCACTATTGTTATTGTTATTATTATTAATTGCCATCTTATTCTCATCTTTTCATTGATGTTTACATAGAAATGGTCCTGGAACAAGTCATTTTTCTAATAACTTCTTATGTTTAATGTTGTGTGGGCTATAGCATAGGTGGATAAAATCATTGTTATTTGGAGCTGAACAATAATATTGAGATGTAGGCTTGTCCTCTTTGGCATCCTCTGCACATCTCTAATTGCAGAGAGGTTCTCTTTCTAACTCTTTAAGCGTACCTTCTCTGTCTTCTTTGTTTAGTTTCTTGTCCTCTCCTCAATCCTTCAATGTAGATTTTCCTTAGGGACTGGTTTTGGACCCTCTTTTATTCTCTCCCTATAGTCTATCCCTTAGCAATCACATTCATTCCCATTGCATCATCTACCACTTCTATGTCAATCTATGCTTCTGACCCAATATCTCTTCTAGCTGCCGACTTGCTTAGAGGACATCTTTATATGGATGTCCTACCGGTACCTCAAAATCTACATGTTTTCCACTTGAACTTACTTTTTCCACTAAATCTGCTCCTATTTTGCTCACTGTATCCATGGTACCACCATTCACCTTTTTTTTTCCATTTTCATAATGTTTCCCTTATCTTGACTCTTCCCTATCTCTCACTTCTCATATCTAGTCCATTTCAAAAAACTGCTAATTCCACTTCTGCGGTATTTCTGTATTTGTCTCCTCTTCTTTGTTCCCACCACCCTAATACAGTCCCTTGTAACCACTAGCACAAACTACTGAAATAGTCTTCCATCAAGTTGTGGCAAGAGCAACATCTGTCTTTTGTATATTGGGATACTTTCACTTGAATGATGCTGTAGTATTTCGCTATACAAACTCTCCTTATAATTACTCCGTGTGGCTGGTGAAGAGGACAAATAGTACCTGGAGGCACATAGCAAATTTTAGGGTAATAAATAATTTTGATGGCACCCGTTTATTGAGTCACCCACAAGTTTGCTTCTTTTGAATGGAACTCAGAACAGGCTATCACCTTGGAAGATCAAAAGAAGGTTCAACAGCTGTTTTCCCCTAGGTCCTTATGAGTAGGCTAGGGCCTATGTTTTTGGATGTGTCTGTTCATAAGTCCAGGATGAGTGGAGCCTTTGGCAGAAGTGGCTAGCTTAGACAACTATTAGGACCCTAGAGCCATAAACTCCCTTAACTGGCCATTTACTATACCACTTTAACAAAATAGGTGGAGCACAAGTGGCTTCTATGGTTAAAAGGAAAAGGTATATTCAAGCTTATGCTCACATGGCTCTTTTGGCATTTGTACACTCCATGAGGAGGCTGAGGCTTGGCTGGAGCCTGAGACCTCCAGTATCAATGTAATGCTTTGCCTCTTCTACTAGCTCAATGGGTGCTTGCCTACAAAGACTTGGCTCTTGAGGGATTCCATTTTGTTTGGGTCATTAAAGGCACTGACCTCTATGAAAGAGGCACGTGCAACTGGGACTCAGCAAGCATTAATATAGCAAAAGATACTCTGAAGCAGGAGGTCCTGGCAAGCCACCCAGTGGGCTGAGCTATATGACTGGAATACAAGAGAAGCTCAATGGATGGAGCAGATAAGGTCTTCATCAATATTGATTCTTTGGTGGTAGCCATAGGTCTGGCTAGGGAGTATGGCGCCCTAAGAGAATAAATAGGAGTGGACAGTCAAATGTTCTCCCATTTGGAGTCAGGACCAATGGGGGAATTTTGCCAATGCTTCTCAACACATACATCTGTTTGGGAGGCCTATTAGTGCTTATCATTAACATCAAACTTCCTTTGCTGAACTGGAATAATCAGGTTGGTGCTTTCAAGAGAAAAACAGGGATTGGGGACGAGGTTCATCATCAATCTGGACATGGGGAATGTATTGCCATGTTGCAATGGGTATGGAACCATTTGATCTCCTTAACAAATGATGAGGCAATTATTTCGTTTAATAATGTACCTTGTGCCAATCTGAGCATCCATCTTTGAAATTGGCATGATTTTGTGTGGTTCTTAGTTGGCATCCAACTGGCAAATTGACCATGTTGTCCCCATCTTAGGGAAAGAGGTTTGTCTTTACTAGAGTTGATACTTATCCAAGATATGACATTTGCAATTCCAGTCAAATTACCACTGGTAGTCACCATAAAAGCTCATAAAGAATATATCCTTCTTTATTTCTCCTCTGGTCCCATACCAATGCCTCTGATAAGGTCTCCCACTTTACTGCTAAGCAAGTCTAAGAATGTACCTGTTGCCACTCCATTTGCTGGGTTTTCCATCTTTTGAGCAATTCTCAGGCAGCATGACATTGTTGAATGTTGTAATGGACTCTAGAAACAATAGCTTCTGCACCATGCCCCTCATTATTTAGGTTGGGTATCACATCTCCCAGAAGTTATATCTGTGATGCTATACCTAGGAAGAGGGAGAGCTTTCTGGCACAGAATTTTTTTGGATCCAGCCTCTGGGAATACTTACTTGGTGAAGATGGAGAACATCTAGACATAGGGGATTGAAATCTACTCCTTCCCCATCCCCTGAAGGCATATCTTATTACATCCTCTGTAGAATCACCCAGGCCTTGTGTATTTGCCCTCTAAGAAGGTTCTATATGTTCTGAGTAAATAGTTCAGGTCCCCCTAAATAAGTAGATCTTTTTTCCTTGGGATGATTCAGACAACACCTTCCTAGAAAGGCCTTGGGGAATAAGGGATGAAATTGTTAGGGGGGAGGTCCTTAGTTTTTTAAATTGTATAGGAGAAGTAAAATTGTCTTTGTGTAATTATGGGGAATGTTAAGTCACAGCAAAAAGGGGGATCCCTTGGCTGATATGGTGGAAACCTTGAGCTCTTTGATAAAGGTGAGAAACTTCATTCATTCTTTGCAGAAGGGGATAGTCTTTAAATAGAAAGCTCTAGTGGGGGAAAGGATTTCTCCTCTTTTTATGCAGTTCCTAAAGAGGGTAAAGTTTTGGTGACCTATTAGCTATTTTCTTATAGATGTCCCTGACCCATGATGAGGATTGGTGACTATGCTATAGATGTCATCATTGGTGCTATGGCTGATGTTCTTGGCTCTATTCCTGTATATTGCTGATACTTGACATTCAGAGGGCCAATATAAACAACCCCTGATGTCATTCCATTGCATGGACTATACTTTTTTTAGAGAGCTTTCATATAAATTATTTGTATTAAACTTCTTCTTCATTGTTGCCTATTCTAAGCATTTTCATAAGGTCAGAATTTTTTTTTTAGTAATGCTTAAGGCCATTTAAGTAATAGAAGATTCCCCTGAATGATTTTGAAGACCTTGTCAGCAAGGGATAGGATATAGTAGGAGTAGTAATTTTTATGTAGACCGGTATGGATTCCTTTCTTGTTTTTAATGGTTTCCTTTTAAGGAGACCATTCTCAGGACCTGGGTGTTCCTTATTAGCATTGCTTCCTTGTTCCTTGAGGTATAAAAAGCTCATGCTATGGGGAGCTGGTATGACAAAGGTCTACTAAAATTCCTATTGTTCTGAGGTTTATCTATCTGACCTAGCAATATTGCCTTGGTGGATGAAGAAAAGGAAAACAGTATCTGTTTGAATTAGAAAATTATGTTCTTTTAATTTTTTTGTTAGAAAATTTACTTTTATTAAATTTTATGGCCCATGAGTGTTTCATTGTGTTCTAGTGCTAAGCCTGAAACAGTGAACTAGTTTGAAGCAGGCCTGTCCCAGAACATAGACCTTCTTGGTTCCATTCTCCCCCTTTCTCCTATCCATACTATATGCCTCTGTGAGAATAATCTTTCTTATACATAGATTAGGTCATGTCACTTCTTTGCTCTAAAAACTTTTATCTAGTAAAGCTCAAAATTAATTCCCTGGCATACAGGGCCCTCCACAATCTGGTACCCACCTACCTTTCAAGCCTTATGTCATAATGCTTCCCTCCTCATAAACTATTCTATGACTCTACTGGACTACTTTGTTCTTCTTGAAATATACACAGGGTATTATCCCAAAAGTCCTAGTGCTGTTTTAAGTTATTTAAGCTTTAAAAGTATCAAAGTTTAAAACCATAGTAAGACTCTGGGTGCCCAGGGTCCTTTTCCGCCTCTGAAACTTCATTTACACTACTTCTTATTCCTGGAATTGCTTCCCTCCGACTTTTTTTTTCCTATTGAAATCCTTTTGTTCAGTCATTTTTCAGTCGTGTCTAACTCTCCGTGACCCCATTTGGGGTTTTCTTTGCAAAGACACTGGAGTAGTTTTCCATTTCCTTCTTCAGCTCATTTGACAGATGAGGAAACTGAGGTAAAGAGGCTTAAGTGACTTGCCCATAGCCACACAGTTTATAAGTGTTTGAGGCCAAATTTGAACTCAGGAAAATGAGTGAGTCTTCCTTACTCTAGTCCTGACACTCTGTGCACTATGGTGCCATTTAGCTACCTTTAAAATTGAAATCTCAGCCAACTTGTAATGGACCAAGAAAATACCACCTCCTCCTGGAAGCTTTCTTTGATCGTCTGGCTATTAATAACCTCCCCCCCCGCCCTTGGACCTCACTCAGTACTTGGCTTTGCAACTCATTGGTGCCCATGTCATGTAAAAGAATACATTTTCCCACATTTTGTTTGCTTTTTGTCTTTATGTAGCAATGGTTTCACCCTGCCTCCAGATTGAACCCTCCCTTGTGACAAAGAAAAACAAATAAGGAAAAATACTCAAAAGTATACATGCTAACATACACGATATTCTCATAGTAGTTCCCTACCTGTCTCCTGTGATGGAGGAGGTGGATTTCATTGTCTCTTCTCTGAGACTTGCGTAGTTTTTTTTTTTCCATTCTTGAGAGTTCCAATTCCTCTTACTGTTCCTTTCTCTCATATTGTACCAGTTGTGCGTGTTATTCTCTTGGTTCCACTTAAAATCTCTGGCATCAGTTCACACAAATCTTCCCATACTTTTCTGAATTAATCATATTCATAATTTCATAGTATGTGATAATATTCCTCTACATTATTATACCCCAGGCTTTTCTGTCATTTTCCAATAGGCATCTACTTTATTTCTAGTTCTTGCTGTCACAAAAGGCATGTCTATGAATATTTTAGTATATATTGGGTCTTTTATTCTGTTTTTGTCTTCTTTGGGCTATAAGCCTAGTAGTGGGATTTCTGTATCAAAAGATATAGATGCCTTTCTTGCATACTTCCAAATTGAAATTCAAAATGATTGGATTACTTCAAAGCTCCATCAAAGTTCATCTTCTTCCCCTATGCCCCCAAGTCTTTCAATATTGGCTTTTCCCATCTTGTAGCATCTTTGATAATTTTAGGATGTGAAGTGAAACCTCAGAGTTATTTAATTTTCTTTTCTATTTCTGTTAGTGATTTGGAGCATGTTTTCATATGGTCATTTATTGTTTGCAATTCTTTTTTTGAAAACGATTCATATCTTTTGACTATTCATTTATTGGAGAAGGTCTCTTGGTGTTGCATGCTTGTATTAATTTATTGTATATTTTGGATAGCAGCCTTTTATCAGTGACATTTGATGCAAATATTTTTCCATTTTACTTATAATTCTATCTTTATTGATTTTATACAATCTAAAGCCTTTGAATTTTATGTAGTTAAAATTATCTGTTTAATCTTTTATGATCTCTTTTATCCCTTATTATTTAAGACATAGTTATAAAAGGTATTTGATCTTGTTTTCTTCCAATTTTTTTACTGTATCACCTCTTATATTCAGATCACATTTCTACTTATTGATGACTTATGTCATAACATCACTGTCATTTCTAACTCCACTTTCAGACTGAATCCTCCCTTGTGACAAAGAAAAACGATTAAGCAAAAAACATCTGATACAGAGAGTATATCTGACAACCTATATTATGTTCTGTCCTGGTCGTCCTGAATCTTGCGCCATGTGAAAGCTTTAAAATTTTATGTAGTCAAATGGCATATTTTATCTTTTATTATTTCTTTTATCTCTTATTCAGTGAAAAACTCTCCCCTTAGTTATAATTATAAGAGGAACCCGATCTCCTTGTAGTTTTTTTTAATGTCATAATCATATTCAGATCATGTATCTGTTTTGAGCTTATTGTGATATGTGATATAAGATATTCATTTAAATCTAATTGCTTCCAAACTACTTTTTGGTTTTTCCAACAGTTTTTATCGAAAAGGGAATATTTCTCCTAATAATTTGTGTTTTGGGGTTTATTAAATATTGTTTCTGTTTGCTTCTGTTTTTGGCCTATGTGGTCTATCCCGCTGTTGTCCTCTCCTCTCTTCCCCTCCTCTCATTTCCTCTTCTCCCTCACCATTTCTCTTCTCCTTTTTTCTCCCTTCCTTGCTCTTCTCCTCCCCTCCAATCTCTCTTCTCCTCTCCTTTCTTTTTTCAGTACCAAATGGTCTTAATGGTTCCTGATTTTTAATATTTTGAGATGTGGTAATGCTGTTAAGAGACAGATGGGTGACTCAGTGGGCCTGGAGTCAGGAAGACCTGAGTTCTAACCTGGCTAGTGTCTGAGCACTTACTACCTGTGCGACCCTGGGCAAGTTACTTAACCTCTATTTGCCTTAATGCACTGGAGCAGGAAATGACAAACTACTTCAGTATCTTTGCCAAGAAAACCCTATATTAGGCTACAAAGGCTACAACAACAACAACAACAAAACAATGGTGCTATTCCACCATCATTTATACTTTTTCCTCATTTTCATTGAGACATTATACCTTTTGGTCTTCAAGATGAATTTTGTTTTTATTTTCTCTAAGTCTAAAAAGGTAGAACCTTGGTAATTTGATTGATATAGCATAAAATCTGCAAACTAATTGAGGTAGTGATTGTCATTTTTATTATATGATTAATTGTGGTAATTATTATTATTATTTTAATGCTGAACCATCCTCGCATTCCCTGTAGGAATCCAACTTGGTAATGGTGAGTCATTTTTTGGATATATTTCTGTAGACTACTAGAGATGATTTTATTTCAATTTTTTCCCTCAATATTCATTATTAAGATTGCTCTGTAGTTCTTGTTCTCTGCCTTCTTTCTCTCTTGTTTGGGTATCGGGACCATATTTGTCTCATAAAAAGAGTTTGATAGAGAGCCGTCTGTCTCTATTTTTGAGAATAATTTTTATAGCATAGGTATTAATTGCTCTTTAAATGTCTGATAGAATTCACTTATAAATCCATCTGGCTCTTGGTTTTTTTCTTTGGCAATTCATTTATAGTTTGCTCAATTTCTTTTTCTGAGACTGAGCTGTTTAAAATCTCTATTTCTTATTTTGTTAGTTTGTGTATTTTATTTTTTTGTAGGTATTCATTAATTTTCTTTTATTTCTCAGATTTGCTGGCATAAAATTCTGTGTAGTAATTTCTGCTCATTGTTTTCATTTTCTCTGCTGAATATTTACTTTGTTCATTTTTTATTCTGGTAATTTGACTTTAATCTCTTTTTCTTGATCTAATGGTATTCTAGGCTAATGACTTATTGATTTGGGCCTTTGTATGGTTTCAACCTATGACTTCGTTGGTGCTGGGAACTCCAAGTAAGGAAACTTCCTCTACCAATGCAGATTGCAACTACTCTACAACTTAGTTTTAGCTAGTTGCCTGGGCCCACAGAGAGGCTAAATGACTTACCACTCTTTACCCAGCCAGAATGTGTCACAGGCAGGATTTTGTGACTCCACGGTCAATTCTCTAGCCACTACTCGATGATCTCATTAATCTATTTTATTAACTTTTTAACAAGGCTTTTAATTTTGCTGATCAGTTCTACAGTATTATTTTGTAGTTTCTCTATTTCTTCTTTACTTTTCAAGATTTCTCCTTTTAAAAACTCTTTTAGGGTTGCCAATATGTTTACTTTCTAGTCTTTAATTGCATATTCAGTTCATTGATCCTTTCTTTTCTGTTAATAGAAGCTTCATAAAAACAAATTTTCTTCTGAAAACTATTTTAGTTGCACCCCAAAAGTTTCAATGTTATCATTAGATATGCTCAGTCATTTCTCTATTCTTCTAATTTTTATTGGTGAATTTTATGCATTATACACATTCAGGGTTATAATTGTTAAGTTTGTGCTGTCTTACAGGTATGTATATGTGCATACACACACAGAGTACTTAACCTCTGTTTGCTTAAGTACCTAGTCACCTTCCCCCAATATACCCTCCTTTCCATTATCCTCCCCAGTCTGAACCTTCTGGAGATACTTTTATTGTTATTGTTATTTCACTTTTGTTTCTGTTTTAATCTCTACCTTTTCTAGTTCAGCTAAGAGTGGGACTCTCGCTCTAATACCTAACCCTCCTTGCCCTCCACATTCATTATTTAATTTCAGTAATGTTAATTTCTAAAGTCTCTTTCCAAAGAAGTGTTGTTTATCTTTCCAAATCCTTTCTTACTCTTTACTCCTTCTAATATTTTTAGACTGCTTAAAGCTAGGTCAATTCTCTACAAAGGCAGTGGAGTGGAGTGGGAAATATTTCCTGACTCTAATCTGGGAAGGTCAGAAGAGTCTGAACTTATTCTTTGTCTTTTCCTTCACTGCTCATCTCTTTTGATGTCATGTTACTCTCCCTTTGAATCTGTGAATGCCTATTAAATCTGATTTAAGTTGTACCTTTTTGGATACCCAACCAACTCCTCCCATCATTTGGAGCTAGTACTGAAATGCACAGTCCCATCTTGTAAAATTAGATCAGAGATTTCAAACCCTAAAAACACCCAATAGGGTTTATTGTAAGATTCTTGTCTTCCTCTGTCTCTCTTCTGTGGGGTCATTTCATGCTATTTCCAGATCATTACATTTCTGCCATCTGGATCCAATTTCTGATATTTCCTCTATCATCATTGTGTACTATTCTCTCATCACCCCAAAGGAAGGAGAAGTTGAAAGTCAGGGGCAGCTAGGTGGCACAGTGGATAGAAAATTGGCCTTGGATGCAGGAGGACCTGAATTCAAATCTGGCCTCAGACACATAACACTTACTAGCTGTGTGACCCTGGGCAAGTCACTTAACCCCATTGCCTAGCCAAAAAAAAAAAAGAAGAAGCTGAAAGTTTCTCATACACTTTTTCACTAAAGTCCTGACCAGTCTAGTTCTGAGACTCCTGTTCCACATAGAATCTAAATGACCTAATCTCAGAAAAAGAAAGTGAAGAAGATATAAATGAACTTTCAAAGAAAAAAGATTCCCAGGTCCATATGGATATAAAAGTAGATTTGCACAAGCATTCAAAGAACAATTAATTCTAATATTGAATAAATGGTTTGGAAGAAAAAAAGGAAGGTAGCCTACTAAATTCCTACGAGATAAAGATAACCCTGATACCCAGACTGGGGAGAGATACAGCAGAAGAAGAAAACTATGAGCTGCTACCTTTAATAAATATTATGCAGAAAACTGAGTAATATATTAGCAAAGAAGTTATAACAATCTATTCAAAAGATTATATGATATGATCAGGTTAGATTTATTCTGGGAATTCTGGGTTGCTTCAATATTAGGACAACTATAGATATAATAGGTAATGTTAATAATGGAACAATAAAATTATATGATTATGTCAATCTATGCAAAAAACTTTTGACATAATATAGTACATATTTATGTTAAAAAATACATAAAAGCATAGCAATAAATAGACTTTTCCTTAATATAAAAAAGCAAGAGCTATTATTATCTATAATTCATAAATGCTAGACACCTTTCCAATAAGATTAAGAGTAAAACAAGAATATCCTTTGCCAATATTATTATTTGATACAGTTCTAAAAATACTAATTATTACAGTGAAAAATAAAGCAATTGAGGAAATAATCATAGACAAAGAAGAAACAAAGTTATTACCTTTTGAAGATGATATGATAGTGTACTTTAAGAACCCCAAAGATTCAACTTAAAAATCAATTGAAACAATTAAGAGCTTCAGTAAAATTTATTGTTGTTCAAGTGTTTCAGATGTGTCTGACTCTTTGTGACCCCATTTGGGATTTTCTTGGCAAAGATATTTAAGTAGTTTGCCATTTTCTTCTCTAGCTCATTTTACAGATGAGGAAAATAAGGCAAACAGTGATTTGTCCAGGGTCATATAGCTAGTAAGTATCTGAGGCCAGATTTGAACTCAGAAAGATTAGTCTTCCTGACTCCAGGTCTGGCACTCTATTCACTGTATCACCTAACTGCTCCTAAAACAGTAGAATATAAAATAAACTTGAAAACATAACCACCTTTTCTGTATATCATCAGCAAAACCCATCAAAAAGATGTAGAAATATTTCATTTAAAATAGCCACCAAATGTATAAAATATCTGGGATTTCATCTACCAAGAATGACATGAAGATAACTAAAAATACACTCTTTATAGAAATAAAAGGAGACTAGTAATTGGAGAGATGTTAAGTAGCTCAGGCAGCTAGGTAGAACAGTGGATGAAACGCTAGGTCTGAAGTCAAGAAGACTGAAGTTCAAATCTGGCCCCAGACACTCGCTAGCTGTGTGATCCTGGGCAAGTCATTTAACCTGTCTTTCCCTTAATCCACTGAAGAAGGAAATGGTAAACCACTCCAGTCTCTTTGCCAAGAAAATCCCATAGGGGGTCACAAAGAGTATGAGAACATTGAATAAGTAGCTCATAGTTAATTCATGCTAATATAATAAAATGATAGTATTAATAAAACAAATTTACACATTTAGAACCATGCTATTTAAGCTACCAAATGATTACTTTATAGAATTAAAGAAAATAAAAACAAAATTTATCTGGAGGAACAAAAGGTCAAGAATGTCAATATCAAATAAAAAAATAGATATGAAGGGGATCTAGTGGTACAGATCTCAAACTATACTACCAAGTAGTAATCATTAAAACTAGTTGGTACTGTTTAAAAGAAAATGAATCAATGAAACAAATGAGTTACAGAAGATCCAAAGCAATTGAACACAGCGGTAGTTCTAGATAATTCTAAGGATGCCAGTCATGGGAGTAAGGATTTCTGACTCAAGAGAAACTATTGGGAAAATTGGAAAGCAGTACTGCAAAAATTAGGTTTAGACCATCATCTTACATGTTTATAGCACAATAATCTTTGTTTAGATATATGACCTGAATGCAAGTCGTATTATAACTAAATTAGAGAAGAAGAAAAGGAGAAACCTTTCATAACTATGGCTAGGTGGTGAGTTCTTGAATAAACAAGAAATAAAAGTAATCATAAATGACCAAAGAGACAAATTTCAGTTGCATAAAATTGAAAAGTTTTTGCACAAGCAAATCAATGCAAATGAAATTAAAAGAAAAAGAGGTAACTGTGAAAACTCCTTACACAAAATATCTCTAATAAAAGCTTGTTAGCCAAGATATACAGTGTATTGATACAAAAATATGAGAATAAAAGCTATTTCCCAGTCAACAAATAGTCAAAAGATATAAAAGGTTGTTTTCATAACATGAAAGCTATCAATGACTATATGAAAAGATGCTGCAAAACTCTGAGAAATGCATATTAAAATAATTATGAGGTTCTATTTCATACCCATCAAAGTAGCAAAAATGGCAAAAAAAAGGAAAATGACAGTTCTTGGAGGGGTGGTGGCAAATTAATGCATTGTGGGTGGAGCTATGAATAGGTCCAATAATTATGGAAAATAATTTCATACAATAACCAAAATATGATTATACTATGCATACTCTCTGACTTAGTATACCACTATTAGGTATATAACCAAAGAGATCAAAGATAGGCTGAAAGGACTCATATGTACAAAAATATTTATAGCCGCATTTTTGTTGTAACCAGAAAAGTAGAATCAAAGTATGTACCTTTGTTACTGTTGTTTGGTGAATTAGTTGTGTCCATCTCTTCACGACCCAATTTGGGGTTTGCTTGGCAAAGATACTAGAGTGGTTTGCCATTTCGTTCTTCAGCTCATTTTACAGATGAAGAAATTGAAGCAAACAGAGTTAAATGACTTGCCCAGGGTCACACTACTAGTACAATCTGAGGTAAGATTTGAACTTGGGTCCTCCTAGCTGCCTGTAAAGTATGTGCCTATCAAGTGGCAAATGGCTAAGCAAAATGTTTGGAGATACTATTGCACTTATAAGAAATGATGCAAATGACAGAGTCAGAGGAGTCAAAGAGTGAATTGATCATAATCACTTTATATAATTACTATGCTAATGTAAAGAAAACGACTTTGAAAGTCTAAAAACCTTGATTAATAAAATGATCAATCATGACTCTGGAAGACTGATTGTAAATCATGCTTCTTACCTTTCGGTGGAGAGATGATGGACTAGAAATGTAGAATGAGAAATAGATTTTCCAAAATGCTTAAATTGTGGATTTGTTTTGTTTGACTATACTTGCTTGGTACACATAAGGGCTTTTATTGGGGGGTGGGGAGTAGTATGGGGAAAGAGATTTGGTAAGTCATGAAAGTTACTCAAAAAAAGACAAAAATAAAGAAAAGAATATCAATGAAATTTTTTTAAAAACACAGAAGTACAGAAAGAAATTCAGAAGGGGACACAAATTAAGGAGGCCCATTTTGTTACTATCATGATAAATTTAACATACATGTTAAATTGTGTGCATGAGAAGTTCAGTTTCAAATCCGAGCCCCTTTTCTATTCTTCTTTGAAATGTTATTTTTTTTAATGTTTTTCATAATGAAAATGAACTTATTTTCAAAAAAGAAAGTAGGACTTGAAGGGATAGAAAGAAGGGACGTAGGCATTCTTGGTTAGGGGATCAAGATGAGCCAAAGGCATAAGGGTGGAAAGGAGTTAGAAATATTTCTGGGGACAGTGAAGAGAGTGTCTCTGTAGGAGAGAGAAGAGTGAGAGATAAAGTTAGAAAGGTGTGTGGGTATCAGCTTGGGAGTGTGCCCATCCTCCATTTGCCGATTGTTCTTAACGTTTTATTGCCCTTTCCTGTACTTTCTTCCAACTCTTGCTACCATATTGTTTACAGTCTTAATAACTTAATGCACTAAAATCAGACATTTCTCAGCAGCCTCCTTATCATACCTAGCAAGAGTCCTTTCTGATCATCACTGTAGGAAGGTGACTGTGAAATAGGAACTTCTCTGAGAAATAGGCTGTGGGCAAATTCTTGCAATGACTCAATCTTAATTGGTTTGGCTTTAATGCCCAAGTATTACTTGACTAGACTTTGGAAGACTTAGAAACTGTTTCCCCTAAGAGACTACACTTGAGAAGGTTCAGTAGACCTTCTATTATTTATACCAGGTAGACAGTATTCTTCCAGTAATTCACGCTAGTTCAACATATGGCTATCGCAGGAGATTCCCCTTTCTTTGACTAGTTCCAGATGACTTCTTTCCAGATACCACCTGTAGATTCATATCACATTCCTTGGAGCACAAGCTTCCTCCTCAGCTCATTAAGCCTTAATCACTGAATAGGCTTTGCCTCACTCAAACTGAGACCTGTTAAGGACCTTAGCTTGCAAAGGCCAAGGATCCCTACTGCATCCTGGGCCATATCCAGTCCTCCTGATCTATATCTGACCACTGGACCCAGATGGCTCCGGAGAAGAAAGTGAGGCTGGTGACTTTGCACAGCCCTCCCTCACTTAAATCCAGTTCACTTGCAAGTCATGGTATCACCTTCCCGATGTCATGGTCCTCTTCAAGAAGGAAGGACAACCAGCAGCCTTCTCCTCAGCTGGTCTAGGTCTGCTTTCTATATAAAGGCCTTATGCTTATTTAAAGAACTCCAAAGTTTGCTTCATCCTTTTTCTTACCTTCTTTTTTCATCTTTCATCCTTCAATTTCCTGACATAGAATCTGAAGAGGCAGAGGGGACTTCTGAACTTTTTCTACCTGTTTTTTTTTTTTTCATGGAAACAATTCTGTTCCTTCAAAGAAACTTCCTATGTCCTGTTCTATACTCTGGATAATGGAAAGGCTTTGCTCCAACCTACTCATCAATTAAAATAAGAAAAAAAACCCAAACCTTCCATTTCATGCACACATGTATTATTGGCAGAAAGATAAACATAACACATTCTTCACAGATCACTGGAAAGGGAGATGCTTTCCCTTAGTTCTTGGGGTTAATGTGTTTTTGTTGAACTAATGTTGGCTGATAGTGATTGTAGTTTCCCTTGCTCCAGTTCACCAATGGATCTGTGATCTGGTCAACATATGTAAAATGCTTTGTAAACTTTAAAGCACTATACAAATGCTGGTTATTATCTGTGGAAGTACTCCCTCCTATTGTGCAGATTTCAAGCCTAATACATTCTAGAGTTTTGTTGGGACCTGAAAATAAGGCCACTGGCATATAGTATTCAACATCTACCCTCTGCCTTTTATTTTATTATTTTTAGGCAATTGGGGTTAAGTGACTTGCCCAGGGTCACACAGCTAGAACGTGTCAAGTGTTTGGTCTGAGGTGGGATTTGAACTCAGGTCTTCCTGACTTCAGGGCTGGTGCTCTATCCACTGAGCCACTTAGCTTCCCCTACCCTCTGCCTTTTGAGGGGAGATATGGAGAAGAGAGAAAATGTCAATGTTTCTGTTCCTTGGGCACCCCTCCTCCTGCCTATAATTCCTCAGGGATTCCCAACAATTCATTACCCTTGATGCCCTGAAGAGTATGGAGAAGATCTTCTAGCTTTTCCACCATTTCCTCCAGTCAGAAGACTTGCCACTTTTTCTTTATATAATAGTTGTTTGGTATTGGCAGCAACTGTGTCCTGTCCTCAGATCACTGTAAAATATTGCCTTGTCCTCGATCCATTCTTGCTGGAAGCAAGGCACTTAGTTCTTTCCTTCTTATCAAATCTCTCGTGGCTAATTTATATGGTTAGCTATCAAGATAAACCTCCTGTTTGTTACATCTGTTGCTCATGTGTGTGTGTGTGTGTGTGTGTGTGTGTGTGTGTGTGTGTATCAGGTATCAGAAGCTGGCTTTTTTTTTTTTTGGTGAGGCAATAGGGGTTAAGTGACTTGCCCAAGGTCACACAGCTAGTAAGTGTCAAGTGTCTGAGGTCAAATTTGAACTCGGGTCCTCCTGACTCCAAGGCCAGATCTCTATCCACTACACCACCTAGCTGCCCCTGGCCTTTTTCACAAATGGCATTCTAACCTTTTTATGAGTCTTTCCTATCATTTCTTGGGATTTGATGCTTGCTCACCTAGCATAGCCCTAAAGCAAATGCGAAACTCCTTTTGAGTTTCCACTTGGGTCTTAAGAAAAATTAAAAAAAAAAGAAAAATCCAATCTCTAGTCACTTCATGTCTTTTCCTTTCTTTTCTCTCCTCCCACGAAACAGACCTAAATAGACACCTTTTACTCCCATCCTGCATCTTTACTTTCTTGGGATCCTCTGATGCTGTAAATATTGTTTGGATTGAATTGAATTGAACTAGAACCACCTGTTCTGTGATCTAACTCAACAATTTCACATGTGGGAAAATATCTTCAGTTGTCTAGACCTGCTTAGGTCCAGAAGGTCCAACTAGGGGTATTTGGTGGAAGTTACAGGGAAGTAGACATTCAGTTCAATTCAACAAGTATTTATTAATACAACCATTGGCTATGTGCAAGACACTGTGATAGATACTAAAGAAAGAATAAGGAAAAATTTCTTAACAACTTGAATTGTTCAACAATAGAATGGACTGATGAGAGCTCCATCTATAGAGGTCTTCAAGGAAAGCTGGGTAACTCCTTTTGGGAGATATTATAAAGGTATAAAGGTTGGTTTAGGGGAGCCCTGACCTTCCAACTCTATGATACCATGGTTCTAAATAGAATGCCCCTCTCCCAACACACACACACACACACACACACACACACACACACACATTCATATCATCCCTGACCCCACCCATCCTGACAACCCTCCTTCTATGTTCTCTAATTTTTTTTTAACCTTGTTTCTCAATGTCTCTACTTCTTTGGTAGTGAGGAGAGGAGAAGAGAGAGAACATACTAATGAAACAGAGGGAAGAACCATGAAATGTTAGAGTTGGATGGCATCTTAGCTCTCATATATCCAAATGATTCCTAGCCCAAATGTCATCTCTTCTATTAAATCTTCCCTGACACCCTATTCCTTCCTGCCCACAAAAAAGAAACTGGAAATGATCCCTCCAATCTTTAGCCTTTACTTACTCATCTGTTGTAATCCTTATCACATTCTGTCTAGCATTAGCATTATTTCTGTATGCTTTATTTCCTTCTAAAAGATCCATTTAATTAAATCAATAATTTTTCAGGCATTTCTGACTCTTTATGGCCCTATTTGGGGTTTTCTTGGGAAAGATACTGGTGTGGTTTGCCATTTCCTTCTCTAGCTCATTTTACAGATGAGGAAACTGAGGCAAATGGGGTTAAGTGACTTGCTCAGGGTCACAGTGTCTGCCCCATCTATTTAATTGGAAAATGTCAAATTAAAGGGCACCTTAGAATTATTGAGTACAGACTCACAGAACTAGAAGAGGCTTTGGAATTTTTCTAGTTCAACCCCCACATTTCACAGATGAAGCAACTGAGGTTCAGAGAGGAGTCATGATTTATTTATGGTAACATAGTGAGGTGGTGGCATAGCTGAGACTTAAACTCAGGTTTTTTAACTACCAGGCCAAAACTTTTTGCCACTGGACCAGAGTACCTCAGAGTGTTAGCCCTGAAGGCAGGGACTATATTTTATTTCCGCATCTCCCTCAGAGATACACACAGTAGGTAATATATGCATATACATAGTAGGTAATATATGCGTATACATAGTAGGTAAATTTGATTGGGCTGAATTGAAACTTTAGTAGCAAGGGTTTCCTCAGAACTGCTGAAGTGGAATTAGTTTCCAGAGGTCCTTCCTCTGGTTTCTTCACAGTTTCATGCCTCCTTTCTTCTCTTCATGGTCCTGCAATACAATCTAGGTTATTACCTAGATAAAAGGCCCAACTAACCACAGAATTTCTGACTCAATAAATAGGTCAAATCTATCATGTAGATATTAAGAAGTGGTTTGATCACCACTGGATGACAGTCTGTGAACCCAGGACCTCACTCCTTTTCATTACTTCCTTTTCTCTAGTACAGCTAGGTCCTGATTAGTATGAATCATAAATCTAATAAATCCTGAATCCCATTAAGTAGTTATGGCATTATTTGAATTCACATTGCATATTTCCATTGAGCTGGAACCAATTGCCATACTTTACATAATTATAACTTAGAATAGTGCAAATCTAAATACATGTGTCCACTTTAAGGTATTCGAGTATTCATTGTTCCTACTAACCAGGTCTTGGCTGTATTTACTGTGCATTCAGCCCTTGCTTTTTCTTGCTATGAATCTGGACAACCTTAGATAAGCTACCTCTCCTCTTGAAACTTCAGTTTTCTCATTGGTCAAAGGAGGTAAGCTTATCTCTAAGGTTCTTTCTAGTTCTGACTAGAACTAGACTGACTGACTGTAATGTGGGCTGTAGAGAGCACATGCCTATATTCTTTCCATGTTTCTGGTTGACCATAAGGAACCTTTGGGGCTAGCTTCCAGCCTATGTATGACTAATCACTGAGGAACTTGCACTGTGAGAGACGAAGCATCCCCTAATAGTTGCTAAGCCAGAGGAAATGATGACTCAGTGGAAGGACAGAATTAAGCTACCTTTTCCTCGACCTTTCTCCCCTTCTTTTCTAGATATGTCCTAAGAGTCAGGTAGGACAATTATCCCTTTCCCTCGCCAGGCTTCCATGTGACTGAGTACATAAAAGAAACCTAAGAAACCTGAACTTAGATTTGGGTAGCCTCTTTTATGGTCATTTCCTGAGTAGGTGACTGAGCAACAACTTTGAGAGGAACATGTTAGTACAGATGTGCAAATGTATTGGGACCAATGAGAGGACTGGTCAGTCATGGCAGCAGCAGAAATAAACTGATGGCAAGGGAAGCTTCTGTATTGGAGCGGGTGGCCACTGCGAAGAAGATTGACTCAAGCTTGGACATTTTACTATTTGATTTCCTATTTGAATTAATGTTGAGCCAAAGTAAAATATAAAATGGCAAATTAGCAAACCTACAACTTGCTTTATGTTATGAGGTTCAAGTATCAGCCTCTCAGCAGGTTGTAACAGCAGTAACAAATAAGTAAACAATATATATATTTGTTATAATATAATATAAATATTATAAACATGTAAATAACATAAATAAATATAAAAATAAATAAAAAACAAATACCATTCTAATCATTCTGTTGATGTTCACTATGTTCTTTTTTGTTTAGCACTTTTTTGTGTATAGAGCTTTATTACCAGTCCAGTACCCTGATACATACTGTACATTTAATACCTTCCTCTTTTACTCCCACTTTGAGGGGTTCTGGGCATGAAGCATCACCCAAGCTATAAATAAAAATTTCCACAGGGAGCCAGGGTAGAGGATCCAATGAGCCAGTAATTGTGAGATAAAGGAGCTTCTTCTTACGATAGGCCCAGCTCCCCAGTATTGAATCCAGTCAAACTGTATGGCTAGGTACAGGACAGGGAGAAATAACTGTGCCATCCCCAGTCAACTCAGTGAAGTGGTTCATCAGTGTTACAGATTCTGATTTTATGTCTGAAAAAAGTGCTGGATTTAGTTAAAAGTTTAAGTTGGAGTTCCATCTTTGCCACTTATTAACAGTGTGACTGAGCAGGTCACCTCACCCCTCTAAGCCTCAGTTTCCTCACATGTAAAAAGGAGACACATGGTAAACTATAAAATGCTGTTATTATCATTATTATAATTAACTAGTATTACTAAGTGCAAGCTATTACTATTATTACTATTTGCATAACTTCCTGAGGACAGGAATTTTCATCATATACTCCCTCAACAACACTGTTATAATTAACTAGTATTATTAACTATAATCTATCACTGTTATTATAATTCTCATAGCTTCCTGAGGGCTCTGACTTCTAACATGATGTTGACAAAATTCCACAGTCAAGATTAAGCAAGAGTTCAGACACTGGATATTAGTCTCAGAATAGTAACATCTTAAAATGTCAGTGCACCCTAGAGAATTATTTTCCTTATGCCATTCAGTCCTCTTTTTACTACTTCCTCCAAGGATACTTCAGTTCTTTGAGTTAATCCAAGGCTTCTTCCTTCTCTTGTTCTGATCATTACTCTGATTCTTTTCTGGGAGGATTCTTTTGAGGACTGATCAGGAATGATGATGAGTCTGGAGGCTGGGTTAGAAATGATTTGGTATTCAATAAGAGTGATGTGAATAGTAATAGCTAGCATTTATACATTTCTTTAAGATTTGCAAGGTGATTCAATAACAGCCACATTGTGCAATGACTAATATTGATAAACTCAACCCTTCCCTGCAATACAAGAATCTAAGACAGTTCCAAAGGCCTCATGACGGAAAGTGCTATCCACATCCAAAGAAAGAACTATGGAATTTAAATGCAGATCGAAGCATACTATTTGCTATTTTTTTCTCTTCTGTTGAGTTTTGTTTCTCTTTCTGGTGGTTCCTCCTATTGGTTCTAATTCTTACTTACAACATCACTAATGTGAAAATATGTTTAATAGGAATGTATATGTATAGCCTATATCAGATTCTGCGTCATCTTGGGGAAGGTGGTGGGGAGGAAGGGGGAGAAAAATTTTAAACTCAAAAGCATATGGAAATGATTGTTGATAAATCAAAATAAATTAATAAAAAATAAATAAAAAAGATTTGCAAGGTGATTTACAAATATCATCTCAATATTATCTACCTTGACAAGTAGGTGCTATTATTATCATCATTTTACAGATGAGAGAATTAAGGCAGACAGAGGTTAAGCAACTTACCCAGGGGTCACATAGCTGGATTTGAACTCAGGTCCTTTTGACTCTAGGTCTAGCTCGCTTATCTATTGAACCACTTAGTTGCCTAAATGTGAAGGGTTTTTAGTGTAGGACATTGTTTTGGAATTGATAAGGAAACTGATAAAGTTTCTCATTTAGATGGGAAGAGATTTCAGACTAAATATTGTCCTTATATTATTTTGTAATATGTAGCCAGGCAGCTAGGTAGTGTACTGGGCTTGGAATCAGGAAGACCTGAGTGTAAATCTGGCCTCAGACACTTAGTAGCTGTGTGGCCTTGGATAAGTCATTTAACCCTGTTTGCTCAGTTTCCTCATCTGTAAAATGAGCTGGAGAAGAAAATGGCAAACCACTCCAGTATCTTTGCCAACAAAACCCCTAATGGGGTCATGAAAAGTTGGACACAACTAAAATGACTGAACAACAACAATATGCAGCCAAAAAGAGGGAATGGGATACAAGAGGAGAACAGAAGAGAAGGGTTTCAGTGTGTTTCCACATTCGGAACATCATTCTACATTTTAAATGGTAATAAACATTTATTGTTTTTCTGTGTTTCTTATGATGTAATATTGTTAACAAACACATTCTATTAAGCAAATATTGATGAAATGCCTGCTGTGTCTAAGGCATTATGATTTATTTGATTCTGATTGCTTGGCCACAATAGAACCCTCTATTACATTGGCATGACATGACATGACATGACATGACATGACACGGCATAACATAAATAAAATATATTTTGGGTCTGGACCTATAATTTCACCAATGTAAACTCCTTCCACCAAAGCAGATGAGTAATGGTTCTGAAGTTTATACCTTTAGAGACTTAATTGACTGGGGCATTTGAGAGGTTAAGTAACTTGCCTAGGGTCACAAAGTCAGAATATGTCAGAGGTTTCCCTGACCCTCTCTCTATCTACTATGCCATATTTCTTCTCATAAAATAATATTGATCTAATAATCTGATTTGTAGTGATGTCTTTTACAAATGCAATTCCTGGAACACACTGTGGCAAAATGGGAAGATTGCCTGTATGTAATAATCCCTTAGATGCATATGGGGCTTTGCAGTGTACAAAAGGTTATCTCCTTATTGAATTTAAGCCTCACTACAGCACTGTGAGATAAGTAGATTGGTGCTGATCAGATCACAGAATCTTAGCTCTGGAAGGAACTTTAGAGATTATATACTGCCTCATTTTACAGATAAGGAGACTGAGGTTCAGAGAGAGAGAGAGAGAGACAGAGAGAGATACAAAGACAGACAGAGACAAAGACAGATGGAGAGAGAAAGAGAGAAGAAGAAGGAGAAGAAGGAGGAGGAGGAGAAAGAGAAGAAGGAGGATGAAGAGGAGGAGGAGAAGAAGAAGGAGAAAGAGAAGAAGGAGAGAGGAAGAAGAAAAGAAGAAGAAGAAGGAGAGAGAGAAGAAGAAGAAGGAGGAGGAGAAGAAGAAGAAGGAGAAAGAGAAGAAGGAGAAAGAGAGGAAGAAGATGAAGAAGAAGGAGAAAGAGAGGAAGAAGAAAAGAAGAAGAAGAAGGAGAAAGAGAGGAAGAAGAAAAGAAGAAGAAGAAGGAGAAAGAGAAGAAGAAGAAGAAGGAGCAAGAGAGGAAGAAGATGAAGAAGAAGGAGAAAGAGAGGAAGAAGAAAAGAAGAAGAAGAAGAAGGAGAAAGAGAAGAAGAAGAAGGAGAAAGAGAAGAAGAAGAAGAAGAAAGTGCTTTCCGTAAGAGACACTTTATGCATAAGCACAGAGGAGAGCATGGCTAGTAGGCCATTCTGGTTGGAACATAAAGATTGTGAGTATGAGTAACATGAAATTAGTCCAGGAAGAAAGGCTGGGACTAAACCCTAAACGCCAAAAAGAGTTTATATTAATACCGTGGGTAAGCAGGACAGGTATTAGGAGCTTCAACTTAGAACTGAGGAAATTGAGTTTCAGAGAGATAGTTCATTTTCCTGAAGACACAAAACTGTTCAGGGTCAAATCTAGGCCTCAAGCCCAGGATTCAATGTTGTGGAAATGGGAAGGGTGTAGGATTTGAAGTCAGGAGACCTTGCTTTGAATCCTCCATGCAGATGATTTTCAGATCTACGTATCTAGTCGTGGTCTCCCCCCAAGAGCTTCAGTCTCCTATCTGTAATTGTCTATCGGATATTTTAAACTGGACTATTTAGAGACGTCTTAAATTCATCATGTCCAAAACTGAACTCATTATCTTTCTACCCAAATCCTCACCCCTTCTAGACTTCCCTATTTCTGTCACAGGCACTGCTATCTTCCTAGGTTCTCAGTCTGGTAATGTTGGCATCATCCTCGACTCCTCCCTCCTCCCTCCACTCACTCCTCGTTCTCCCTCACCCCACATATCCAGTCAGTTGCCAAATCGCGCCATTTCTACCTTCACAACATTTCTTACATCTGAGCCCTGCTCTCCACTTAGACATTTATCACTTTAGTTCAGACTCTCAGCATCTCTTGCCTAGATTATCGCAACATCATCCTAATTGGTCTCTCTGCCTCAAGTCCCCAATGACTTCAATCCATTCTCCACACTGCTGCCCAAGTTGTCCTTAGTTGCAGATCTGACCACATACCTTCTTTATTTAACCATCACTAGTGGCTCCCTATCCCTCTGGGTTAAAGCACAACTCGTCTTTAGCTTTTAAAGTCGTGCAAAGCCTGGTCCTGACCTACCTTTCCTGTTTCATTGGAAACTGCTAGGGTCCTGTATCCCAAAATACCTTGCATTTAACAACTTTATGGATACTTGTGTTTGTTTAATATGTTTATATACGTTTTATAAGTACATGTATTTCTATTTGTTAATATTTATGCTATTTATTTTTTATACGTAATTGTCTTCCACATTAGAATGTAAACTCCTAGGGGGTAGGAATATTTTCATTCTTGTATATGTGCCCTCAGAGCTTAGCCCAGTGCCCAGCACATAGTAATCATTTAATAAATGCTTGTTGATCATCCTGGCCCTGCCAGGACCTTTGGACCCTGTGTGACCTTGGGCAAATGACTTAATTTCTCTGGGCTTCAGTTCCCTCACATACAATTCGAGGGTGTAGATTACATGGTCTCTGAGGTCTATTCTCAGTCTAAATTTATGATCAAGTGTTCTTTATTTCCTTATTCCCAGGCCATATTCTGCCATACTTTTGCTGTCCATTGTCAGGAAAGAATTTGAAAAGTTACAGTGAAGTTCCTGGATGGCACCAAGAGCAGCACCCACAGCTCCCCCATAAGGGTCCAATGCCATGTCAGTAACCTTTCAAAAATTCTTCAGGAAAAGGCCATATCTACAAATCGGGCTCTCTCTACAGCAATGAGCCATGCTCTTACAACTTTTATAGGAATAAAACACGGAGGTGACAAGCAGCTTGGATGAGTTGAAATGTCATTGTAACACCCTGCAATCCCATCCATGTAGAAAATTTAGTGCCAATAAAGGTTGCCCAGAACTATTGGCTAGGAATTAAGGGAGGTTCCTCCTCTATGGACAGGAAGCCAACAGTTCCAGAGAGGCAGCCTGTTAGAGGGGAAAGAACACTAGTCTTAGAGATAGGAGACTTATGTTCCAATCTCAGCTCTTCTACATGCCAACTGTGTGATTTTTGGGAACTCACTCTAACTCTCTGAGACTCAGTTTCCTCATTTTAAAATTGGGGGTAAAAATACCTGCCTTTCTTTTTTCATAGGATATACACACATTTCTCTGTTTGACATTTAAAGCCCTTCACTTTCTGGCTTCAATCTACTTTTCCAGACTGATTTTGCAATACTCCCCCTCATATCCATTTTATTTCAGCCAAACTGGCCTATTTGCTCTTCCCTGGAGGTGACCTTCCGTTTCTTACCTCTGGGCCTTTGGGGAGACTGCCCACCACTCCCAGCCTGTGCTTCTTCTTCAGCTAGACCTTTTGGAATCTTCCGATTTCATCAAGCCTAAGCTCAAAGGCCACCTCCTACACAAAGCCTTTCCATTTCCTCAAAATTGTCAGGGCCCTCCTTCCACTCACTTTGTTTTTTACTGTATTATGTATTTTGTAGTGACTTATCTATGGACATGTTGCTTCTCTTAAGTAAGTTCCTTGAGAGCAGGGATTCTTTTTTTACTTCTGTTTCTTTGTAATCCTTCCTCCCACCCCCAAGCTAGTACAGAGCTATGTCCACAGTCAGGCTTTAGTAAATGCTTGTTGAGTCAAGGACTCATTGGGATTGTTATAAGGAATGTCACCTCTCCTCTTTGAGCCTAAAAGCTGGATCACAGAAACTCAGTTGTAAAAGACTTCAAAGGTCATTTAGAGTCTAGATGTTAGTCTGACTAACCCGTATCTGACAGGAATCCCTTCTAAGGTACACCTAACCATTGGGTAGCTTACCAGTCTTTCCTTGACATGGACAAGGAATCCATTATTTTCTAGAGCAGCCCATTCTTCTGGATAGCTCTAATTGTTATGGAATTTTTCCTTATGTAATTTGAATATTAAGTAGCAATCTGCCATAATATAAAGAGAGCGTTGTTATCCTAATATCCCTTGTCCTCTTGATCTTCTGTCATTTGAGACCTCTGAATACCCATCCCTGAATAATTCCTACTCCTTGATTTCTCTGTTTCTGCTCCAGAAATTTAATTTCACAGAGCTTAATATCACTGGAGAAGTAATTCAATTGATCTGATTTCACCTGTTCATGGTATTCACATTCATGGACCACAATCCTGATAGCTGTTCAACAATTCATCTTCTCTATGGAAATCCTTATCTACTACTGATCAAATTCATCACAGTGACTGTTTTAAACCTTCTCTTCTCTCCTCTTGTTATCAATCAATCCTTCACCAGTCATATTTACAGCAAGCAACTTACTTCACTGAGAAAATTGAGGACATCTGGAATGGACCATCCTCAGTTTCCCATCTAGATTCCTAAAACCTTTTCAGCATTGTCCACCCCTTTGTGCTCCTTCCCTAGGTCAAAAAACAAGAGCTAATACCTTTTCTCTTTACTAAAGTTTATTCTCCTA